>NC_044384.1:52762914-53105057 GCF_006542625.1 Nomascus leucogenys | reverse complement strand
TTCCATCTGGGGAACCACTCTCTCCCACTCTCAGGCCACATAGTTTAAAAAGCATCACATCCATTCTTAACATTCTCTTTTGTTAGAGGATTTTGTTTATTCATCCTCCATGTGACCCAGTTGCAACGAGGCACAAGGAGACTGTTGTTCTTTCCCAAGGGACTTGAAACTGGAAGTAGGTGAGCTGGTGCTACTGTTGCCACCACAGGTAAGTCAAGAATAAGGCCAATGAGTGGATGAACACAGAGCCCACTGAGAGGTGGACAGAAAATGGGTCTTGATGACATTTTTGGAGCCTAAATGAAACTGTTATTGAAGAAAGTCCCATCCTGGACTTTTTACCTATGTGAGCCAATAAACTTTCTTCTGTCTTGAGCTAGTTTTGGTGGAGTGTTTTTTGTTTTTTCATTTTCAACAGAAGATAGTTGATTTGGTTTGGCTGTGTCCCCACCCAAGTCTCATCTTGAATTCTAGTTCCCATAATCCCCACATGTCATGGGAGGGACCTGGTGGGAGGTAATTGAATCATGAGGGCAGTTTCTCCCATTCTATTCTTGTGATAGTGAGTTCTCATGAGATCTTATGGTTTTATAAGCATCTGGCATTTCCCCTGCTTGCACTCCTTCTCTCTCCTGCCGCTGTGTGAAGAGGTGCCTTCCACCATGATTGTAAATTTCCTGAGGGCTCCCCAGCCCTGTGGAACTATGAGTCAATTAAATCTCTTTTCTTTATAAATTACCCAGTCTTGGGTATTTCTTCATAGCAGCATGAGAACAGACTAATACAAGAGTCCTAACTGGAAAAAGATCTCTTTTTCCCCACTCAATGCCATAGCAAACTATAGGTAGAGCTTGTCTGTTAGGTGGCTGTTTCGCAAACCAAGGACAAAATGGAAAACTGGCAAGTCATGGGCAATTTTACGCTCTGAGATAATGTAAAGACAATCTCCCCAACGTAGAGCACATTTCTGCAGGGATTGCTGGTTACATACTGTGATAGTTGTTCTTTCCATCTTAAAATCCTGATTATAGTGGGGCATATAATCGATTTTTTAAAAAGACTTCATCAGACTCTTTTGTGACTCAGCATGGCCATCTGACTAATATCTGGCTAATGGGATTTAAGCAGCTTCTCCAGGTAATTTCCTTGAAAGATAGCAAGGATGTGCCCTTTGTCCTTTTTTCTTTGTCCTTTCCTTCATCGTGCCGCCTAAATTGTGGGTATGATGGCTGGAATTCTAACTATCATCTTGTATCATGAGGCCAGATTTCTACTTCAGAAATGGCAGAGCCATGAGCTAAAAAGATTCTGGATCCGTAGGAACTTCAGGGAACAAGCCATCTTACAGCTCTGGTTTGCCAACATTTGAATTCTTACTTGAGAAAGAAATAAACCTCTGTCTTATTTAAGTCACTGTTATTTTGAGTTTTTGTTAGCATCAAGCTTAATCCTAATTAAGGCAGTTCCAAGAATATGTTTTACAAGAAATTATTTTCTCAATCTTTCTTTGACTATCCATGAAACTGAAAATGAGTACAGCTAATATATGTAAAGTCCATATGATGTTGATATATTCTTTCAATATATATTATATAAGCAATTGCAGCAATGTCCAAGTTAGACTCAGTGCAAACCAAAGTGACCCAATTCTTCCTATCTGCTGGGTGGTGTGCTAGGCCAATGGGATTTGTCAATGATAAAGGTACAAATGTATTTTTTCTTTCCTTAACAAATATTTCTTTTATAAAATTTTGTACCCTTTGACTAATAACTGCATTTTTTTCTCCCCCTAGAGCCTGGCAACCACTATTCTACTTCTGCTTTTATGAATTTGATTATTTTACATTCTTCAAGTAAATGATCTCATGTAGTATTTGTCCTTCTGTGTCTGGTTTATTTCATTTAGTGTAATGTCCTCCAGGTTCATCCATGCTGTTGCAATTGGCAAGGTTTTCTTTTTTTTCTTCAAGTCTGAATAGTATTCCAGTGCGGGTATGTACCACATTTTCTTTATTCATTCATCTGATGATGGATATATAGCTTATTTCCGTATCTTGGCTATTGTGAATAATGCTGCAATGAACATGGGAGTGAAGGTATCTCTTTGAGATCCTGATTTCCATTTTTATATATATATATATATATATACCTAGAAGTGGGATTGGTGGGTCATATGGTTGTTTTATTTATTTATTTGTTTATTTATGAGATGGAGTTTTGCTCTCTCACCCAGGCTGGAGTGCAGTGGCACAAACTCGGCTCACTGCAACCTCTGCCTTCTGGGCTCAAGTGATTCTCCTGCCTCAGCCTCCCAAGTAGCTGGGAATCCAGGCATGCACCACCACGCCTGGCTAATTTTTGTATTTTTAGTAGGGACAGGGTTTCACTATGTTGGCCAGGCTGGTCTTGAGCTCATGATCTCAGGTGATCCGCCCACTTTGGCCTCCCAAAGTGCTGGCGTTACAGGTGTGAGCCACCATGCCTGGCCATCATTTTTAATTTTTTGAGGAACCCCTATGCTGTTTTCCATAGTGACTTACGAATTTACATTCTTACCAACAACGTACAATGGTTCCCTTTCCTCTACATGCTCAATAACAACTTGTTATCTTTCATTTGCTTGTTTATTTGTTTGCTTTATAATAGTCATACTAACAGATGTGAGGTGATATCTCATTGTGGTTTTGATTTATTTGTTTATTTGTTTATTTATTTGTTTGTTTTATAAAGTCATACTAAGGGATGTGAGGTGATATCTCACTGTGGTTTTGATTTCCGTTTCCGTGGTGATTGGTGATGTTGAGCACCTTTTTGTATACCTGTTGGCCATGGGTATGTCTTCTTTGAAAACTGTTCAGGTCCTTTGCCCATTTTTTAATCGAGTTACTTGCTTTTTGCTATTGAGTTGTAGAAATTATTTATATATATTGGATAAATCAACCCTTGATCAGATATATCATTTGCAAATACTTTCTCCCATTCCTTATGCTGCCTTTGCATTTTGTTGATTGTTCTCTTTGCTGTGCAGAATCTTTTTATTTTGATGTAATCTCATCTGCCTACTTTTGCTTTTGTTGCCTGCATTTTGATTTTATATTTAAAAAAATCACTGCTAAGACCAATGTCAAGAAGTTATTTTCCTATGTAGTCTTCTAGGAGTTTTACAGTTTCAGGTCTTATGTTTAAATCTTCAATCCGTTTTGAGTTGAGTTTTTGGTATGGTTTAAGATAAAGGTCCAATTGTCAAATCTGCATGGAGATATACAGTTTTTCCAGTACTGTTTATTGAAGAGACTGTCCTTTTCCCATTGTGTATTCTTGGCACCCTTGTCAAAGATTATTTGACCATCTGTTGGTCTATATGTCTGTTTTTAAGCCAGTACCATACTGTTTTGATTACTGTAGCTTAATAACATATTTTTATTTTATTTTGATTTTTATAGAGACAGCTCACTATATTGGCCAGGATGGTCTCAAACTCCTGGTCTCAAGCAATCCTCCTGCCTTGGTCTCCCAGTGTGCTGGGATTACAGGCGTGAGTCACCACACCTGGCTTGTTATATATTTTGAAATCAGGAAGTTTGATGCCTCCTTCCAGTTATGTTCTTGATGAAAGTATGAGTTTTATACACAAATGTAATTTTTGGTTAAAAATCAATTAAATTATACTTTCAAAGATAAGATTTTAAGGTGTTTTAGGAGAGAAATGAGAAGCAAGGTGCTATGTGTAGTTTGGATAAATGTTGTTCATAGAGGTATAGACACTGAAAGCCTTTGTGCTTCACAATAGCTATGGTTCAGATGCTATAGGGCTGAAAATAATTAGTCAGGGCTGAAATGAATAAACTACATAGGAATCACTGGATTCAATTCTATTTGTTTCACAGAGGTACTTCACATTACTTGGTGACTTTGAAGGAAAGCAAGTATTTTTCAGCTTTAAAATTAGAAAAATTAGTGGATGTTAGGCAATCTATGAAAAATTTTGAAGTAATTATTAGTAATGTCTCAATAGTAGGTAAATTCAAATGTTCATTCCCATGTTAAAAGATATGGTGGCAGAAAATAAAAACTAAAAATGATCATGGGAGTGGTGTTGGTAGAAATTGGGAATAATATTCATATCCTTTAGCTTGGTGACACACATTCATATATGGGAGTTACTGATAGGTCTTATTTGTTTGGTTGATGAATGTCATTTTCCAAGATATGTTGAAATTCCTAGAAGAAATAAGTGTTTTGTCAGGTGTGATGAATGCAGGGAAGGAAGAGGAAAACAAGACAACATAGATGTATCAGTCTTCTCTTGCTGTGTAATAAACTACCCTAAAGCTTAGTGGCTTTAAACAATAGCATGTGATTCTGGAGGTTGACAATTTGGGCTGAGCTCAGCTGGGCAGTTTCGATCTCATCTTTTTCATGTGTCTTTTGCAACCCTGGGGTGACTATGTGGGTCTTCTGGGAGTTGACAGCTGTTAGCTGAAATACCTGGACTTTCCTCCATGTGGTCCCTCATCCTCTAGAAGGCTAACATGCACTTATTCCCATAGTAGTAGCAGAATTTTAAGAGAAAGTGGGGCTGCATGTGGTGGCTCACACCTGTAATCCCAGCACTTTGGGAAGCTGAGGCAGGCAGATTGCTTGAGCCCAGGTGTTTGAAACCAGCCTGGGCAACGTGGCAAAATCTTGTCTCTACAAAAGTTACAAAAATTAACTGGTCATGGCGTCATGGGCCTGTAGTCCCAGCTAGTCAGGAGGCTGAGGCAGAAGGCTTGAGCCTGGAAGGCAGAGTTTGCAGTAAGTCAAGATCACGTCACTGCACTCAGCCTGGGCAATACAGCAAGACCCTGTCTCAAAAAAAAGAAAGAAAGAAAGAAAGAAAGAGAGAGAGAGAGAGAAAGAAAGAGAGAGAGAGAGAGAGAAAGAAAGAAAGAGGACACATACAAGGAAGGTAGTAAGGATTGGTTTTGGTCTCATCTTCTGTTCCTTCCACTGCATGCTACTATAGTTTCCAAAAAATGGTAAGACCAGCCTTTTTGATGAGAGGAGCTGCAGTCACATTTCAAAGGGCATAGATATAAAAAAGGGAGTGGAGTGGCCATTTTTCAATCAATCTACTATCATGAACAGTATTGGGAAGCTGAGGGAAGATGGTCTTGATTTGTTGTTGAAAAAATGTGCGGAGAAGTAGGAAGAAATAAAAAGAGGATACAGGCAGGGAGAAAGAAGGGCATCAAAGAGCAATGGCTGGTTAAAATGTGATACAAATAGCAATAGGGAACCCCAGAAGACCCTAAAGCAAGACAGAAATGTAGATGAAGCAGAGGGCATGTATAAACATCCGCAGAATTATAGGAGACTTCTGGCTGAGGGCCTGCAAGATAAGTAGAGCATTTGTATCTCTGAGTTTCTGAGTTAATGATGCCAGCAGTCTCTGGACCAGCCAAATTGTGGTGGATTTATTATTTACATTACAACTGCATTGTAAAATGAAAACATATGTCTATATTTTCAATGCTTTGAAAATATCATTGAACATGCTGTAGAATTTTATATCCAGTATCAGGATGCAATTTCCCTATCAAATAAAATTGTTGTTTGCTTTCTGTACTCTATATTATTATGGAAATTTCACAGTTTATCAGCTACAGTGAAGTCAACTGAAATGAGTAGGCCACATATTATACAAGCTGTTTTCTCCCACCCCTCCGAATATCCTGATTCCCTTTCTATTTATGCTAATATTGTTTTATGCTAATAATATACTTTTTCTGTTTGTCTGTTTTGATGCCATACAGCCTGATTCATAGGAGAAACACAAATGTTTTAAAGCTCTCTGGTGGAAACGATAGTGTTCTGAAATAACTCTAGCCAGGAAACATCTTGCTGGCACCCTCTAGTTTCACTTTTCTTCCTGCCTCTCTTGATGATCCATTCCTGAACCCAACAAATAAGAAGTTGCTTAGGGCCTGGTTAATTTTGCTGATTTCTGCAAAGTATGCCTGTGTTTGTTCCTAGTGACCGTAAGAGTAATAGTAACTTACTGTGCAACTGGATAATATTGGGGGAGACCCCCTTTTCCAAAAGCAATTGACCCCCTCCCCCTTTTTAAAATTGCAGTGTGAAACCAGCAAGTACCCAAATCCTGTTAGCACATAAAGTTCTTGTATTTCTGAGTTCTGGAATAACAATTTAACAGGGTGTGTTGCCCCTTAATGGTTGTGATGCAGGGCAGGCAAGCCCCCAAATTTAAGGGCTTATCCTGGAGAATTCTTGGCTTTGTCCAGGAAAGAATTCAATGGCAAGCTGGCAGTGTTGAACAGCAATCTTTTATTGAACAGTAGTGCTCCTTGTGGAACAGGGCTAAATCCTAGGCAGCAGGCCTACAACCTGCAATGTAGGGGCTGTTGGCAACTGTATTTCTACCCACTTTCAATTACATGCGAATTAGGGGGTGGGTCACTGCAATTTGAGGGGATGGGTTATTTAGAACTTTCTAGGAAAGGGGCAGTAACTTTCAGTTCATTGCCATGGAAAGAGGTGGTAACTTTCAGGTCATTGCCATGGCATTTGTAAACCATCATAGCACTGGTGGGAATCTTACGCTAACAGGCAATGAGGGCAACTAGCTTTCCTCACCATCTGCTGGGTCCTGCAGTTTTCTTCACTTTATTCCCTTGGAACCTGGAAATGAGTCCCGCTGGTGTCCTACCTCCAGTTGCATGTTTTGAAAAATATACCACATTAGAGCTTGGTAGCTCCTATTTTCTCTAAAAGTGGTCTTCAGGTCTTGTGTCCATTTTCTCATTTTAATTTGTTGCCTTGCATTTGGCTGACTGTGGATTCTGAGCAGGAGGGAAGGATCAGCTGGCAAAGCAAGGGAAAGTATGGTGGGAGGGTGCTTCCCTGGTTAGGGGTCTAGGGGATAGTTATTTAACCTGTAAGTGTGAGAGATTTTATAAAGAAAATATTCAGAAAAATTGCTTCTCGGCCTTTTGGTTAAGATCAAGTGAAGAAAATATTCAGAAAATATCCGCTTGTGTAAAATAATATTTAAAGAGCAAATGAATGTTTCTGGTAGCATGTCTTCATTATAAAGCTAGGTCAGTTAATCCTTGTGGCTGAGAGCATGACCTTTGATGCTAGTTTCCACCTCTTCCTAGCTGCATGACTGTGGGCAAATATGTTAAACCTCAGTCAGTCTCGGCTTAATAATAACTCATAAGAATGTGTCAAAAGTTAAATTAATAAGTGTATTTGGTGCACAGTGCTTGGCATACAGTAAGGGCTCAGCACTGGCATCATCATCATCACTGTTGTTGTCATCATTGTCATTAACCAGCCTCCTCACATCTGTTTTCTTATGCTGGTGTTCAAGGCCAAACTCCATCAATCATATGATGTTGACTAGTAGGTGCTAGGTACATAGCCCTCAACAAGTTTATGAGGAATAAGGGAATGAGTGAATGAATCTATCAGTCATATTGTAATTACAGTGGTGCAGTGGTATGTGTGCCTGTGTGTGTGTGTGTGTGTGTCTTTAAAAGGAAGATTCATTAGCTGAGCATGATGGTGAGTACCTGTAGTCCCAGCTACTCAGGAGGCTGATGTGAGAGGATTGCTTGAGCCCAGGAGTTCAAGCCACTGCACTACAGCCTGGGTGACAAAGCAAGGTCCTGCCTCAAAAAGAATAAATAAATAAAATGAAATAAAAGGAGGATTCAACCCAGATAAGTAGACAAGTGCTTTTGATGACCTATAAATGGTGGAATGACTAGTAACAAAAAACTTTCACCAGGGATTTATTGATGTGTTTGAAAATCCTAAATGGAAAACCAATAGCAAGTATATAAAAGCAGCATTGCCTCAAGGCACCCAGGCCCTCACTTGACTTATCTCTGTCTCATCTCCCAACCTCATCTCAGGTTGCCCCTGAGGCTCCCCCTTTGGAATTCTAGGGCTCAGAGGAGTCTGGGTAAAAACAAATGCCCTAAAGAAATATTGCAATTAATGTCTTTGTAGCTTGACTGTTTTAATAGTGCTTTTAAAATTGTTTGAAAAAAGGGCAATGTTCATAGCCACGCCGGGAGGCGGAGCTTGCAGTGAGCCGAGATTGTGCCACTGCACTCCAGCCTGGGCGACAGAGCGAGACTCCGTCTCAAAAAAAAAACAAAAAACAAAAAAAAAACATAGCCAGAGACTGAATTTCAGGCAACAAATACATCACATAATTCCAGACCTCTCGGCCGTCACAACTTCCTGATAATGTGCCCTGTTTTTTCAGGAAAGTCTGGGCGTGGTGGCCCATGCCTGTAATCCCAGCATTTTGGGAGGCTGAGGTGGGAGGATTGCTTGAATCTAAGAGTTTGAGATCAGTCTGAACAATATAGTGAGACCTTGTCTCTAAACAAAAAAACAAATTTAAATTATCTGGGAATGGTGGCACATGCCTGTAGTCTCAGCTACTTGGGAGGCTGAGCAGGGGAGGATAGCTTGAGCCAGAGAGGTCAAGGCTGCAGTGATCATAGCTGCAGTGAGCTATGAGCACATCACTGAACTCCAGCCTGGGTGACAGAGCAAGATCCTGTCTCAAAACAACAACAACAACAACAACAACAAAGTCTCCGCCTCCCCCCCGCCCCCAAAAAACACTGAGGAAAACTCTAAAATTATGAAGTACAGAAAGCATCAAGATTGTTTTCAAATTTACTGAAGTCTCTGACTTTCCACACTCTGGTCTCTAACCAACCTCTTTCCCAAGACTTCCCAGGGTGTTATCTTATTCCGAATTGGTGCATTCTCCTTAGCGCCCCTCCTTAAACAACCTCCTCTTGCTTTTAGTGACCTCTCTCCTCTCCCTGTTTAAATCTTATCCATCTTTCAAGTCCTAAGACAAATTCTATCTCTTCTAGGATATAGTTTTCTGCAACTCTCTCCCTTATTTAGATCCACACACTGTAGCATTTAATTGTTCTGTGTTAGCTTTGTCTTCCTAAGTAGGTCACGTTCTCCTTAAGGGCAAAGATTATGCTTTAGTTTCCCTTGTTTCTCACTTAGAGAGGCTGGGAGTGATATATACATAGTAGGTGCTGATTAAATATTTGTTGATTGATTCCCTGCAAAGGGGTAGCTGCAAACTAAAGTTAAAGCACTAAACAAACCAAAGCAGTGATCTGAATCTCCCTTTAGGAAGATACTGTTACGGGAATGGAAAAAATTCTTCAAAGAGCCTTGTCAGCTAATGTTCTTCTTTGAATGCCCTTCTAATGAGATATCAGGTGGGGGTTGCGCAGGGCTGCAGGAGCTCTGTTCTCCTTTCCTGTATAGTTTGGCATCAGCTACCAAGGACATCCCAAGAGAACAGGGACTCTGGGGTACAGAAGCATGAGGGTAGGATATAAAACAAAAAGGAAGTGAAATGCTTGTATACTCATGTCTACACCCAAGAATGTGTAATGCAAGTCTCTTACCCACAAACCAGAATGAAGAGAGATTTGGTCCTGCAGCTAGAAAATAAGAGCAAGAGTGAGAGACAGAGAGACAGAGAGAGAGAGACAGAGCCTTGAGGCTCTTTGGGGTTGATAATGTTCTCTAAAGCTGGGGAGGAGAGAGCTGATAAGAAGTGCTTGTTCGCACTTAGCAGCATGAGAGGTGACTGAGAATTAGCCTAAGCCTCTGTGCCTAGCCTCTTTATAATGTACTGAAAGTTTCATAGCTCTATGCAGGGCAGAGACTGGGCAGGGTACAATTCTTTATAAGACTAAATCTTCAGGGCTCTATGGAAAGGGAAAAGAATGAATGAAAGGCACACTAGCAGGATTGGGATAAATGGGTGCAGGAGGAGAAAAGCTGCTTCTTCCTCTTCTCTGGAGAGATCAAGGATGAGTGGGTGGAGGGCTGTGTGGGCACATACACTTCAGAACCTGATGATGGGTAGTGGCTGAGGCCACTCATACAAACATGAAAACCACTGCTGTGAGTTGATGCACATGCATTTCTGATAGCTCAGCAATCTTACTATAAATAGGGAACAGTAGATGCCATTCATTGTTCTGGAATTGGAGGCACGGGCTCACTGTCTTGCTTGAGATATTTGGACCAGCATCATTTATTAATCTAAATATTCAGTAAAAGTGGAAAGTCAAGGATTCTGAGGTTATGCAAATTAGTAATACCCTCCAACAGAAATAGATATCAACTCTACTCTTAGAGATGCTGATGAAAAAGTAAAATGATTTGGTAGCCCATTGGCCAATTTACCTATTCATCTCTCTACCATCTATGAGTCTATATTTTTGATGCATTTCAAAGTAAATTGCAAACATCAATACACTTAACCCTAAATACTTCATAATGCACATATATAACTAAAGTTCAATATATGTTTACAGTTTTTTTCTTTTGATATAAGATTAGCAACGTTGCTTATAAACAATGTAAATTGCTTATCTATAAGATGGAGTGGTCCCTAATGTGGATGTTATCATCCTTAACTGGAATTTTAATTTCCACTCTAGGTCCAAAATATTTCCTTTGTAAAATAATTCCTTTCAAGTGATAATGGAACATATGAAACACACACACACACACACACACACTTCATCTCTCCTCTTGGATCTTTGAACACACACATACACTCTCTTCATCTCTCCTCTTGGATCTTTGACATTTGCTTCTGCTTAAAATCTCTCAGCATGGTTTCTGTAACTCTTTTTGCGGAGCATTTATTCCCTCTGCATATGAGGCCCATCCACGGGTTCTTAAATATTGTAAAACCACCCATGTCCCACAGGTATAGCTGGGAAGACTGTTGGGTGATTCTTTTTTTTTTTTTTTTTGAGACAAGAGTCTCGCTCTGTCAGCCAGGCTGGAGTGCAGTGGCACGATCTCAGCTCACTGCAACCTCCACCTCCTGGGCTCAAGCAATTCTCCTGCCTCAGCCTCCTGAGTAGCTGGGATTACAGGCGTGTGCCACCACGCCCAGTTAATTATTATTTTTTTTAGTAGAGACGGGGTTTCACCATGTTTGCCAGGCCGGTCTCGAACTCCTGACCTCAGATGATCCACCCGCTTCAGCCTCCCAAAGTGCTGGGATTACAGGCGTGAGCCACCGTGCCCGGCCGACTGTTGGGTGATTCTAAGAAAGGAAAAGCAGGCGAGGAGAAGAGGTTAGGATATTTTTTATGGGAAAAAGCCATAACCAATGTCTAGGTGGTTGAATATGCAATAAGCTGCCTGCTATTGCCCTGGGTTCTCAGCAGATATTCATAGCACAGAATATTCCAGGCAAAGTACTAGTTTGGTTTCACCCTTGCTCTGCTTGGTAGTCCAGCAGTGCATGGTAGGGGAGGCATCCCCAACAGAAGACACTTTCAGATGTGACTTTTCCTCACTACTTACATTGAGAAGGAAGAGGGCAGAGCAGAGTAGGCTGGAGATCTAAGAGCACAGTGCTCAGAGGAGAGATGGTGGGAGAGAGAACCCAGCCCCAGTCACTCTCCTTTATGACTTCCGGAGTCTGCTAGTGCCACAGTTCTCAAGTGTGCTTTGCGGGGTGGAGGGGGGTGCTCTGGAGGTCCCATATGACTTCCGGAGCTCACTAGTGCCACAGTTCACTTAGGGACCTTCTCAGGGTATGTGTGAGGCCATCCCTTTTCCAACTGCATAGTCATGTGAAGCTGAATTTTCTTTAGATACACCACTAAAACAACATATTGCAACAAAGCGAATGCAGAAGTGGATATGAGAACCTAGCCGCCTTTTCTTAACATAGGTGTTAAAGAGACTTGCAAAAATGCAAAATAATGTTACTCTTCTCATAAATTTTTCGCTTTGGAAAATATAGTTTTTTAAATGGAATAAAAATGCTATCTATGTGTTATGTAACTTAGCATGTAATGGGTTTATTGTTCTTTTAAAATAAATGTCCACATCAATATTTAAAGTTTTCTTATTTTTAATTTCTTTCTCTCTCTCTCTCTTTCCTTCCTTCCTTCCTTCCTTCCTTCCTCTCTCCCTCCCTCCCTCTCTCTCTCTCTTTCTCTCTTTCTTTCTTGACAGAGTCTTGCTCTGTTGCCCAGGCTGCAGTGCAGTGGCACAATCTCAGCTCACTGCAACTTCTTCCTTCAGGGTTCAAGCAATTCTCCTGTCTCAGCCTCCTGAGAAACTGGGATTACAGCTGCCAGCCACTATGCTTGGCTAATTTTTGTATTTTTAGTAGAGACAGGGTTTCACCATGTTGGCCAGGCTGATCTCAAACTCCTTACCTCAAGTGATCTGCCTGCCTCGGCTTCCCAAAGTGCTGGAATTACAGGTGTGAACTATTTTAATTTCTAATGTCATCACTAATAATCTACATAAATAAAAGCTCTTTGGGGTTTCCAATAATCGCTGAGTGTAAAGAGGCTCTGAGACTAGAGTTTGAGAACATCTGCCTAAGGAAGAGCTTTTGAATTCCAAAACCATGGCAGGAATGGCGATCCTCAGAGAAGATGGATTCATTTCAGGGACATGTTAACTGTAAAAAGATCAACTCTTCCTCTCTGAACCAACAGCCTGTGTCTACTGCCAAGTGCAAGTGTGTATGGCTGCATGCCTGCCAGGGAGTTTCCTTCCTTTACTTCACAGCACTGTTTGTTCACAACGTTTTCTTCCTTATTGACTTGAACACAAGGACACTGCCTACCTCATGTCTTCCTTCTTCCCATGGATGTCCAGATGAAGCACTCCACACCCCTTTGAGCGAGATAAACAAGGAAGATGTGTGCTTAGTCCAGAGGTTTAATCAAGAAATGAAAGCAGAGACAACAAAGTTTTGGTCTTGGTTCTCCTGTTGGCTTCAGAATGAACATAATTAAGATGATTAACGATCAACTCAGGCCTGAAAAATGAGTAACTGTAGGTCATGTTGCCATGAAGTTACGAAGAAAAATAACTCTTCAGAGGTGTATACATGTTCCTGGCCACTCTGCTTCTTAGCGTGGAGTTAGAGGACTCCCCTCCCTCCTTGACTGTGAAGGAGGAGGCGTGGCCACACAGATAAAGCTGGTCTGAAAAGAGCACGGCTTTATTTGTTCTGGGGCCAGGTGAGTTTGCAAATCCGCAAACTCAGGATCTGGCTGACTTAACCACCCAGAACAGGTGTCTCTGGAAAAAGTTGGCCACCACCCCTGGGTAGACCCTTTCACCAGTTAGCAGAAAGGGAGGCGCTGAGTCAACATCACCAAATTATTTTCCCTGAATCTCCCAATTAGGTGCCTTAGTCTTTCTTTGCTGGCAAGGAGTGAGAATGTGCAGACAGGCAAAGCGTGTTAATGCTGGTGCAGCCCCCTCTGCTTGGAAGGAGGTTCAGGAATCAGGTACAAATCTTATTGCCAAGCACATGCCTTCATTTGTCCAAGGGTCACTGAGTGCCTATCTGTGGCACTGACCTAGTTACAGCTTCTGAAAAAACTGTCTTGAGCAGGGAGCTTCAACTGGGCACTGGAGGAGCTGGGAGGCAAAGGACCAGCCTGTTCATTGGCTAGAGAAATCCAAGGCTGATATCAGAGATCACATGATACACACCAGGCAAGAGGGCTCAGAGATGGGCATCAAGGTCAGCCCTGGAGCCATGAGCTCCTTCCATATGTAAGGAACTAGAAAGGGGTGGTGTTCCAGACAGTTGTCTTGCTCCCTGGCTTCCACACTTGCAGCCTACCTCTGGGAGCCAGTGGGGTGTTTTGTACACAGATGAGTAAGGTTTGCTAACAGGGCCAAGGATAGAGTGATCAGAGTTGCGTTTCACAAAGATAATTTGTTGGGTACGTACTATATGCTAGATGCAGGTACTGATCCAATATTGTACCTGGGTCGCTAAGACTCCAAGTTCCCAAGACCCCTCCCTTTCTGGGGGCAGAGTTAGGGCACTTGGTAATCTTCCTCAGCATCCACGGTATCTTGGCTGCTGCCATTGCCTTTGGTCGCAGCTGTGGCCGACCCTAAGTTTCTTTGATGTGGGTGTTCTGCTCTGTTCTTCCTGTACTTCTGTTTCTTTTGTGGCTGCCTTTCCTCATGGCCAGTCTGCTTTTAAGCACCACTATTCTAGGTCCAGCATTCTTTTTTATTTTTTATTGAGATAAGAGTCTGGCTCTGACACTAAGGCTGGAGTGCAGTGGTGCAATCTTGGCTCACTGCAACCTCCACCTCCTGGGTTCAAGTGATTCTCCTGCCTCAGCCTCCTGAGTAACTGGAATTACAGGTGCCTGCCACCATGCCCAGCTAATTTTTGTATTTTTTAGTAGAGACGGGGTTTTAGCATGTTGGTCAGGCTGGTCTCAAACTCCTGACCTCAGGTGATCCACCTGCCTCAGCCTCCCAAAGTGCTGGGATTACATGAGTGAGCCACCACGCCAGGCCATGGTCTAGCATTCTCAAGCTGGAGGGTGTTCCTCCACATTCCAACTAATTGCAACTCTTGGGCGATCAAAGAGTCTTGCTTATTGTATTTGGTAGTGGTTTCTGCCGAGACACTTAGAACAGATTCTCCAGAATCAGAGCAGCTGGATCTGTAAAGGGCAATTTTTGATGGCACAGCAACTTGCTGGTGGAACAGCAAGAATTCTTGAATTCTTCACTCACTCTGAACCAGGGTCTGAAGGTGGATCATGTGTAGAGTGATCACATAATTTGTGGTCCAAGCTGAGATAATTTTGAGAATGAATGGAAGTGCTATGAATAATGACACCAGTGCAACAGGGGTCCCTGAGATTGCCATTCTGTTCTTCCTCACATGTGCCTAATCTTTTTAGGTGTAGTGTTCAGTGATTAGTCTGACAGTTTCTTCTTCCTTTTTCTTTTTTTGGTTTAAAGTCAGAGTCTCACTCTGTCAGCTAGGCTGGATTGCAGTGGCACAATCATAGCTCACTGCAGCCTTGAATTCCTGGGCTCAAGCAATCCTCCCATCTCAGCCTCCTGAGTACTTGGAACTACAGGCAAGCCACCACCACCCTCAGCTAACTTCTAAAAATTTTTTGTAGGGATGGGGTCCTGCTATGTTGCCCAGGGTGGTCTTGAACACTTGAAGACTGAACTCAAGCAATCCTCCCACCATGGCCTTTCAAAGTGCAAGGATTATAGGTGTGAGCCACATCACTCAGCCTGACAGTTTTCTTATTTTCTCCCAGGAAAACCTAGGAAGTTTTCATGTGAATCCCATGCCTGCTGAACTGCTCAGATAAAATAAAAAAAGTAACTAACATTTATATAGCACTTACCATATGTTAAACACTGTTCTATGTGTTTTGCATTTGTTAACTTATTCAATCTTCCCAATCCCATGAGATTGTTATTCTATTTTTGTTTCCATTTTACAGATGGAAAAACAGGAACACAGAGGTTAAATAGCTTGTCTAAGCAGCAGAGCCAGAATTTGAACCTAAGAGGCTCCAGAGCATGTGCATGTTTACACTGTACCATGTTGCCTCTGCCCTGCAGCCTTGTAATTTAGTTCCAACCAACATTTATTGAGGACCTGCTACATGCCTGGATGTGTGCTGAGTACTAGTGGCGCCAAGTCTAATGGACATGATGCCTGGTATGTTTCAGTTCCCCATCAGGGAAAATGAATGAGGCCTGCTCTTGTACTGGGAAAATAATCTACAGGGTGTCCTATGGGGAGGGCCAGCTATACCAACATGCAACATGCAGATTTATATTCAGCTCACAGGTTATCTTATTTGGATGGCCACTGCTGAATTACCTTAGTTATCAGTTCTCAGACTTCTGTGTTATGAGTTGTCCTTTGAACCCATAATTAAAATCTTTCAATCAGAGGCAGTGCTCCCAAAGCAGTGTGCACTATTTATGAAACTACCAAGGGGATGTTCTCAATAGGCAAGGAAGGTTAATGAGAGCACACTGGTGGCTTCGTTTGTGGCTGCCTCTTGGCAACCCCATGCTGTTACCCCCATCTTGTTTTGTACACCAAACATCTTGTTTTGGGGACTTTGCAGAAAGAAGATGGGAGCAGACTCTCCAGGGACAACAGTTTTTCAACTTATTTCCTTAAGAAGTATGATGTGTAGTATGGTGATGTGCAATTCTGACTACCTTAGTACGGTTTCCTCTGAGAATTCATGATGTTGAAACAGAGGCGTTTGAATAAAACAAGGGGAAAGTTTTCATCTTGGCGAGGTACAAGGGCTTTTTTTTTTTTGGCATGAGCACATCCTTGAGAAACAGAGCGCTTATTGTTCAGCATATCAGGGCTCTGTGCCGGTCAAGGAAATGCTGATGAAGTACTTATGCTCCGTGGAGGGGCGAGGAGTGGGAGGTCCTCATAAGATGGGTTTATTTAGCCCGCCCTTTGAGACAGCCTTCCATTCGTGTAAAGGCGATGGTGTGTGTGTGCATGCCTGTGTGTTTAAAATTAGAAAAATCACAGAAATGTACAAGGAGCCCTCGTGCCCTGACTGTCCCCAGTTCATGGAATTGTTTGCCTGCTTTGATTCTCCCCGTGCTGCACTATGTACAACGCACACGAACATACCCTGTCTCATCTGAAATTGTTTTATTTGAAAAACTTTGAAGGAAGTTAGGATGTTAAAACAGTGTGTTTCCAAATAGGGCATTTCTCAAGCACAGTTTTCCCTAAATGAACAAGTATGTAGTGTATTGAAGCTAACCTGCTATCAAACCAAATTGATCATTGTGTGCCCATCCGATGAGGGTCCATGTATTGAGCACTCGGTAGGGGTCAGGGCTTGGCTGGTGATTAAATGGATCATACCACCTTATACTGACTCACAGAGGTGGGTGATCATGAGCCATTTTACAGATAGGGAGAGTGAGACTCAGAGAAGTAGACAGCTTTTTCTAAAGTAGTAGAACGACGATCCAAGCCCAAGCTGGTCAGGCAGCAAAAACTTGCCATGGGACTACCATGTTTTTTCCTGTGCATGATGAAGGGACCCTTAGAGGAAATTCCCACAGATATGTTCACGTTCAAATTAATGAACTTTACACCTGGGGTTGGAAATTTTTAGAGAATAGGGTAATGTGTGTGTGTGTGAAAGAGAGAGAGACAGAGATTTGCTAATACAGATTAAACGTAGTCATAAATCTTAATAGATTTATTCTCCACACTTTATTTTATTTTATTTTATTTTTGAGGCAGGGTCTAACTCTGTTGCCCAGGCTGGAGTGAAGTGGTGTGATCATGGCTCATTGCAACCTCGACCACCCCAGGCTCAGGTGATCCTCCTTAGTAGCTGGGACTACAGATGGGCACCATCAAGCCCAGCTAATTATTTTTATTTTTTATTGTAGAGATAGGGTTTTGCCATGTTGCCTAGGCTGGTCTTAAACTCCTAGGCTCAAGCAATCCTCCTGCCTTGGCCTCCCAAAGTGTTAGGATTACAGGTGTGAGCCATCTCTTCTGGCCCTCCACATTTTATTATAAAATTTTTCATACAGACAACAAAGATGAATGAATTATATAGTGAACACTTACATACAGTGGAGTGTCTGCTATTAATATTATACTATAGCTATTTTTATCTATCTAGCTATTATCTATCAACCATCTATTTATCTGTCTAATTTATCTATTCATCTATGCATCTATGAGTCTATATTTTTGATGCATTTCAAAATAAATTGCAAACATAAATATGCTTAACCCTAAATACTTCATAATGCACATATATAACTAAAGTTTAACATATGTTTACAGTTTTTTTTTTCTTTTGATGTAAGATGTACATGCAATGAAATGCACAGGTCTTGAGTACAGATTTACAGAGTTTTGATAAATACTGTGTAACCCAAATTTCTCTCAAGTTATAAAATATAACTATCACTCCCAGAAGGTTCCCTCACACCCTTCCCCAGTCAATTTCTGCCTCTCCCCAGCCCCACCCCTCCAGAGACAACCAGTGTTCTGACTTTTCCACCAATGACTCTTTTGTGTGAGGCTTCTTCCACTTAGCATAACATTTTGACATTTATCCATATTGCTGTGGGTAATGTTGTTTGTTCCTTTTACTTGCTGGTTGATATTTCATTGTATGAATATTCTATAGTTTGTTTATTCATTTTTTTGTTGATGGACTTTTTCTAGTTTTTGGATTTCATGGATAAAGCTGTTCTGAATACTGTCTAAATCTTTTTGTAAAGATACGTTTTTGTCGCTCTTGGGTAAATGCCAAGAAGTAGAATTGCTGGGACAAAGGGTAGATACATGTTCAGTTGTATAAGTAACTATCAGAACTTGTCACAGTGGTTCTGCCTTTCTGGTCCCACCAACAATGTATATGGTGTTGCTCCATGCCCCAATTGGTGTTTAGAGTTGTCTGTCCTTTTTAATTTAGCCATTCTGGTGGGTGTCTAGGTAGAAAATTGAAGTTGATGGCAATGGCATTAGTTATGATAGAGTGATAGATACCTCTCCATAGCAAATTACAGTCGATATTCCTTAGATTTCACTTGGAAACTCATCATTTTGGCTGTTGGGTCTGCTCTTAACTCTCTAAGTACCCACTCTAATGTTTTCTGATTGACAGATGGAAGTGCTCCCGGGCAGTACTGATTTTCAGGCTAATGCTCCTACTACAATCAGCTCACTTAGGGCTTCTTTGTGTAGTCTGGATGCTCAGCTTTAACCCTTTGACATTTCTTTGCTTTACTTCTTTGTCAGACAAACTTCTTAAGCCAGATTGTGATTTCTTTTCTTTTTCAGAGTTTTCACCCAGCAAAAGGTTGATGATTTAAATGTCAAAAGAGGCAGACTCCAAATAAAATGCTGAACAAACAATTTTGAGGACTTAGACCTTTCTTTTCTGCCATTACTACTTCTCAAGCTTCTTCTGGTTCCCAGAGAATGGGATGGAAAAAATGAGGTAGGGGTTGGAAGGACAGGCCTCTGCTCTTACGTGTGCAGCTATGCTTCTGGGTCTCTTCATTCGTGTTGATTGAGTGCCTTGAATTTCTGGGGCCTCAGTTTCCTCACTTGTAGAACAGGGAGACTGGAACAAATGACATTTAGGGCTTTCTGTCTTTCTGAAATTTCAAAACTAACTTTTTATTTTGTTAGAAGTTAAGAAATTTCTTAAAGCCTGGAGGTGAAGCTATTGCTTTAAAAAATTATAAGTGATTCTTTAATATTTCCTACACCTTCTCCAACGGCTTAATAATAACCTGATATATTCACGGAAACAGGTCTCACTTTTATATTTTGATTTAAGGGTTTCTTTAATTATGCCATTTACTGTTTTCAGATGCTGCGGTTTCAGTCTGGTAGGATTCAGTCTCAAACTGCAGAGGTACTGGGTAAGCTGGTATTTATTTTACGTTTGTTTTGGGATTCTTTCAGACAGACTGGATGTTTGCACTGGACTCATTGATTTTTTTCCCCCTCCACTTACATTGTCATTCTATGCTATTCAGCTGTATTTTATAATTGGGTGGTGGCAGTAATGAGAAAGAAGAGTATGAGAAATGATGTTTAGGTGGGCTGCAGTACTCTGTCTGTAGGCAATCATTGTGAAGCAGGAAGGAAGGGGATGGGAATAGCTAGAGAGAATTGGCTTAAGGGGAAATGGCCCAAATCTCACTTAAAACAAGATAAGGGTCGAAGAGATAGAATCTACTGATAAAGGTGTGTTCCCTCGCACTGCCACTAATGCGCGGGAGCATTAAATGTAAGGGAGATTTTCTGGGGTTGTTATTCCCTGCAGTCTCAGGAAGAGAAAGTATCCCAGTCACAGAGGAAACCTTCAACTACAGACAAATCACAGTCCCCAAATCCTGTCAAGCTATAAGGTTTCAAGCACAAAATTATTGAGCAAACACACCAGGTGCCTCTCTGCATTGATTGTGATTTTTGGTGCTAAACAGAGAGCATTGCAGATGATGCTGAAGGTCAAATGAAGGTGGAGAAACCGCAAAACAGCACGACACACCACCCAACTGCAAGCTAATTGGGAAGGAAATGGTTTCAAACTGACAGACTGTGGCCTGATAACCGAAATCTCATAGGGACAAAAGGTTCGTGTCATTTAAAGGGGTAGCTTTGCCTATTTAAATTGTGCAAACAAAAGAAATGAAAACCCCCTCCTGGGATGGGAAGTTCTATTAGCAGATATTACCATCCTTGCTTTTATGCCCTCCTGTGTCACAAGCCCTGAACATGTGCTGCGTGTCCTCAGGCATTCATTGGTTAATTTACTTATTCAAAGTAAGGCAACAACAACAAAAAAGCAACAGAAAAACCCCAAACAAATTACATACTGGGGCACAGACAGCATTAAGATGCAGTGCACAATTTTGATATGTGGGCTTTTAAAAGAAATGTGTTTGGTCTGAAATCGTACATACGTTAAACTCTGGTGAAAGTAAGACGCCTCCTACAGTGGTTCTTCTGGGAGTTGAAAAAAAATTCTTTGAAGGTATGACTGTATTGAGAACCAGGGGTATTTGATATAATATCAGGTACTCCATTGTGGCCAACAACAGTCAATTTGGGCTTGACTTTAATCAATGTTCCAGAAAAGGCACAGGAGAAAGCCAATTTTTCTATCATATGGATATGGTAGAAGTTAATTATATACTTAATTATATCCTTCAGTTTTGAAATTTTTATGGAATTACTTCTAAAAGAACCTTGTGTAATATGTTCCCTTATATTTTAAAGCTGAATTGTAATGAGCGAAATAATAAAAAATAATTGATACTTTAAACTTTGCATTTAGTTGAGTCTTCAAAAGAAACCATTCAACAAGCTATTATGACAATACTTTGGGGTTGACAAGGCCTACATTTTTCTAATAGGAATATCAAAGTCTAGAAAGATTAATGAACATATTCATGTCATGAAAGAAGCTGAGGTAGGGTTCCAACCAACCTTTTTCTCTTGTCTCAAAGATTAATTAATGAGTTTTTTTCTGTCATGGACTGTGATAGTACCCATGTATTCTGTGTATCTTAATGCATTTAGTTCAGCATCTGTGACATCATAGTTAACTTTGGTTTGATGACAAGTACTTGTGTTTAAAAGAAATAAATACGAGCTAGAGTAAGAAAATTGTAAATTCAGTTACTTCCCGTTTTCTGCTTCTGAATAGAACGTTCTTTCCAGAGCAATACTACTACTAATACTAATAAAAATGAAACAACCTTAAAGTAAAAAAAAAGACTTGTTGCTATTGTAAAAAAATGAGACAATTTCCTTTGTGATTTATCTTTATTACATAATCATTGCTTCACAAGATTTCCCAAACTTGAGAGCATTATTCTCAAGAAACCCAAAGTAACCTGTAATATTTATTGTATTTAAAGGACTTTCCCATTCAGTTTAGCAGGCTTGACAGGTCCATGGCACTTATGGGACAGCTCTGGTCCATTTGAAGTTATCAATTGACCTACAGAAAATTTAGAAACATACCAACGATTGCTAAGTAAGCTTTTCTTAGGTAGCTATGATTTGGTTGGCTGGCATGTGAATGCTAGCATTCCCATGAGAAATACAGGTTACTAGGCAAATTGAGTTTTACTAAACTCTGAACTCGAAGATGAGTACCAGCTCTACATGCAAAAAAATGGTTATTTGAGGGAAAACTTTCCTGTCCTAAATTTCTCTCCTACCAGTTTATCATAGTAGCAGAAATGACCAGTATTCATAGCCATTTCTTTGGTTTAAGGCTGTCTGTTCAGAAGGTCTCTATTAAAATGCAAATATGTTACTCAGAAAGGGCTACTCATCAGTCCATTTGCACTTCAGGAAGGATTAGTTTATCAAATCAGAGGAAAGAAAATGAGACCCAAAGGAATAGGAGATAGAAAGCCTAGTCTGATTGGAAAAGAGGCTGGGTAAAGTATTTTCAACAGGCCCTTTGCTGTCTTGACTATGGGGCCTTTGTGAATTTATCTTCTATTGCTTTAAATACACCCTTGCTGCCATTGAAATTCAACTCTGCCTCAACTGTCCACTCAATTCTTATCTTTTCTCTGCTGTATTTTCTGAACTACCTAGGAAGAAGTAAGCTCTCCCCCATCTGAATCCCTCATGTTCATTACCTGTATCATTCATTAGTCAAATCTTGTCTTTGGGCTGTTGTATGGCTCACACCTGTAATCCCAGCACTTTGGGAAGCAGAGCTGGGAGGATCTCTTGAAGACGGGAGTTTGAGGTTGCAGTGAGCTGATTGTGCCACTGAACTCCAGCATGGTTGACATAGCAAGACCCTGCCTCTGAAAAAAAAAAAAAAAAAAAAGAGCCAAGTGGCTCATGCCTGCAATCCCAGTGCTTTGGGAGGCTGATGCTGGAGGAACACTTGAGCCCAGGAGTTCGAGACCAGCCACGGCAACGTAGTAAGACCCCTGGCCCTATTTTTAAAAAGTTAAAAAAAAAACTAAAAAAGTAAAAAGGAAAATAAAAAAAAAAAGCTGCTCTTTGTTGTAGATATTCTTTCATTTGTATACATCTTGTTCACCAACTTTATAGTCAGCTCCTGGAGTGCGCAGGAACCAAGTTAGTGATCTGAGGGAAGAGAGACGCTAACTTGGGTAAGAGTGGAGAGCAGCGACTGCGCCTGTTCCTGAAACATCCTGGATTCTGTCATGATGCTTTTACCTGGATTCTTCCCTTTGCCTCTTTCCTTTGGATTAGTGACTTGCTGGCTTTGGTTTTGGTTTTAATGTTCAGGTAGTCCTTAACCCTTGATCCAGAGGCCACACACATTGTTACTCATCAAGCCCTGAATCACTGCAGGGCCATTTTGCTAGTAGGGTGGCTGTTCCTTCATTCTGGTAGGCAGGTCCGTGCAATGAATGGATGCAGGTATCAGTACCACTCTGGAAATCACTATACCTCTGGCTCCTTGGTCATAAAAAGGGATATTCTGGCTCTAGCAGGACACTAGGTATCAGGTTCTGGCTTGCAGATCAATGCTGTGACAGAATCATGTCATTGGAAAATAATCCAACTTCTGGTTAGCAGGTATAGCTACTCAACCAACCTAAGACCTGGTTAAAAAAAAAAAAAAGTGAAGAATAGGGACCAGGAGACAGGAAGATGAGTCAGCTGTTTACAAAATTCTGGATGCAATAAGCTTTGATAGGAAGCCTGTGTTGTTGATGCATTATTTTTAAAAGTTCTTACCTGGGTCATATGGCTGTGGCCCTCTTCAGCTGATTATATAGTAGGGTGTTGATACCTTATACTTCTTGATATTCTGTTAGATCACTCAAGAGTGTTTGGTTTCATGCAAGACAATGACTTGGGTAACCTAACTAAAGAGAACATTTAAGGGCTTTGTAAATAAAAATCTAGGGATAAAACTTTAGATGCAGCTTAACCCAATACTCCAAATGCCATTAGAACCATATCTCTCCCATGTTCACTTCTCTCTTCTGGGTTGATGTTATTCTCAGGCCCAAAGATAAACACCATCAGTGTCTGGCTTATGTGGTTCTTACAGCACATGGTTGTGTAGCAGAAGGAAAATACTGTTTGTCACTCTCTGAATCTTCATAGCAATCCCTAGAAAGGGCTCTCATTGGTCTTGCTTCGGTCACATAGTTGTTTATGCCGATAGGCCAGCCTGACTTGCAGGTCTACCATTTGTTGAGGACAGTGTTTTCTTTTGATTGACAACCCTGCCAGAACTGCAGGGAATAGGGAAGAGGCAGTCTTACAAAGAAACTGATACAAGGAACCAACAAAGTAACAATGTCCAAATCACCCCACAAATGCCTTCACCTTATAGATACTTAACTAATGTGTGTTGATAATGATGATGAAGTGTTTGCAGAAGAAAGAAGACTAGGGATCCAAAGAGGGAGATTCTGGGCATCTGGGGGCACATGAGGGTGCCGCTGGGGGTGTGGGAAAGGTCAAGGGCACTGAAAATGAGAAAAATTTTGCTCCAAAAGGAGGCTGGGAGCTAGGTACAGTGGCTCACACCTAAAATCCCATCACTTTGGGAGACTGAGGTGGGAATTCAAGACCAGCCTGGGCAACATAGTGAGACCTGTTTCTACAAAAAACCAACCCAACCCAAACCAAAACAACCAAAAACAGGCTTGGGTGAGGGATGTTGCTCATAGTGAAGATCCGACGTTTTTTATTTCACACTTTTGCCTGTGGCTGACGCTGACTGACGGGAAAGTGTTTGCTGAACCAAATGACTCTATAAAGATAACATGCTCTCCAGCAGTTTCCCTTTTGGGGGGATGGGGTGACATGGCACACTTTCTGGTTTTGATGAATCACCCCAGATAGCAGGAGGCTTTCGTTAGCTTATATACTAGATCAATTTCAAGGCCTCAAACTGTGTATTATAATTAGCAGTGCAAACCTCCAGAGAATCATCTCTTACTCTAAAGAAAATATTGTGTGGATGTAGTAGAGTATTCTCATAAACTTTATTTTTCCTCACCCCTCTACTGAGTTCTTTTGGTGTCCAAGCTGCCTGAGAAAGCCACTCTTTAGAAAGTAGAATCTGATGTTGAGATCTCTTTATTAATAAGTATAGGCCCAATGGTTGCAGAATTCTCTTCTATGTTTAATGGCCCTTTATTAATTAGTCCTCAGTATCATAGAGAGAATGAAAATGAGACTATGGTTCTATGGGAGGAAGAAAAAAAATCTCTGTTGGGACAATCTGAAGTATTGAGACTCACTTTTTTTTTTTTTCCGAGACGGAGTCTTGCTCTGTCACCCAGGCTGGAGTGCAGTGGTGCGATCTCGGCTCACTGCAACCTCTGCCTCCTGGGTTTAAACAATTCTCCTGCCTCAGCCTCCTGAGTAGCTGGGATTATAGGTGCCCACCACTACGCCTGGCTAATTTTTTGTATTTTTAGTAGAGAGGGGGTTTCACCATATTGGCCAGGCTGGTCTCGAACTCCTGACCTTGTGATCCGCCCACCTCAGCCTCCCAAAGTGCTGGGATTACAGGCTTAAGCCACCGTGCCTTGCCTTCTTTTTTTTTTTTTTTTTTTTTTTTGAGATGGAATCTTGTTCTGTCGCCCAGGCTTGAGTGCAGTAGCGCGATCTCGGCTCACTGCAACCTCCGCCTCCCAGGTTCAAGCAATTCCCCTGCCTCAGCCTCCCGAGTAGCTGGGATTACAGGCATGTACCATCACACCTGGCTAATTTTGTATTTTGTATTCACCATTTTAGCCGGGCTGGTCTTGAACTCCTGACCTCAGGTAATCCGCCTGCCTCGGCCTCCCAAAGTGCTAGGATTACAGGTGTGAGCCACCACACCCGGCCTCACTTCTCTCTTGTTGGAGCTCTCAGGAAAGTGGACACTTACTCTTCTCCACCAGTTAAAAGTAAGAGTAAGTTCTGGAATGGGATGAGTCCCCATGAGTGTGGAGCCAATCTGGAGGAGAGCAGAGTCAAGAGATAGAGAAAGGGACACTGAATCTTTGGTGACATTTTTGAAGCCCTGATCAAGCCTTCCTAAATTCTACTTTGTGAGCTAATTATGTCCCTTTTTCATAAGCTAGTTTGAGCTGCTTTTTCTCTTACTCCCATATCAAGAGTTCTGATAGTCACAACATATGACAATAACCTTCACCCATCAAACAGATGCTATAATGGTGAGGAAGGGTTTCATGAGTTAAGACCGCTAAGATAAGCATTGGAGGTCCAG
Source organism: Nomascus leucogenys (assembly GCF_006542625.1). Lineage (NCBI taxonomy): Eukaryota > Metazoa > Chordata > Mammalia > Primates > Hylobatidae > Nomascus > Nomascus leucogenys. The sequence goes on along the minus strand of NC_044384.1, from coordinate 53,079,420 downwards.
CATTTACTTTCCCCTAATGATACTCCTTGCTTTTTCTTGACTTTCATATCGCTAGGGTCCCATTCTGTGGGAACCTACAAAAAAACACCTTAATTAGTGAAATTTCGTATCTAGGTTGCGGTGTGTTCAGAGAGGACTGGGCTCGATGCAGGTGTTAGGAGAAGTGTATATTGCTCATCTTGAGTGTAGAATTTCTGCAAATAAGAGCTGACTCTACAGAAGCAGTGTGCTGGGTTAAAAAGAGCCCTGGGCAGGAGGCAGGAGAGAATGGGGTTGTGCCTCTATTAGCTCGTGACTTGGGGATAAGGAAGTTAAGTGGCCAGGGCTCAGCTTTCTCATTTATAAAATGAAGGGCCTGAGTGAAATGGTTTGGAAGATCCTTCCAGCTCGGAAGATGTATGACTTAATGAATTGAAGCACCCAGCCGGCCCTTCCAGGGGAGTGGGAGGCTTCTTAGCCTCCTAGGATGCCCCTAATGTGGGGTGCCCGGTTGGAAGGAGGTTTCCGGTTTGCAGTGGCTGACTTCAGAATGGGTAGACTGAGTAGTAATGAGCTTTACATCTGCATTCAGTGGCTGCTCCATTTTTAATTTACTTTAATTTGTATTATTTTATTTTTCATTTTTTTGAGACAGGGTCTCACTCTGTTACCCAGGCTGGAGTGCAGTGGTGCAATTATAGCTCACTGCAGCCTCCAATTCCTGGGCTGAAGCCCAAGATTAAATGCAGCTGCTATTTTATGAGAGGAGAAAAAATTACTGTGGGTGAACCCCCTTCCCTCATTCATTAATTTGAGGCAGAGTCTGAAGGGTTAGCCTATTTGAAAGAACACTAAGACTTGTCTGAAGTCAAAAAGGAAGTGAGTGCCAAGGGCCCCTGACACTTTGCCCAGGGCCAGCTCAGGATAAGAACAGATAGCTGGGAGCTGGAGAGACTGTCACCTGCTTCTGGGCTCTGCTGAGGGCTGCTGTCCCTGCACCTGTGCATTAGGAATGCTGGGTCCCCCCCCTCCAGAGTGACATCCTTGCTGTGAGCAGAGGGAGCAGCAGGAGCTGGCAAAGGCACTCTTCAAGGAGGCTTTTTTCTTTTCTTTTTTTTTTTTTTTGAGATAGGAACAGGGTCTCACTGTGTCTTCTAGGCTGGGGTGCTGTGGTGAGATTGCATGATCATAGCTCAGCTCGCTGCAGACTCAAACTACTGGGCTCAAGTGATCCTTCTGCCTAAGCCTCCAGAATAGTTGGAACTACAGGCATGTGCCATCATACCTGTCTAGTTTTAAATTTTTTTTTTACAGAGATGGGTTCTCACTGTGTTGACCAGGCTGTTCTCAAACTGCTGGCCTCAAGTGAGCCTCCTGCCTCTGCCTCGCAAAGCACTGGGATTATAGGTATAAGCCACCATGTATAGCTCTTTTGTTTTTTCTTCTTAAGGACTGTGTTTCTTCTTTTTTTTGTTTGTATAAATTTAAAGGGTAGGCCAGGGGTGGTGGCTCACGCCTGTAATCCCAACACTTTGGGAGGCCGAGGAAGGTGAATCACTTGAGGCCAGGAGTTACCTGCCTGGCCAACATGGTGAAACCCTGTCTCTACTAATAATACAAAACTTAGCCAGGCAGGGTGGTGCATGCTTGTAGTCCCAGCTACTGGGGAGGCTGGGGCAGGAGAATTGCTTAAACCCAGGAGGCGGAGGTTGCAGTGAGCCGAGATTGCACCACTGCACTCTAGCCTGGGTGACAGAGTGAGACTCTGTCTCAAAAAAAAAAAAAAAAAAAAAAAAAAAAAAAATTAAAGGGCACAAGTGCAGTTTTGTTACATGGATATATTGGATAGTGGCGAAGTCTGAGCTTTGATCTTAACCATCACCCCCATAATGTACCTTGTACGCATTAAGTAATTTCTCACAGTTTACCCCACTCCCACCCTTCTGCGTCTCCAATATCTATTATTCTACGTCCATGCGTACACATCATTCTTTTTTTTTTTTTTATGGCTGAGTATATTCTATTCTGAGGCTTTTCCTGGGCTGTGACTCTCAGGCTGGCAGGATGCAGGATCCTCATCAGCATCTTGATTTGCCACAGCCCATTCATCTCACTTTTTAAATTGAGATATAATTTCCATATTGTGAAAGTCACCACATTAAAGTGTACAATCCAGCAGTTTTAGTTTATTCACAAGACTGTCCAATCATCAGCACTATCTAATTCCAGAACATTTTCATCACTCCAAAAACAAATCTTGTACCCACTAGCAGTCACTCTTCCTTCCTGCCCTGGCATCTGCTAATTTACTTTCTGTCTGCAGATTTGCCTACTCTGGACTTTCATATAAGTGGAATCATAAAATCTATGCTCTTTTGTGTCTGGCTTCCCTCACGTTCATCCATGTTGTAGGATGTATCAGCACTCTATTCCTTTTTATGGCTGAATAATATTTCTTTGTATGGATAGATCACATTTGATTTGTCCATTCATCATTTGATGGACATCTGGGTTGATTCTGCTTTGGGGCTATTATGAATAATGCTGCCATTTAATAAAATGCTTTATTGAACATTTTTGTTCAATAAAGGTCTTTATTTCTCTGGGTAGTCTTAGGATTGGGATTGCTGGGCCACATGGTAATTACACTTTACTTTTTTTTTTTTGAGACAGAGTCTCACTCTGTTGCCCAGGCTGGAGTACAGTGGTGCGATCTCAGCTCACTGCAACCTCTGCCTCCCAGGTTCAAGTGATTCTCCTGCCTCAGCTTCCTGAGTAGCTGGGATTACAGTCGCCCACCACCACGCCTGGCTAATTTTTGTATGTTTAGTAGAGATGGAATTTCACTATGTTGGCCAGGCTGGTCTTGAACTTCTGACCTCAGGTGATTTGCCTGCCTCAGCCTCCAAAGTGCCGGGTTTACAGGTTTGAGCCACTGCGCCCAGCCACATTTAACTTTTTAAAGAACTGCCAAACTCTTTTTCCTATCATTCATCTCTTTTTAAGTGCAGGGGCACACAGAAAAATGGAAATTGCTGTCAACTTTGGCTGGAAAGGATGGTGCTATCATGTTATTTTTTATGTATCTCTCTTATAGCACATTCTTTGCTCTCTGAGGTTATAGTCAGTAGTGAGCTGGAAAGAATTTCCACAATGAAATTGGAAAGGCCTGGAACAGTGCCTTAAATTTTCTGAATCCTTTGTTTTCTCATCTGTAAAATGTGTCCAGGATTGCTGTGAGTCGTGAACAAGACAACAGTCACAGAGCTCTTGGCAGGGGCCGAGTGCTAAGTGGGAATTGACTCAATGCTATGCTCCTTGACCCTCTGCAAGCAAGGGATGGTGTCTTTGCTCTGCGTGCTCAGCACCTGGCAAGGGTCCTGACACTAAAGAGCTTGTTCAATAGTTGTTCAATGGATGAATCCATGATGAGGGGATGTGTGAAAGCATCATGAGCAAGAAAATGCCTGCATATAGTAGGTGTTCAATAAATGTTAGGCAATGTGATGAATGTATTAAAAAGAGCATTAAAACTGCAGGAAAAATTCTATTCTTAACAGAAGCTCCCAACAGAAATATTTTTCTTGGCATTTGGGAGACTCTGCCTAAGATCACTCATAGGGAACATATGTGCAGCTGTCTCTTCCCCTTTGAAATTAATTGGTCTTTGCTCAAGCTTCTGTCTGTCTGCATAGAGGAGGAAGTGCCTTCTTCTTTTTTTATGGAGTAATAATCACGTGACATTTTCCTGTCTCTCATCATTGGGAGCTGAGTAGTGGGAGGGCCAGAGAAAGCCTGTCTGACCTGTCTGAATGATCTTGTTTGCTGCTTTTATGCCCTGGCAGCCCAGGCCATGCTGGGATGCCATTCTGGACATGCCAGGGAGAGCCTGGCACACAAGGAGATAAGACAGTTTAGTTTAACACAAATTGAATGATTCCAGCCTCAAGTCCCAATCAAAGAGATTTACTGTGTTTTTAAAAAGACACGAATGTTGACTTGACTAGTGAAAAGATGCATGGAGGCTGCACCAAGCAAGGAGCCTTATAGGAACCATTAAATCAATGTGGCTACAGCATATCTTAGTTGTGATCCCTCAGAAATATAAATCAGCCTTGTACTCTGAGATTAATATATGCTCTCCAGATAGCTCGCACTTTTAAGAATGGCACAAGGTTTATGTTAAAAGACCTTAAAATGCACAAAGGAGGTATCAATAAGAGCCAGGGCAAATTTCCTTTTATGAACGGGAATAATTTTCTCCATTGTGTATACAGAGGTCAGGCAAAGTGCATTTATTTATGCAACTCAGCAGAAGCATCCTGTTGAGGGGAGGGTGAGAAGGAGTGGGGGATCCTGGTTTCTTACAGATGATCTGTCCTTATTGATCATGTTCAAATGCTTGAGTCCCTGTTTCATTTTCTCTGGGAAGAGGGGACTCACTTATCAATTCACCACGAAATACATAGCATAGCATGGGTTGGGCATGCCCTTCTGGTGACAAGGAGCTCGTATGCTGGGCTGATGGTGAGAATGAGGTGTCTTTTTGGGGAGTTTTACGGGCTGTGTTGGATGATCTTATATGCGTAACCCCTCTATGGTGATCATTTCTTATGGGGAGAAAATGTGGGGCTGAAGGTGAAACAAATTTCTCTTTGTCCAAGAAGGTTACTGCACTTTTGTAAATAACACTTCAAATCGAGTGGGTCAACATGGAACACCTGCCTGGTATGGGCAATAGGGAGCTGAGATTATAGGTTCACGAGGGTTTTTATTTTTTTATTTTTATTTTTTGCCACTTTGGAAGAGTTCACTATGTTTGATCTTGGACAAGTCACTTCATTTCTCTGGGGCTCTGTTTCTTCTCCCCAGTAAGAGCATCTACTAATCAGTGTTTTGCAAATTGCTCTGTGAGAAGACCTAGGTTTTGTCAGATAATTCTGTGGCAGCTGGGGATGGGGGTGGAGGCAGGTGGATGGTGCTCTGGAGCCCCAAACTCTCCTTTAAAACAGTTTTGCTTTTCCTGTTCTATACTTTAGCACTCACTCAATGGTGTTATTTGCAAAATGAGATATCCTACTAAAAAATCTTGAAAACCCACTGGACTTGTGTGTCTCTTACGTTTCTTTTTCACTTTAAAATTTGGAGCCCTGCATCTCTAGCCGTTCCCTGCTCCCCAGGGTCCTTTCTTTGTGCTGGGGGCGGTGAGTTGTCAAAATGAGGCTATGGACCTACCAAGCCTTAGCTCAGTGTCACTGTGAGAGCCCATTTCTCTAATTCAGGACCTGCCACAAATACAGAGAGGCTCAACCCACGGAAGGGGAGCTGAGGAGCCTGCCAGCTCTCATTACAAGTTTCAAGCATTCTGATGACCTTATTTAGGAATAGGTGAGTCTCTGCACCTGGCTGTTAAGTCCCACGAACCCAGAAACTTGTCATTCTTTTAGGATTTCCTAAAAGAAATGGCTACATGTCTCACAAAAGAGGCCTCCAAAGTGGTTTGAGCAGGCTATTTTTTTTGCTTAAAATATATTGCCTGATAGCCTGAAGGCCGGCTCAGGAAGAGGGCTGGGGAGGCAGGGCAACACCCTGTAACTGGCTGCTTGGTGTGTATGCTAATGAAGTGACCATCTGCATCAAATAATTATAAGTGGTCTCCCCTGACTGATCTCCATGTGCTGACACAGACTGAGAGGAGGCGTCCCCTTTACGGCCGCTGCAGCCCGGGGAGGGGAGGCTGAGGAAGAGATCATGTGTACTCCTTCACTTCAAGGCACGCAACCTGCTGAGTGGACAGGTGCTGGCAGTGTGATGTCCATGGGCAATGAAGCCTGCCTGTCCTCCGAGCTGACATCTATATCTCCGTCGATCTGGATTTCGAAACTGACACAACATAAGGAATGTCACTCTCTATTACTCCGTATTCACATTCGTCTCCATTGCATTGGAAGTCCTCTGAGCAAATATCTTGATCACAACTGCCCTCTTCTTTCAGCTGGACAGGATAAGCCACTGCAGTGGGGCAGTGGTGTGTGCTATCAGTCTTCTGGTTGTGTCTCCTGGTTGTGGGTGCTGTCCAGCATTTGCTAGAATGGTGAAATGATTGCAAATTGTTTTTGGGGTTTCATAATTCTGGCCAAGTCCAGTTTTTCCTTTGTTAGTGAAATAGAATTGGCATTTAGATCTGATATTTGGATGCCTTTGTGCATGGCAAGTTTCATTTGTTAACTTTCAAAGTAGTTAATGGCACTTTGGAACCTGGACACCAGCACAGTGCAAGTATAACTCAGCTCTGCCCATGCAACTCACTCTTGTCTCAGGTGTTCTGACTTTGGCTCCCTGACAATTCTTTCTCTGGCACTTTCTCCAGTCCTGAGAAAACCTTTGGCAGGGCAACTGCAGGCCTGACTGGGCAGACATCATCCAGTGAGTGTTTGTGGTGCAATTTTGTACAACTAGAAGCAGAGAACCCACTTCTATTTGCTGAGAGGAGCTAAGAAAATCTTTTGAGATTTTGAATTTGTGTTTTGTGGCTGAGACATGATGTCAAATGTACTTCCATTTGTGTTTTAAGGCAGAATTTTAGAAGGTCACTGCAGGGTAGGGGTTTTCTTATGTACTGGATGGCAGTTTCATTGCTTTCAAATAAAGACACATATAGGTATATTTAATGTTCCTTTAAAAAACAGAAAATAAGAAAGAAAACCTTTTATTTATATCTACTTATTATCTGTCTGTCTGTCTGTCTATCAATCAATCATCTATCTAGCTACCTCTATCATCTATTAATCATTCTAAAAATCCAGCACTAATATACTTTGGCCTTCTTCGTAAATACACTTCAGGACTTTTCTGGGAAGAGTGAGAGACCTCAAATAGGATATATGCAGACTAGATAAATTTATTAGTGAAAGAGTTAAATTCTTAATGAGAAATTTCATGTTTGACTTCCAACTCAGTCGAAATAATACACTGGCTTTAATTATAAGCCTTTCATTTGCCGTCCATTTGTGCAGCTCCTTTATGTCATTCAAAACTAAGCTCTGAGAGTTACAAGAAGGTGGACTAAGCACACACAGTGTTCCCCTGTTCCAGGTGATTAGAGATGATAGAAACACACACATACGTGTGCATACATACATATACATATATGCACACTCATGTTCATACATACATATACACATATATGTATTCAGAGACTAGAGTAGGAATCTTCCCATGGATCATAAAGTGTGAGGAATCCTGGCAAGGAAAAACAGACAGAATCAGACTGAAGAAGAAGCTCCAGAGATGCTCAGAGAAGGTACTCTTTGTTGGAGGTGGAGGTGGAGGACTCTTGAAGCAGGGGAGATTTGGAGGCAACTAACATGCCACATGCCCATCTGGTGGTAGGTGATGGTTCCAGAAGGGAAACCCGGGCCTTTCCTCTCTAATGGCCATATTTCTACCACAGCTTCTAGAATAGGCACAGGAAACTAGCAGGGTCTACATAGCACAAAGCGAGTAGAAATTTGGCTGCATCTTATCAATTTGAGCACTGTACTTTAGTCAAGTGTGTAATCCAGGATTAATTACAATTGTTTCCTTTTCTTTGTTTAATTTCGTATTTTTTGCTTTAAGAAATTAACTTTTTTGAAGTGTAATTTATATGGAAGAAATGGACCAATTTTAAGTGGACGATTCAATAAGTCACTTAATTGTAATGTAAGTGTACAATTCTGACAAATGTATACAGTATGTAACCACCACTGCAATCACGATAGAGACATGGTTCCTCAGAAAGTTAAACATAGAGTTATCATGCAATCCGGTAATTTCCTTTCCCTGGGGGTGTACCCAAGACAAAAACATGTTCACACAAAAGTGTCTACACAAATGTCTACAGCAGCAAAATTTATTGCCCCAAAAAGTTCTCTTGTGCTGCTTTATAGGCATTCCTCTCCTCCTACCTCTTACCCATGACCGTCACTGATTTGCCTTTTGTCAGCAGAGTTTTGACTTTTCTAGAGTTTTATTTACACAGAATCACACAGCGTGTGGTCCTTTGTAATTGGTTTCTTTCATCTGGCTTCCTTTTTTTTAGATTCATCCATATCGTTGTGTGTATCATTGGTTTGTTCCTTTTTATTTCTAGGTAGTGGTCTGTTATATGAACATACTGAGGTTTGTTTATCTGGTCAACAGTTGATGAGCATTTAGATTGTTTCTAGTTTTTGGTTCACATGAAGGTTTTGAATGTTAAATCTTGCTTTCCTGGGATGAATGCTATAAACATTTGAGTACAAAACTTTGTGAAAACGTTTATTTTCATTTCTTTTGGATAAATACCTGAAAGGGATTGCTGAGTCATATGGTATGTGCATTCTCTAAAACAATTTTTTTAACTGTTTTCCAATGTGGCTCTACCATTTTGTATTTCTGCCAGCAATGTATGATGGATGGTTCTAGTTCTTCCACTTCCCTTGTCATCATCCTAGTCAGCATAGTCTTTTAAATTTTAGCCATTCTATGAGTGTGGCATGGTGTCTCATGGTTTTCATATATATTTCCTTAAAGGCGAATGATGGTAAGCATCTTTACCTGTGTTAATTTGCCATTTAGAGATCTTCTTTAATGAAGTGTTTATTCTAATTTTTTGTCCTTTTTTTTCTCGTTAATGTTTTTTTTTTTTTTAAGAGAGACAATGTCTCACTCTGTCACTCAGGCTGGAGTGCAGTGGTGTGATCATAGCTCACTGCAGACTTGAACTCCTGGGCTCAAGAGATCCTCCGACCTCAGGCTCCTGAGTAGCTGGGACTACAGGTGTGCAAAACCATGCTCAACTAATTTTTTAATTTTTTGTAGAGAAAGAGTCTCACTTTGTTTCCCAGGCTGGTCTCAAATTCCTGGCCTCCTCCCGCCTCAGCCTCCTAAAGCGCTGGGATTACAGGTGTGAACCCAACCCTGTCCTGTTTTTAAGTTGGCCTGTCTTTTAATTATTGAGTTTTGTATTTGACATATATTTCGCAAGCATTTTCTCCCAGTCTGTGAGAAAAAGAAATCCACCTTGTTCCTGATCTTAGGGTGAAAGTACTTAGTCTTTCACCATTAAGGATAGTGTTTGCTGTAGGCTTTTTGTAGCTGCTCTTTATCCAGTTGAGGAAGTTTCTTTCTATTTCTAGTTTGCTGAGAGCTTTTATCATAAATGAATGTTGACTTATGTCAAATTCTCTTTCTGAATCTATTAAGATGAACTTGTGCTTATTCTTTTTGCATTTATTAACATGATGATTACATCAATTGGTTTTTAATGTTAAATCTTGCATTCCTGGGATGAATTTTACTTGGTTATAAGGTGTTATCCCTTTTACGTGTTGATGGATTTGATTTTCTCTAACTTTGTTAACATGTTTAATGTTTATATTTATTGAGAAAATTGGTTGTAATTTTCTCTCATAATATCTTGCGTGGTTTTTGTATTAAGGTAATGTTGATGCATAACATGAAATAGGAAGCATTCTCTTCTATTCTTCTGGAAAAATTGAGTATGGAATTTGTATGTATTATTTAATTCTTAGATGTTTGGAATAATTCATCAGTGAATTCTTTATGTGAAGTTTTCTGGAGTTTTCTTCATATAAAAGCTTTAAACTATGAATTAAATTTACGTAATAATTTAATTTAATTCTTTATTGTGAAGGGACCATTCAATTATTGATTTCTTCTTGAATGAGGTTTGCATCTCAAATAATTTTTTCATTCCATCTAAGTTATCAAATTTATTGGCATCAAATTCATAATATTCCCTTATTATCTTTTCAATAGCTGTAGAATGTGTAGTGATGGCCTATCTTTCAGTCCTGATGTTGGTGTTTGTATCTTCTTTTCTTTATTTTTCATCAGTTTGGCTGGAGTTTTATCAATTTTATTTATATTTTCAAAAAACAACTTTTGTTTCCATTGCTTTTCTGTTTTCATTTAAATTAATTTCTACATGTACCTACACACACAAATGAACACACACAAACTTGTTTTATGGCCTCCAGTATGATCTATCCTGGTCATTGTTCTAGGTGTACTCAAAAAAGAATATACCTTCTGCCACTGTTAACTGGAGTGTTTTATAAATGTCAGGTCAAATTCATTGACAGTGTTGTTCAAATCTTCCATAGCTATACTGATTTTCGGTCTACTTGATCTATCAGTTACTGAGAGAGGAGTGTTAAACTCTCCAACAATAATTGTGGATTCATTTATTTTTCCTTTGAATTTTGTCAATTTTTCTTCATATATTTAAAGACTGTTACTAGGTACATATATTTAGGATTATTGTGTACTCTTGATAAGTGGATCCCTTTGTCATTATAAAATATCCTTATCCTAGGTAATATTCTGTGTTCTAAAAATCTACCTTGTCTGATATAGCCATTCCAACTTTCTTTTGATTTGTGTTTTCATGTATAAAATTTTCCATCCTTTTACTTTTAACTTATCCATGTCTTACTCTCCACCCTGTCTTGCCCTGTCCTGCCCTGTCCTGCCTTGCCTTTGTTTTCCTTTCTCTGTCTCTTTCTTTCTTTTGACAGGATCTTGCTGTTGCCCAGGCTGGAGTGCAGTGGCATGATCACAACTCACTGCAGCTTTGACATCTTTGGCTTAAGTGATCCTCCCACCTTAGCCTCCTGAGCTGAAACCACAGGTAGCCGCCACCATGCTCAGCTAACTTTTTTTGTATTTCCTTCTTTCTTTCTTTCATTTTTTTTTTTTTTTTTTGAGAGACAGGATCTCCCTTTTTTGCCCAGGCTGGTTTCAAACTGCTTCAAGCAATCCTCCCATCTCAGCCAGCTAAAGTGCTGGGATCACAGGTGTGAGCCACCATGCCCGGCCTAGATTAATTTTTTTATGGTTTCATTTCATCTCTACTTTTAACTTAGTAGCTATACATTTCCAATTTTTATTATTTATTGGTTTTAACACTCTTGTCTGTTAGTCCCATCATTTCTGTTATTTCTTTGCTTATTTCCATGTGGGGGACTTTCTATTGCTATAGAACACATTTTCTTGCTTCTTTTCATACCTTGTAATTTTTTAAAATTAGATATTGTACAACGTAAATTTTATACTGTTACTTGCTGGATTTTGTGCACTGTTAGGTGACTTTGAATTAGCTTTTTTTTTTTTATTTGCTTTTATACTTTGTTAGGGCAGTTTCACAGCAGTCTTTAATCTAGGTCTAATTTAATCTCATTGTTAAGGCAATACCCTTTTGTGGATCCTACCTGATTCCCCATATTATGATATCTTTCTGATTTATGAAGCCAGATTAAATAAGCTGGGAGTTCTGGGTTTTCTTGAAACCATTAAGGATTAATTGATTTCAGTTAACTACTTGGTCTGGTGGAGTACAGATTATTTCCAGCCCTGTACAAGCTTTGGAAATTATTCTGTGTATCATTTCTGGTGATTCTTTTTCTCACCTCTGGCAATTTATTCTCCTTCTCCTCTTCTTCCTCCTCCTCTTTCTCCTTTGTCTTTGCAATTGCAGATCAGTACTCAGCCAAGTACTTGAGGATATTCCTCTATAGATGCTGGAGTTCTTTCTGTGTATATAGTCCTTTTGCTCCTGGTTTCTCTGCCCCTAAAGTTTTAGCTGCCTTGGCTTCTCTGATCTCTAGTCTCTGACTCCGGAACTCAATAGAACTTCTGGTCTGTGTTTGGATTCATCCTCCCTGTCCTACAGCCTGAAAATGGCTCTCACCAATTGTAGTCAGTTACTATCTTCTTGACATCACAGTCTCACATTGCCTGTTGTTTAGTGTCTGAAAACCAGTCACAGGTTTTGTTCTGTTTTCCTCTTGTTTAAGCAGGAGGATAAATTCAGTTTCTGTTATTTCATCTATAAGCAGAAGTTGTCTTATGTGTTATTTTCTCTTGCCAAAAGCATTTTAGAGTTGGAAAGTAACAAGTTCAGGGGAAATTTAAAGGCACATCCTTTATCTTCCATCTCTCTGCCTCCAAACAGAAACTTCAATGTAACCCACTTGCCTGCCACAACTCCAGGACTTTTTAAACTTGGCTGTATTGACAAATAAACTGAAAATAAAAAAGATGGGCTAGATCTGTTTATTACACACTGAGTTCCTCATGGACGTGTGCTGTTTGCCTCTAGGAACACCCCACAGCATGGCCTGATGCTTCTGAGGACCTACCAAAGGTGGTCCTGTTTTTTGGCTTGACCATTTTACATTTGTTTTTCAGAAGAATGAAGGTTAGCAGTTATCCCTGTGCCTCAAAGGATCCTCTCTGAGAATATGTATATTGAAACACTTGAGTGACAAGTACCACTAGTGGTATCAAAAAAGCTCAAGAAATCTGATGTAAGTTCTCAAAAACTTACATCAAAGAACCACTAAGAGCAGAGGGAATTGAATGTGTCCTTTTGAGCAGGACAAGTTGAAGCAGCATGGTACACACATTTTGTTGAAATTTCATATTTTCTACTAAAAATTCATGAAGACATCTATGGATTTAACTGTGTATGCTTCAGATTTTGAAATTGTATATTCCTCATATTCAGTGGTTGAATGCACCCAAATCCCTGCTGTTCCTTGACCACTGCATAATGAGTTTTTAAGAGCTGGCCTGTGCAGACCCCACTACACTTTGTCAGCCACATGTGGGATTAAGCATATGTTTTACTCACTCTTTCTCCTTCCATCCTTAGCTCTACAGAAAAACAGGAGCTGACCATTTGTTATTTCATTTTTGAAAGTTGCCCACATCTGTTCTGCTGGCTTCATAAATGGATGTCTTCTCCATGGTGAGACTGTAAATAGAGTGTGGTGATCAGGTCTGGAAGGTCTCTTGCATTTCCTCCAGAGGCTGGTACAGTACTGGAGACAGAAAAGGCACTGGGCTTTTAGTGACTTACGAAGCTAGATCAAGTTAGCTAGGAGCTCTGGGTTTTCTCAAAACCACCAGTAATTAATTGCTTTCAATTAACTACTTTTTTCTCTGAGTCCTGCTGTACAGGACTCTCTTCTACTTCTCTGCTCTTAGCTGGATGGGATGGTAGCAGAAGGAGGGGGATTAGGGGATGTAATCTGTAGTGAAATCTTTATCCCCCGTGTGCCCAAGGTAGAGGAAGGAGCCATGCTGTTATTTCTGCTAGCCATCCAAATGTCTTTGTGTGGTAAGGAGAGCTGCAGTCATTGCTTTCAATTTACTAATGGGAAACAGAGACTCAGAGGGGCTGAATAATTAGTTCATGGTTACTTGGGTAGAATTGAGAGAAAGAGAAGACAGCTTTCCTAATTCCACTGACCCTGCCATTGTGCTTCCCGTGTGGTCCAACAACTCAACTAAATGACATTTGCTCTTTAAAAAATGCAGATTTGCCTTTCTAAAGGGAACACATTTTATGAAGTGGATAAATCAATTTGAGATATTTGGTCAAATCAAGGAATGAGGAGAAATGAAGTTAGTGTTCTGAGCATAACACAATGGCGAGTTCATGACAGCTCCCCCATTCTCCCTGACCACAAGTTCCACTTGAGCCTTCTTTCTTTGCGGGGGTGGGAATCTCAAATTGCATTTATCCCAGAATAATACTTAATGCCCTTGCAAAAATTAGTCTTCAGAATTCTATATGGAAGGGGTTCATCTTTATTTCCCCAGCATTTTAAAGGTGTCACTTTAAAAATCCTATGTACAATCTTCAGTGTAAAATAAGCCAGTATGATTGTGTAGATTATACACCATTCCATAATACAACTAGTTTACTAAAGCGGCCTTAGACACCTGAGATGCACACTGCATGGTGTTTCATGATTTTAAAAAAATCTTTTGGCCAGGCGCGGTGGCTCACGCCTATAATCCTAGCACTTTGGGAGGCCGAGGCGGGCGGATCACAAGGTTAGGAGATCGAGACCATCCTGGCTAACATGGTGAAATCCCGTCTCTACTAAAAATACAAAAAATTAGTCCGGCATGGTGGTGGGCGCCTGCAGTCCCAGCTACTTGGGAGGCTGAGGCAGGAGAATGGCGTGAACCCGGGAGGTGGAGCTTGCAGTGAGCCGAGATCACGCCACTGCACTCCAGCCTGGGCCACAGAGCGAGACTCCGTCTCAAAAAAAAAAACCAAAAAAACAAAAAAACTTTTGTCATTCAGTGAAAGGCAAGAACAACAACTAAACCCTAAAAAAGCCCTTTTGATTCAGACTCCTACATGGCCACTGTTTTCTGTATTCCATACCCAGTGTGCAATTAGTCGAGGTGTGTGCCTCTGAATTCTTCAAGGGTTAAGATTCAACATCCGGCACCTAGTAGCAAATGAGAAATTCTGTTGTTTTCTCTTAGACCGTCAGTCTTTTATAAGCCTATTATAAAACCAACACTTCTCATTGCCAGGCCAATCCTAAACTATTAAATACAGGCTAGTATTTGAATTAAGGATGTTAATTGTAATCGTTTTAAATTTTGAGATGGGCTCTCACTGTGTTACCCCGGCTGGAGTGCAGTGGCGGGATCTCGGCTCACTGCAGCCTTGACTTCCTGGGCTCAAGCGATCTGCCTGTCTCAGCCTCCTGAGTAGCTGGGACTACAGGTATGTGCCACAACGCCCAGCTAATTTTTGTGTTTTTTGTAGCGAAGGGGTTTTGCCATGTTGCCCAGGCTGATTTTGAACTCCTGAGATGAAGCTATCTGCCTGCCTCGGCCTCCCAAAGTTTTGGTATTACAGGCCTGAGCCACCACGCCAGGCCTTATTGTAATCTTAACACATAAAAATGTAGGGGTTGGTTAAGATTAGGGGAATGTCTTGAGCTTCGTTCTTTTAGGGGAGGCTATATTTCTGTTGTAAAAATCCACCCCAATTTCACCAGAGGGAACTATCTTATTATACTCAGGAAGATATGAGGGGGTTGTTCTTTGAAACTGGGCTGCCCAGTGCAGTCCCCATTAATCACCTATGCTACTGAGCACTGGAAGTATGGCTCATTTAGATTGATAGCCCTGGTTTAGATCTTTTCCTGCAGTGGTGGGTTACTTGTCACCGCCAGAAAAAGCAGGAACCGAAGGGGAGTGGTTAGCTAAGCTAGACATAAAGCAACAGGAGGGCTGAGCTCACTAAGTTTGTGGACTCTGAATTCTAAGTTTCGCCCTTGGGCTGTTGGTGAACATGGTCAATATCTCACCATTTGAGATATCTTTTTGTTTTGTTTTGTTTTTGAGATGGAGTCTTGCTGTGTCACCTAGGCTGGAGTGAAGTGGCGTGATGTCGGCTCACTGCAAACTCCACCTCTGGGGTTCAAGTGATTCTCCTACCTCAGCCTCCCGAGTGGCTGGAATTACAGGCGCCTGCCGCCATGCCCGGCTAATTTTTGTATTTTTAGTAGAGATGGAATTTCACCATGTGGGCCAGGTTTGTCTTGAATTCCTGACCTCAAGTGATCCAACCGCCTCGGCCTCCCAAAGTGTTGGGATTACAGGTGTGAGCCACCACACCCAGCCCCACCTTTCAGTATTTCTTTGGGATATCTCTGGGTCTTTACTCTCTGAACTAATGCTGTTTAATAGAAATATAACATGAAATACATATATGATTTTAAATTTTCCTGTAGCCATGCTAAAAAGGGAAAAAGAAATAGGTGAAGGTTATTTTAATAATAGATTTGATTCAGCACACTATACAGAAAATATTATCGTTAAAAAATGTGCCAGGTGGGGTGGCTCATGCCTGTAATCCCAGCACTTTGGGAGGCCAGGGTGAGAAGATATCTTGAGTCCAGGAGCTCGAGACCAGCCTTAGCAACATAGTGAGCCCCTGTCTCTACTAAAAATAAAATACATTAGCTGGGTGTGGTGGCGCTAGTTCTAGCTACTTAAGAGGCTGAGGTGGGAGGACTGCTTGAGCCCAGGAGTTCAAGGCTGTAGTGAGCCACGATCATACCACTACATTCCCACCTGGGAGACAGAGAGAGGCTCTTTCTCTGAAATAATGATAATAATACGAGTAATCAATCACTGTAAAACTTATTAATGAGATATTTTGCATTCTCTTTTTTGTTCTAAGTCTTTGAAATCTGGCATGTATTTTATACTCACAGCACATTTGAAGCTGGACCAGTCACTTTTCAAGTGCTCAAGACCCATATGTGGCTGTACAGGATGGTATAGACATTTTGACTTTAGTCTTCAAATAGGCAAGAGGAAGACATAAACTGGAATCTAGAATAAAGGAAAAACATCTCCTAGTTATATTCAAGTTGATTACAGATTATACTATAATGTAAGTACGGACTTCTAAAAAATGTTATAAACCTAGATTGTTGTATATTTCTAAAATCTAACTGGAGGTAAAAGGGGAAAGAACTAGTTATCCATTGATCACCTAAGGTATGCTAGGAACTATGCTTGTTGCTTGACACATATTATTTTACTAAATCCTTACAATAATCTTATGACTGTTACTATTGGCCCCATTGAAAATTAACAAAATTGAGATGCAGAAGGAGTAGAAGCTTACCCAAAGAATTACAACAAGAAATCAATACTAGAGCTAGGATCCTACCTGAGCCCACACTGCCTAACTAGGTGACATAGCTCCATTCATTCTGAGCTCTTAGATCACCCTGTACCCAAGTAAATTTAACCTTCATTTGACGAAAATATTTGCCTATTAAGCCCTCTAAAACAAATCCAGAAAACATGCACACCACATAATTTTCATTTGTAGGTTTTATTTTCTAAGTTTTATGGGCTTTGATATCTTCAGGAAAATGTGAAGAAAAACACATACATTAGTCTTGTGAGTAAATAAATAGATAGATACACGGGTATAAAAATAGACCATATTTTGTGGATGGGAAATATTACTGACATACTGCTTATAGTTAGAGGCTGTCGTTGGATGACATTGGGCAAGCTTGTCATGTGTCTTCTGATGTCTCTCTTGTCCTTTATCAACTCACCTTCTTGCTGAACACTTGGAGTTTCTTGTATGTTTATTGGCTACTGAAACTCCTTCCAACTAAATTATGTAGAGTCTAGGAAACACAGTTCTGAAATTTAATCCTGGTTCATTTGCTAGAACTCTGGATTTTTTTCCCCAAATAGTTTTTGGTTTCTCATACACTAATCAGGACCATTTTCCTAGTTGGAAAAAAGCAGGCACAAGGTGTGGTGGCAAACTGGCATGGTGGGTGGCCCTGAGGCACGGTGCATGGCAGGTGAGGACCTCTGGCCTTTGAAGGACTTGGGGAGAGAGCAGAGATTTCAGAGGAAAAACAACAAATCAAACAGACTCAAATAACATACAGATGAGCACCCCCATTTTGTTGTAGAATGTTGGGTACTTTTTTTTTTTTTGTATTTTTTGTAGAGATGGGGTTTTGCCATGCTGCCCAGGCTGGTCTCGAACACCTGGGCTCAAGTGATTTGCCCACCTCGGCTTCCCAAAGTGCTAGGGTTACAGGAGGGTGCCACCGCACCCAGCCGGGTACTCTTAAGTGATGAGCAGACATGCCATATTTAGTTGAATATCTTCAAGAGAGAAGCACAAACTATAGGGCCACAAGCTCTAAATGAACGCTCTCATACTAATTTAGAGAGCAACTTTACCCAAGTGCCTTCCCCAGTACTTCCTTAAGAATTCAAGGGATGAAAAAATTCAAAGCCCTGGTTGCATCTGCAGTTTAAATGTAAAGGAATGTAAACTGTTTTTCCTGGTTACAGAAAGTCTCTCTCTGAATCATATTGGTCAGGTTGGATTCCTCACTTCTAGAGAGATGAATAAACCCATCTGGAGACTTTCCGTTTGTAAAAGCCTAAAGTAACACAAAATGTTGAGTGTTTTATGAACATAGCTAGCACATTTAACTCTGAGTCTAGGTGGAAAAGAACATTGCAATGAGGCACATAGTTTTTGTTTTTGTAATGTTTTAAGAATTGAGAAGGAATGATCAAAACACAGCCAAAGACAAGTTAATCTAACTAAGATTGATATGAACATGCATTAGGACATGCTTATTTTGACCTAGATGTGATTGTTATTTTAGTATTCTATGTCTTTGCTAGTCTTGCAAATATAGTCTCTCATGAAGAAAAATAAAAGCCTAGACAAAATGACCCCCTATTCAAACCAAACTGCCATGGTGTCTTTGGTGTATAAATGGAATTATGTTCTTTACAGCAGTGATTTTTAGTCACGTGTACTGGGTGAGATTGATTGTCAAATTTGGGGAAAGGAAAGAATTTCCCGCTGGGGTGTACTGGCAATTATTTTTCAGTTGTTTTTGCCCTGCCCTGGAGCATGAAGCCAATATCATTTTTAGGATCAGGTGAGTTTATCCAACATGATCAATTTCCTGTGATTGTCTGCTGCTGTCACAGTGGGAGGGGAAAGCAGCTCTCCTTGATCACTTTGACACTAAAAGCTGTCGTTTGGAAATTGACCAGGACATAAAGCTCTGAGCCCCTAATGACAACCACAAAAAGATCAAGAGACTAATGAAGTCATGGAGAGAGTTAGGATAGTACAAAGCAGGTTACCCCTAGCTCACACCTTCCCTGCTCCCTCTAATGAAGTACAGCACTGGGTAACTTGTGTCAAGTCATAATGCATCATGCCTCTAGAGTGTTCTGTCAGGGCCCTAGGAGTAATGTGACATGACAGATACAGTGGAAGATAATGAGTCAAATTCTCCCTGCTGCTGAACATTGCTCGATAGGAATTGCAAGTGCTAAAGAAGGCGGCTTACTCACCACGTAGAGGAGCAAATGGGCTCCATAGCCACCTCTGGACAGGGGGCCTCATTTGGAATTTCCTGGGTTTGCTGGAAACTGGGCTGAATCCCACTGGTGAGATTGTCCCCTCACTAATTCCTAGAGAACTTTATCTGTTGCCTGGAGTTTCAGTCTTTGGCTTTGTTTCTGTCCTCCAGACATTTCTGCTTACTGGTGCCCTCCTTCTTCTTCCCAATTTAATTCAAACCAACAAACACTTCTTTAGAATTTACAACCCAAATGTCCAACAATGATAGACTGGATTAAAAAAATATGGCACATGTACACCATGGAATACTATGCAGCCATAAAAAAGGATGAGTTCATGTCCTTTGTAGGGACATAGATGAAGCTGGAAACCATCATTCTCAGCAAACTCTCGCAAGGACAAAAAAACCAAACACCGCATATTCTCACTCATAGGTGGGAATTGAACAATGAGAACACATGGACACAAGAAGGGGAACATCACACACCAGGGACTGTTGTGGGGTGGGGGGAGGGGGGAGGGACAGCATTAGGAGATATACCTAATGCTAAATGACGAGTTAATGGGTGCAGCACACCAGCATGGCACATGTATACATATGTAACAAACCTGCACATTGTGCACATGTACCCTAGAACTTAAAGTATAATAACAATAAAATTAAAAAAAAAGAATTTATTATGAGCCTTCTAATTGTCCCTGCTCCTACTCACTTGCCTGCATGGTCCACTTGCCACACAGCTGGAGTGACCTTTGAAGGGCACACTGGTCACCTGCTTAAAATCCCCTTAAAGCCTTGCAAACTCTTCTCTTCACCTTTTAGATTTTCACATGATGCTGTGTCTCCTTAGCATCTCAAACATGTCGCCTTCCTCTCCCATCACTCTGCGCGCTCCAGCCACACTGGTTTTCTTTCTGTGCCCTGAATTCACCCAATCCTCATTCCTGCCTAGGTGCAGCAAGGCTTGGTGTCATGGAGACTAAGAGATGAGAGTTTCAAGGAGGGCATGATCAACTGTGTTGAGAGTGGTTGATGTTGGTTGAGAAGATCTTACGTTAACTTTGGGAAGATGGGGGTCATTACAGCCTATGACATTAGCAATTTCTGTTGTGAGATGGATGCCACATTGTAGTAGGGGAGTAGAGAAAAGGAAGGAAGGAAATGGAGGCTATTCATTCAAGAAATTTTGCTATGAAGGAGAGCAGAGAATTGGGGCAGTAGTTGGAGGGAGATGTGTGGTAAAGGGCAGTGTTGTGATTTTTATTTATTATAGATGATAGATAATAGAGAGGGAGTGACCTAAATAGAGGAGTGTAGCAGGATTTCCCAGCAGAGTTGAGCACCTACTGAGAATTTGTGGTCATGCATTTAAAGAGAGAACATGGTGTGCACTTCCCTGGAGTAGCTTCTCTAAGTTTGAAGGAGGTCTGTGAGCATGGTGGAGAGCATCAACATTGAATCAAGCGAGATCAGGTTTGAATCCTGGCTTTGTTTCTCACTGGTTATTGAATTTTTTGGAAAAATTATTTAAACTTCTTTAACATTAGTTTTCCTATACATAAAATGGAAATAATTTATATTATTATTATTATATTATATTATTATAATATAATATTATAATATAATAAAATATTATAATATTATATATTATTATATTATTATAATATTATTATATTCTATTATATGTTATTATATTATATTATTATAATATTATTATATTATATTATATTATATTATTATTTACATTAGTGGACTGCAGTTAGCCCTCAGAAACTTGTTCCAGGTATTGACTTTCTTTCTTTTTTTTTTAGACAGGGTCTCACTTTGTTGTCCAGGTTGGAGTGTAGTGGCACGATCATGGCTTACGGCAGCCTCAACCTCCCCAGGCTCAGGCTATCCTCCCCACTTTGTAGAGATAGGGTTTTGCTATGTTGCCCATGTTGGTCTTATACTCCTGGGCTCAAGTGAGGCACCTGCCTCAGCCTCCCAAAGTGCTGGGATTACAGGGATAAGCCACCATGCCTGGCCTTGACTTCTTAATGAATGCTAACTGCTGGTAACTCAAGGGATTGGAGGGAAAATTCTGGAAGTGTAACAAGAGACACAGTAATGTTCCTCTGCCTTTTGCATATTAGAGATTGCAGAAGTAACATTTCCCCAGATGCACAGAAAAATTAGAGCTATCTTATTCTATATGATGGTCAAAGGTTTTTCTCTAGTACTGAAGACTAGTAATAAATAGTACGTTCCTTAGAAACTAAAAAAATAAGTGATATGGTTTGGCTGTGTCCCCACCCAAATTTCATCTTGAATTGTAGCTCCTATAATCCCCATGTGTCATGGCAGGGACCTGGTGGGAGGTAACTGAATCATGGAGGTGGGTATTTTCCATGCTGTTTTCATGACAGTGAATAAGTTTCACCAGATCTGATGGTTTTATTAAGGGCAGTTCCCTGTACATGCTTTCT
Source organism: Nomascus leucogenys (assembly GCF_006542625.1). NCBI lineage: Eukaryota > Metazoa > Chordata > Mammalia > Primates > Hylobatidae > Nomascus > Nomascus leucogenys. Next base: position 53,058,221 of record NC_044384.1, on the reverse strand, counting down.
TGCCTGCCGTCATGTAAGACGTGCTTTTCTTCTCCTTCACCTTCTGCCATGATTGTCAGGCCTCCCCAGCCATATGGAAATATGAGTCCATTAAACCTCTTTTTCCTTATAAATTACCCAGCCTTGGGTATTTCTTCATCGCAGTATGAAAATGAACTAACACAATAAGTCAGCATTTTACCACTTCTTCTACCTCTCAAAATGACATGTCTAATTGACTTCCTTTGCTGTCTACTTTGATTCTCTTTATTCATATTCAATCTGATTCAACCTGCTTTCTATAAATGAAAGAGAAGGATGAGGTGAATCTGTGGAGGGAAACCCTATGATATTGGAAAGCAAGAGAATTAAGATTATTTGAAAGCAAGAAAATTAATTATCTTAATTTGCAAAAACATATGAAGAGAGTTTCTGGAGGAAAAGGCAAGTATGACTCTCCAGTCATACTCAAGCTACTTCAGTATGTGTATATATGTATATATATATATATATATATATATATATACATACACACACACACACACATGCACATATACATATATATATATATATATATATATATACAGAGAGAGACCATTTAGTACTGTTAACACTCACATACCCATTATCCAAATTCAACACCTGCTTCCTCCACTCCTGCAGTATTTTTAAGAGACTCTCAGGCATCATATCATTTTATTCGAAAATGTTTGTATGGTTTTCTAAAATATAAAGACCATTAAAAAAACACAACTATGATATCATTATCATACCTAAGAGATTTGGCAATAATTCTTTAATATTACCAAATATCCAGTCAGTGTTCATGTTTCTAGTTGTCTTAAAATTTCTTTTCCAATGTTTTGGTTTACACTGAATTTATACTGTTACTTTCAATTCAAATTTAGAACTACAGTGTTTTAAATTAACTTCTCTGATGTATTCTCTTGTTTCATCATTTTTTATGATGGAAGTATTTTTGGTCAGATGGAAATAATAAAATGGAGAAGGTTAAAATAGAATTCTATGAGCAAAGACAGTTGACTCTACATTAGGGGGCTCAACCCTAGGGCTACGGACCAGTACCAGTCCATGGCCTGTTAGGTAGCCACTGCACAACAGGAGGTGAGTGGCGGGCAAGTGAGCATTACCACCTGAGCTCTGCCTCCTGTCAGATAAGCGGTTGCTTAGATTCTCAGAGGAGCACGAAGTTATTGTGAACTGTGCATATGAAGGATCTAGATTGTGTGCTCTTTATGAGAATCTAATGCCTGATGATCTGAGATGGAACAGCTTCACCCCAAAACCATCCCCACCACCCTGTCCGTGGAAAATTTGTCTTCCACGCAACTAGTCCCTTGTGCCAAAAAGGTTGGGGACCACTGTTCTACGTGTCATCCTTTGAGTGACATGAACTTTCTGATGATGCAGAGACTTCATGGAGTTAAAGATTTAGTAATTGAGACTGGGACTTTACGGTTCATGGGATGAGAAACCAACAAAAAAGGGAAATGCACCATTATCACAAAGAAACAAAATATATTTTAAGAGCACTGGAAGTTTTGCTGTAACTAATTCACAGTTTTGCATGGTTTTACATTTTGGAATAATAGGAAGTCAATTTATTAACCATATTAATAATAAAGCAATAATTTACCAATAATAAAACCAAAAGGTGCTTCTGTACTTATGTGAATGAGTCCTTTTTGATTAGTTGATTTTGTTTTGAACACTGATGCCACTTAGTTTTAGTATTTAGTCATTTTTATGGAGTATTTCAACAATGGTCAAAAGTGTATAGTAACATTTTAACCAGGTCAAAATCAATACATAAAAGATATTTACCAAAAAAAAAAATAATTTTGGGAAACAATCTGCTTCTGATCTTAATTGATTTCATTGCTAAGGTTATTCAAAAAATATCAGACTTTCTGATCAGCTTTTATCAGACTTTGAGAATGCTTGGTGATACATTCAGCCTCTGCCAGCAGTATGACTTGAATGAACAATTATATAAAAATTTAGAAATACGAAGAATACTACTGGAAAGAAAGATAAAAGGAAATTGCTTGGTGTATCTAGTTTTTATCCTTCACATGCCTTCTGTGTTGGCTGCTAAGAGTACAGACTGCAGATCCAGCCTCAACCTGGTCTTTAGTATTTGTATATCCTTATCTGGGGACATTCAAGAACTCCTAGTCCAGTGCTCCTAGACCCAGCATGAGAGAAGCTGGCACAGCACCTCTCGTAGTGCTCAATATCCACTGAATATGAACTTGACCATACTATTGGTGGCAGGCCTTCAGTTTGAGACTGGATACCTGGAACTCACAGAACAGTATGGGGTGCGTGCCAGGTTGTGTAGGAGAATGTGATGGTGCAGGACAAACAGGTTCCCTGCCCTCCTGGAGCCTATGGTTTTATGCTTTGTTTGTTGCTCCTGAGTCTCAATTTTTATAATCTGCTGAAACATTTTCCCACTAGGGGTCCTGTTTTGCTTTGTTCTTCCAGTTCCTTTCTCAGGGGTAACAGTTCTGCTCCTGAACTTCAACCTGGTGTCTCGGTCCCTGGAACCCTCTGATGGATGTCTCCATTGGCCTTTGATGAGAACATCATCCACTCCTGAGATTTTCCTGTTGTCCTGCCCTGCGAACCCCAGGCCTCTTCAGTGTTGTTGGCCATCCATAGACCTTCTGTCTGCTGGACTGCATGCCCCTACCGGGTCCCTCTGAATGGTGTTCTGACCCCTCTGGCTGCAGGTCAGTACACCATGGCCAGCCATGGTCTGAACTAAGACAGTAGTGTGGAGGAGGCAGAATAGTGTGGTGATCTTTCTAAGAACCTGACATCCTTAAACTCAGTTCTCTCTCCTTCTGATATGTACATCACCAAAACATATGCGGGTGACAATTTGAAAATTCTGATAGGGAATTCGATTTGCTTGAGCTCAAATAATGGAAATATGGAGACTTCCTGGTTCTACCACTTACTGGTTGTGTGACCTTTGGCAAGTTACTTAATCTTTCTGTACCTCAGAGACCTCATATATAAAATGAAGATAATAATAGCATTTATCTCACAAGACTGCAGTGAGGATTAAATAAGATAATCCACATAAGGTGCTTAGAATGTTGTCTGGCACATGGTAAATGCTCAATAATGTCAGCTACTACTATTGTCATCATTCTTGTTAGTCAAATGGATTAGATGATGGTTTAGTTTTCCTTTAGCTATTTGGCACTCATTCAGAGCAGCCGAATGTCTCTAAAATACAAGCTTTTGGTGAAGAAAACAGAAGATTAGCAATGCTGATATTGAAGTAAGATGAGAACTGACATCTGAGCGATGGATTTGGCAACACGGAGGTCATTTGTGGCCTTCACAGGAGCAATTTTGGTGGAATGATGAGATGAAAGCCCAGATAAAGTGGGCCCAGAGAGAGAATGAGCCAGACCCCACAAAGTTAAGAGTCAGAGAATGCTCCAGCCAGCTGTCACCTGGGCTTCAAGTAGTGCTGCTTGTCTTCTCTGGCCAGCCTGCTCCCTGTCTCTCCATGGGGTGCAGACCTAAACCCTGAGAATGGACAGATGAAGCATCACTGTGCTTTCTTTCTACAATTTCTTCCTTCTTCCTTCCCTCCTTTGGTACCTTCTCTGCCACTGGGTACCTATTCAGAAAACTTCTCCTAGAAGGTTTCCTTCCATTCAACACAAACCCATTCATGCAGATAGATGCCTAGAGATAAATTTACCAGTTATGCCTAGATATGCGCCACCTTTACAGAAATCAGTCCTCAATTTCTATTAGTATAGCTGACTCATGGCCTTTCACCTGGCAGTGTCCCAGCTGGGGATAAATCATCTAGTGATTATAGACTGGGTTCCTACTCAGGCTTTACTTTCACCTTCCCAACTTTTTCTCATAGCAAATAGATATTTGTTTAGGTTTTCATCCTGTATCAGTCAGGATCCTTTTCAGAAAGGAGATACATATTTGTTCTTTGAAATATTAAGAGAGAAAAAAGGCAACACTCAGGTAACCAGAGATCACTAATGGCTAAAAACAGCTACCACACCTAAGTTTGCAGGGACAAAGGGAAGAAGTGAGGTTATCAGAACCTAAGAAGTCAAGAGACAGCTCAAATAAGACTCAAAAGATATTAAAATGTAAATTTCTGCTGAAGCTCCATGAAGGCAAACATCTTGTTTTGTTTTCTAATAAAATCCAAGTGCCTGTCACATAGTAAGTCTCAGTAAATATTAGATGAAAGAACAAATAGAAAAGAGAGTTTTATTGGGTCATTCTGGAAAAAAAGTCTACTCACACTTCTGAGAGAGGTATCAGAGGAAAAGATCGTGTCTTTCTTCCAGCTGCTGTGGCGTGTCAGTCTGGAATGGCTGCCACCATTTTGTCATCATGAAAACAAAACAAAACAAAAACAACTTGGATCGATTGACTTGTAAAAAGTAGAGTAGAGAGATGGAAAGAAGCCGGATCTTTTCTTAATGACATTTTTGGGTTGCTCAATCAAACAGCCCCTGAAACTTATCTTCCCACTTGACATTCCAATTCTAAGAGACAACAAAGCCCTCTGGTTATTTAGAAGAATATCCTGACTGATACAACGGCCTAACTTCCATTTCTCTGGTGGCTGGTTTGGTTTCCACTTAGCTGCGAGGGCGAGGCATTACTTTGGGAATGAGCCTAGTGATGATTTTAACCTTGGTTGATCCATTATATGCAAACCTGAGTCAGTCCTACAGTTTGACCAGGAATGGGAGTTTCTCTTCAGGGGGCTGTATCTGATTGGTTGAAATCACTTAACCCAACTGTCCCATAAAGAAATAAAGCACCTGGCACAATGTTCATTGCACACCAATTTCCCTTTCCTCCTATTTGGGGCTTTGGGTTCAGAGTGATCTCTGGAAGTTGGAACTGGGATCAATTTCCAGGAAAATTTAGGCCATGAATTTCTTTCTCTTTTAAAATCTGGGCTGCTTTTCATATACATATATTTGCCACTAGGGCAGCATTATTCTTGCATTTTTCAGTATTTTCATTTACAGGGCCATCATTGAAGGCATGAGGACATTTCAGTTAGTACAAACTTGGAATTTATTTGTTTGATTTATTAAAAATATACGCTAGCCTGAGGGTCTCAAGGTGTACATACAAAATGCTTCAATTAAATTCAAACCGGCAGCTAAAATTTCCTGTTAAGAAATTGAAATATCTTGAAAGAAAGAAAGAAAGAAAGAAAGAAAGACACCCAAACACACACACAAAAAAAACCAAACCAAAACCCCACCCAGTATGGAATGCAGCAAAAGTACAAGGATAGGCCTGGTGCCATTGCTTCAAGGTCAACAGGCTGTCGGGCTGTTGACCCAGGAACGGGAGACAGTTGCCAAACAGGACTGGCCTTGTGTTAGCTGAGTGTTTGCTCCATGAACTTGTAATTTAAAGGGCACTGGCTACCCCACTCTCCAAAAGAGTTCTTTGAGGTTGAAAAAAAAAACTTAGAAAATTATACAACCTGCATCAATTAAGGAGGGAGGTCATTAGTGATTAATATTTTAATTATAAATTAATAATTTTCTCCAAATACTCTCTTGAGACCAAACTTGTGAGTGAATAGACTTTTTTTTTTTCTTTGAGACAGGATCTTGCTCTGTCTCTGCTCACTGCAACCTCCACCTCCCGGGTTCAAGCAATTCTTCTGCCTCAGCTTCGCAAGTAGCTGGGACTACAGGTGCACATCACCATGCCTGGCTAATTTTTGTATTTTTTTAGTAGAGATGGAGTTTCACCACATTGACCAGGCTGGTCTCGAACTCCTTACCTCATGATCTGCCCACCTCGGCCTACCAAAGTGCTGGGATCATAGGTGTGAACCACTGTGCCTGGCCTGGACATTTTATTGAAGGAAGAGAGAAGGAAATTTGGGATTCTGGGTAATGACAGGACAAGGCCTGGATGGGGCAGTTGGGTGAGTTGGGTGGGTATTCTGTGGCATGAGAACATCTGCACTGAGGTACTTCGAAGGCAACAGGGCAGTGCCAAGTATGGGAGAAAATTCCCCAAATCTGTACATTGCATTCACTTGCCAGTTTTGTCTATCGCAGAGTTAAAAGCCCTTCCAAAGAAACTCTGTTGGATCTTTGGAGGTTTAGCTTGGGGACAATGATATGAAAGCTGTAGCTTATTTTTATTGTTATGATATTTCAGAAGAAGAGAATTAATCTCTAATAATCCTTAATACTTGGAATAGAACAGGATTCAGAAGCAAAGCGAGATTGGCCCACGCATGCAGTACAGCCGTCGTTCTCAAGCCGGAATCACCCGGAGGGCTTGCTCACACAGTTTCTGAATTTAGAAGGTTTGGGCGGGGACCTGAAGTATAGGGCATTTCTAACAAGTCCCCTGCTGATGCTGATGCTGCCGGCCCAGCGACGATACGTTGAGAGCCACTGCAGTAGAGAAAATGACTTGGAGGTTAGCTTCAAGCAAAGAATATTGCCAAGAATGACAAAGGCGAGGTTTAATTTTCCAAAAAAGATTAGAAACTTACACTGAAATAACATGCATCTGTACATTAGTTTATTAGGGGTTCCATGACAGGTATCAAAACGTGGGTGGCTTAAAACAGCAGAAATTTATTGTCTCCCCATTCTGGAGGCTGGAAGTCCGAAACCAAGAGTGTTGGCAAGGCCATGTCCTCTCTGATTGCTCTACGGGAGGACTCTTCCTTGCCTCTTCTAGCTTCTGGTGTTTTCTGGCAATCCTTGGTGCTCCTTGGCTTGTAGACAGATCGCTGCAGTCACATGGCCACCTTCTTCCTGTGTGTCTTCCTGTTGTCTTCCTTCTGTGTGTATGTGTCCAAAATTCTCCTTTGTTTATAAGCACACCGGTTATATTGGCTAGGGCCACTCTGATGGCCTCATTTTAACTTGATTACCTCCATAAAGATGCTATTTTTCAATAAGGCCACATTCTGAGGTACTGGGGGTTAGGACTTCAGCATATCTTTTTGGGGGGAATACAATTCAAACCACAACAGTGTGTTTAACCATGACCATTTCCCAGCGTCAAAATAATGCATTGGGTTCTATATGCATTTGGTACTATGCAAAGTAAATTAATTAGACACAGAAATGTAACACCTGAGGCAGGCTTCCTTGATGGTAGGAGATATGGTAGAAAAACATGCACGATTTAAGGAATACAGCCAGATTGCCAGACTTTGAGTTCTTCCTCTGTTCTGTCTGAAATGCTTAATTGCTATGTTATATGTGATACCATAACATTTTGCATGTACCTTTATTGTAAAAGTGATTACATTCTGTTAGAGCTGGTTATTTGCATTAATCTTGCTAGACTGTGAGCTGCTTGAAGGTAGGGACTTGTTTAAATCATATTTATATTCACAAGGCCCGGCACATAGTAGGTGCTCAAATCGGTGAAGGAAGAAATTGACTAATAAGTCAAGAACAGCCTGGGATTTTGGCACGTGTTTTCCGGTGTCTCTGCTGGCCCCTCAGGTCGACAAATGTGAGAATGTACAAGTGGAAAGACCTATTGGTGCCGCCAGAAGCCACCCTCCACAGATGCTAAACTTCTTCGAAGTCTCATTTGCATTTTAAAAATTAATGTAGATTTTGCATTCTACTCCATAACACATCCGTGTTTGTTTTAATACAAAAATTATGTTTCAGATGACTTAGATAAATTACTTAATTCTTTTCCCTTCATTCCACCCATCTTCAATTTGAGAAAAATGGTCACCCCTGGGAGATAAACTATGTTTATTTGATGAATGTGTACACCACCTGGCACTCTGGTTGGCACCCACTAAAAAGCCAAAGACTAGGGAGACGCAGTGGGGTGGCGGTGAGATGGGTGTATGACATTGAATAAGGAAGCGGGCACTGGGCAGCGAAAGCTCTCAGGTGGCTGATGAAGCTGCCAAAGAGGACAGGAAGGGCTCAGGCATTGTTTACCTTGGAGAGGGCTGGGTGAGCCTACGAGCTGGTGTCGTGGGGTCAGTGTGACTTCAGCATAACTGGTAGAGCACTGTATATCTTCTCCGTTTTCTTATGGGGGGAGGGGAAGTAGGGTTAGAAAATAAAGGAAGGGAGAAAACAAGGGAATAAAGACCATTTAGGAGGGCCCTTGGGAGACTTTGAAGCATAGGGTATTTTGGTTGTAGAGTCTTCGGAGACTGTCAGGGCTGAATTTCATAGAGCTTAAGTCTTGCTGCCTAGCGCAATGGAAAATGGCTGTAGAATCCGAGAAATGTGTGGGTAGTTGAAAACAATGGGGAAAAGACAGCCTTTGGCAGTGATATGGGGAATCAACTGGAGAAGAAAGTTGTAACGGTCCAGATACAGGAGTAACCAGGGAGAAGCTCTACAGCTGCAGATCCAGGGAATATCAGAGGGACAGGGCAACTCCTAAGTCCTTTTACTGCAGGACTTGTCTCTCCCAGCACAAGCTCTAAGCATTTCTCTTCACTCATTAACATCGCCTGGCTTATGATGTCTACCTCCCAAAAGGAATGTGCTTCTATTTATTCAGGAGACATTTACATGCTGTAATTCACTTAAGGTTTTTGGCTCTAACTGCTCTGTTCCTGCAAATCAAGGAATAGCATTAACACATCAGCTTATCATCAGATAGCTTGGGATGACCCCTTCAGAAAGAAAAAGAAAATTTTAAATCATTGTTTTCAGAAAGGGCAATTAGAACACCACATATTTTTTTCTCTGAAAATCTGGCACAAGGAATTTGATGTTATCTAATATTCTCGATGGCTTTTCAGAAGGTAATAACATTTTACCCATGTAAGGCATCCATGCAAACTGCCTAGGTCACAATTGAAAAGAAATCAATGTAGTTCAGAAAGAAACCACAATATGAGGAAGAATGAGCATTAAACTGAAATTTGGAACCCATCATGTGACATCTGCTGGCAGATGTGGCTCACGCTGTTCAATGTGATTCTGACACTCTCCGTGGTAGGGCTGGTTAGAACTTAAAGGATTTTATGGGTCATGAGATATTTTGGCTCTGTCTGCAAAGCTGCCCTAAGGAATTGTGTTTTTATGCCTTAACTGTTCTTTCCAAAGCTCACTTTTCACTAAGAGTGGGCAACCAGAGAGGTCTTTGTCCAAATACATTACATAATCCCTCCAGGAAATGCCGTGACAGTGTATAGTTGATGAAATGGAAACCCTGGTACAGTGACCTTTCTCCCAGATATCCTAGGACATACTTTATGCTTCACTAGGCAAACATCCCTTCTTCCAAACTGGATTCAGTTCTAAAGATTTCTTTCCTTGCTGGGGGCCAGGAGACACAATACTGTGCAAAAGTGTGAAGATTTTTTTCTTTTAATAAAATTATCTAATATTTCTACAAGCTGGAAGTGCACACGCATTGCATGGTTAAATAGAGTTGTGCCAAAAAATAATAACCTAGACCTTGCCCCGAGGAGGTAACAGTACGAATGATGCAATTCAAGGAGAAAAGAAAAGGCAGCTTATATTGTCAGTATCTTCCCATCATGTTGCTATATTTTGATTGTTGTTTTTTGTTGGTATACTAGTTAAGAAGGATAGGTAGGGCTATTTTCTGAAAATTACTTTTATTTTATTTTTTTCTCCCTGGATGTTCACTGTGTTGTACTTGTTAACCTACTTCTTTTTGTGAGAGGCATATAAAATGCACGATCTGATTCATGCAACATTTATTTAAGCATGTTAACTTTGTGTGTATTTACTTATGAAGCCTCAGGGCTGATCAGCAACACCAGCGGGGGGGTGGGGGGGAACCTTCTTGCTTCTGGGGACTGTTACTTTAAGAGTAATTATCGCTAGTAATGATGACAATGACTGTAACATGAGTGCTTACTTTGAAATGACAATGGAATCTGTGTGTCCTTGAAATTTTTAATTCCTGTAAGAGTCGTCCAAAATAGATAAAACTAAGAGCCTGGTTGTAGTTGTTTATTTGCGGCTAATTAATGAACTATATTCTTTCCTAAGCAGAAAAAAAGACAAGCTGTCTCTAGGATACTAAAAGGTCAGAAAGTTCTAAGCCAATTTTCCTCATACTTGGGCAATGCACCTGCTCTTTTAGAGGATAAAAATGATTTCAGCTCTACAATATTGACAAGTTGTTTTGTTACAATATGACTCAAATTTATATAGATGATTCATGTGCAATGAAAAATAAGGGGTATTTTAACAAATAATTGAGTGCAGGATTGCATATATGCTCATTAGATAAAAATTGCTGACTATGCTCTTGAAATCTTTTGTATGCTTTTATTACTTTTTGTTCACTTGATCTACCAACTATGCAGAGAGTTATATGTACTAGTTTCTTGGGGCTTCTGTAAAAAATTCCCACAAATTTGGTGGTTTAAAACAACAGAAATTTATTCTCTAACAGTTCTGCAGGACAAGAGCCTGGAATCAAGGTGATAGCAGGGCTACGCTCCCTCTGAACAAGATTCTCTAGGGGAGATTTTTTTCTTCCCTCTTCCAATTTCTGGTGGCTCCAGGCATTCTTTGGCTCATAACTCCAGTCATTTCCTTCATCTTCATATGGCTTCTCCTCTGTGTCTGTGTCTTATCTTCTGTCTCTTATAAGAACACTTGTCATTGGATTTAGGGCCCACCCAAACAATCTAAGATAATACCATCTGGAGATCCTTAATTGAATCATGTCTGCAAAGGCTCTTTTTCCAAATAAGAAAAACAACAACAACAACAACAAAAAACCACTTAGAGGATTTAGACATATCTTTTGAGGAGCGGTAACTATTCAACCCACTACAATGTATTCTAACTTTCTACTGTGCCTGGTAGTGTGCCTCATACCTTGGCCAATTTTTATTTTATATGCTTTGGAAGACATGTTATTAGGCACCTGTAGGTTCAGGATTTTTTTCCCCTGATTAATTTCTCATTATGTGATGACCTCCTTTATTCCTTCCAAGTATTTTTTGGTTTGTTTTATCACTTTAAGATCTAGTTGTCGAGGAGGGAGAGGATCAGGAAAAATAACTAATGGGTACTAGGGTTAATACCTGGGTGATGAAATAATCTAGGCAACAAACGCCCATGACACAAGTTTACCTATGTAATGTACCTGCACATGTACCCTTGAACTTAAAGTAAAAGTTAAATAATGTCTGATATAAATATACTTTTTCCAGCTTTCTCTGGGTTGGTACTGTGTGTATTATTTTCTATCATTTTATTTTAAAATTTTGTAATTGATTGTCTTTAGAGGTGTATTTTACACTTGGTCTTAGCCAAAATGCTGAGAAGCAATTAGAGTTGTTTTCTGAAAACAGCTTGTAGTAGGACTAAAATCTTTTAATAACTTATTCAAAAGTAGAGAATACAGTATAGTGAACCCACATATACCTATTACCCAAATTAATCAATTACCAAGACTTAATTACATTTACTTCCCTTAGCCTTTTAAAAATATTCCTTTTCTTTTTGTTTTTTTTTTTTTGCAGAAGTATTTTAAAGCATGTCCCAAACATGATATTTTACCCCATGCACTTTGTACTTATCTCTAAATAATACATTTTCTTTCTTGTATAACAAAATACCATTATCACATCCAGAAAATAAGAATCCTTTGGTATCATGTAATAATACCCAATATATAATTTAATTCCTCCAATTTTCTTGTGCTTTCTTACAGTTGGTCTTTTTTTTTTTTTTTTTTTTTTTTTGAGATGGAGTCTTGCTCTTTCGCCTAGTTTGGAGTGCAATGGCACCACCTCGGCTCACTGCAACCTCTGCCTCCCGGGTTCAAGTGATTCTCCTGCCTCAGCCTCCTGAGTATCTGGGACTACAGGCACGCACCACCATGGCTGACTAATTTTTGTATTTTTAGTAGAGACGGGGTTTCACCGTGTTAGCCAGGCTGGCCTTGAACTCCTGACCTCAGGTGATCTGCCCGCCTCAACCTCTCAAAGTGCTGGGATTACAGGCGTGAGCCACCACCCATGCCCGGCCCTATTATGGTTGGTAATTTAAATCAAGAGCTAAACAAAGTCAATGTATTTAATTTGTTATACTTCTTCAATCTCTTTTAGTATAGAGCAGTTCCCCCTTTTTTTTTCTTTCATGCTATTGACTTGTTTCAGAAGCAAGTTAGTTTCGTGCAGTTGCCTCCATATTTTGCATTTCTGAAATCTGTGTTTTCCTTTGTGACATTTCTTTTGTGTCCTGTTCTGTAGCCCCTATATTTCCTTTAAATGGAAATAATCCAGTCTGAGAGTTTTTGTCTCTTAAATGAGGAGTTTGATTCATTTAGATTGGTTGAGATTACTGATATTTAAAATTCATTCCTACCATCTCATTTTTGCTTTCTAATTGCCTGCTTTTTCTTTGGTTCTTCTTAACATTTTTTCTACTTAAAAAAAAAAAAAGTATTCCCTTTATCCTCTTTTAAACATTTGGTTTCTATTCTTTTAGTGACTGTTTTTCAATTTCTTTTTTTTTTTTTTTGTGACGGAGTTTCACTCTTGTTACCCAGGTTGGAGTGCAATGGTGTGATCTTGGCTCACCACAATCACCACCTCCTGGGTTCAAGCGATTCTACTGCCTCAGCCTCCCAAGTAGCTGGGATTATAAGCATGCACCACCACGCCCAGCTAATTTTGTATTTTTAGTAGAGATGGGGTTTCTCCATATTGGTCAGGCTGTTTTCAAACTTCTGACCTCAGGTGATCTGCCCGCTTCAGCCTCCCAAAGTGCTGAGATTACAGGCGTGAGCCACTGCGCGTGGCCCAAGTTTTTAAATGATCATTTGACCAGATCAAATCTACAGTAGTCAGTATCTTTACTATTTTCTTTAAAAACGCAAAGCTCTTAGAATGCTTTAAAGTCACTCCTTATTATGTTCTTTCGCTGTATTTTTTAAAAGTCAGTGCTGTTTAAATTTCTATATGTGTTTATTAATTACTTTGTTCATCATTTCTTTTATTTTGAAATTTTATTATTATAACTATTTTTTGAGGCAGGGAATTGCTCTGTCACCCAGGCTGGAGTGCAGTGGTGGAATCATAGCTCACTGCAGCCTCAAACTCCTGGGCTGAAGCAAGACTCCTGTCTCAGCTTCCCGAGTAGCAGGGATTACAGACATGCGCCACCAGTCTGGCTAATTTTTTTTTTTTTTTTTGTAGAGACACGGCCTTGCTGTGTTGCCCAGGGTGGTGTCAAACTCCTGGCCTCAAGTGATCTCCACATCTTGGCTTCCCAAAGTGCTGGGATTACAGGCCTGAGCCACCGCACCCAGCCTCATCATTTCTTTAAACTTAATTATGTGGGGGCAGGGGAGGCTGGAGTCCTTCTTAAAGCAGAAATTTTTTCATTGAGGGTTTGTGAATAAATCCTTTTAATCCTTTTAATATTATATGATATATAATAGACAAATATTATATATATTAAATTATATATGTTAAATTATATATATATTTTTTTCAATACTGTCACTACTGAATTGTAGTTTAGGTGGGTAAAGAATTCTAGAACTTTTAGTACTTTGAAGAAATTATTCCATTATCTTCTGGCCTCTACTTTTGTTACTGAGAGGTCAATTGCCAGTCTGAATATTTTTCTTTTTAGGCTCACCTGTTCTTTTACTTTAGTTAATTTTATGATTTTCTCTTTCTGTTTCGCAATGATATATTATATCAAAGAGCATTTTTACTTTAGTTAGTCTGGTTAAGATTCAAATTTTTTTATTTGAGAAGTCATCCCTTCAATCACTTTCGAGAAATATTCAGCCATTATCATTTCAAATCTTGCCTCTCCTTGACACTCTATTCTTTCCTTCTAAATTCCTAACAGATTGTTAAACATTTTTATTCTCTTCTAAATGTCTTAATTTTTCATAATTATCTTTTAAAATATCTATAATTTTAGGATCAATTCTGGTTAACTTTTTCATATCTACTCATTAATGTTTCTTTTCAATTGCATCTAGTTGGTTCTTTAACTGATCCATTGAGTTTTTAATTTTGGTATATTTTTCCTCAGTACTTCTATTTAATTATTTTTCAAATCTATTTTTGTCATTTATATTCTTTTGTTTATTTTATGCTTTTTAATGTCTTTAATCAGCTTAAGTATACTTTTCATATTGGCTCTGAGATTATTATTAGTTGTAGTTCTAGGTGACTCAATCCTTCTGTTGTATCTGCTGACTCTCTCTTGTAGTTTCTTATTGTGGGCCCATTTTATACAGGACTTGCACATTTTAAAGTGAGAATTCTGTGTGACAAAGATGCAGTAACATCCTTCAAAAAGGGATTTGCATGTCTTCTGCAAGGTGCCCCAAAGTTATGAGCAAGTATGTGATATTTTATTGGCTTGGGATTTCCCAGTCCTTGTGAATAGCAGCATTCAGACTTCAAACCCATCAGAGGCCCAGGCCAAGACTTTTGCTTTCTCTTAACGTGTTTTCCCCTACACACAGCCAAGGCAGAGATATTCTGTATTGGGTTCCAGACAGCCCACAGAATTTTTCTAGTTTTACTTGGCCAGAATTGCAGCCCTTCAAGACATGATTTTTTTTTTTTGAGACAGAGTCTTGCTGTGTCACCCAGGCTGCGAGTACAGTAGCTCGATCTCGGCTCACTGCAACCTCTGCCTCCTGGGTTCAAGCAGTTCTCTCTGCCTCAGCCTCCTGAGTAGCTGAGATTACAGGTGTCTGCCACTACGCTTGGCTAATTTTTGTGTTTTAGTGGAGACAGGGTTTTGCCATGTTGGCCAGGCTGGTCTTGAACTTTTGACCTCAGGTGATCTGCCAGCCTTGGCCTCCCAAAGTGCATGAGCCACTGCGCCTGGCCCAAGATGTGACTTTATGTATGAATTACACTTCCAACTTTCTACATTGTATAACTCTCTATTCATTATAAAACTTAAGCCTTTAGCCTTCACTGCCTTCAATTAGCCTCCTCCCCCTATCCTGCCCCGTGCTTATTCATCAGCATGCATGACTGCCAAAATCAAGATTCAGTTTCATTTTATTTCTAGTATCAACAGGCCTCTCTCTCCCTCTTTTTCTTCTTTCAGAGCTCGACTATTCCATTTTCATGCAGCATTTCTAGATGTCTGCAGGTAAAAGATTTTTGTTGTGTGTTTTGTGTGTGTGTGTGTGTGTGGTTTTTCTTTTTTAAGAGATGGGGTCTTGTCTTGTTGTCCAGGCTCAAGAGATTCTCCTGCCTCAGACTATCAAGTATCTTGGACCACAGGAATATGCCACTGTGCTCGGCTGGATTTGAGTTTAAATCTACCATTTTCTAGGCTTATTGAAATATCAAGATCTTAGAAAAACAAAAACAAAAAACAAAACAACAACAACAACAAAAAACCCCATGTGAATGAATTTTTGTGTGTGTGTTTATATGCATGTCCCTCTCCTTTCTTTAACTATTGGGCAATCCAGCACAGGGCATGCTGTGTGGTGTTAAAATTCTCTCATCATATCATTTCTAGATATGATTTTAATGTGATTTCTTGCAAACTTGATCATCGACATAAATGCAATGGGAGATGTTAACGTTATATGAAAGTACTCTGGTTCTATGTAGTTATCCAGGTGATACCAGGTATGCTTATGTTAATCTTTAAAAGAGTATCAGAATGGAAGCATGAAATGAAAAATAATTCTTGGAGAGATCTTTGGATTCCAGAATATTTGTCTCATTGACAGACATTAGTTTTAGAAAAACTGCTTCTTGGCTTAACTGGCTAGTTTTAGGAAATATTCTCTTCTCCAGGTTCAACTTGGACACCAGTTCTTCTGGGAAGCCTTGTGTAATTTAAAAGTTTAAAAACATTATACCTACTGTATTTGTCAGGGTTCTCCAGAGAAACAGAACATATTAGTTTAGACATATGTGCACACATATACATATATATACATATATGTACATATATAAAATGTATACACATATATACATATATAAATATATATGTATATATTTGTACACACACACAGAGACAGAGAGAGAGACAGGAAGAGAGACAGAGAGAGAGACAGAGAGATTGATTTTAAAGAAATTGGCTCACAGAATTATGGAGGCTTGGTGGGTTCAAAATCTGCTAAATCAGGTGGAGTAGGCTGGCAAGCTGGAGATTCAGGGATTTGCAGTTTGAGTCCAAAAGTGGTCTGTTGGCAGAATTTCTCTTTTTTTTTTCTTTTTGAGACGGAGTCTCGCTCTGTTGCCCAGGCTGGAGTGCAGTGGCACGATCTCAGCTCACTGCAAGCTCCGCCTCCCGGGTTCACACCATTCTCCCCAAGTAGCTGGGACTACAGGCGCCCGCCACCACGCCCGGCTAATTTTTTTGTATTTTTAGTAGAGACAGGGTTTCACCGTGGTCTCAATCTCCTGACCTCGTGATCCGCCCGCCTCGGCCTCTCAAAGTGCTGGGATTACAAGCGTGAGCCACCTCGCCCGGCCGGCAGAATTTCTTCTTGCTCAGGGGAGAGCAAGGTTTGTTCTATTCAGTACTTCAGCTGATCAGGTGAGGCCCACCCACATTGGGGCGAACAGTCTGCTTTGCTCAAAGTCCACTAGCTAATTTTTTGTTTTTTGAGACAGAGTCTCGCTCTGTCACCCAGGCTGGAGTGCAGTGGCACAATCTCGGCTCACTGCAACCTCTGCCTCCTGGGTTCAAGCGATTCTCCTTCCTGAGCCTCCCGAGTAGCTGGGATTATAGCACACGCCACCACACCTGGCTAATTTTTGTATTTTTAGTAGAGGTGGGGTTTTGCCACGTTGGTCAGGCTGGTCTTGAACTCCTGAGCTCAAGCAATCTGCCGGCCTCTGCTGGTATTATAGGCGAGAGCCACCGCACCTGGCCAAAAGTCCACCAGTTTAAATGTTAACCTCAGCCAAACAGCATTTTCACACAAACACCCAGAATTCTATTTGACCAAATATTCTGGCAAGATGGCCGAGCCAAGTTGATACCTAAAAGCAGCCATCACACCTGTAGTTTTTGTCTGTTACTTGGTTAATGATGTGTTTTCATATCTGCCTCATTTCGTAGGCTGTGACCACCTCCAGGGTAGACACTATCTGAAGTGTGTAGTGTGGTTCCTGGAATTTAGTCACTGCTGGATACGTGTTTACTTGATGAAATAATAGTAAAAAGGGAAGCGGGGTAGGAAACAAATGCCGTTTTGTCATCTGACCCTGGGAAGGCATAGGTTTTCTGAATTCTTAAAAAAAATTATTTGCAATATTTGTAATTACACAGCCTATACCTGTTTCAAAGCAGATACTTAGGATAAAAAGAACCTTTACTGAGGGGCCTGCATGTGCCAGGTACTTGCCAAGTGGCATCCATGTTTCTCATTGGCCACAGAAGGTACCCTCACAGATCAACAAATACTTACCTCCTCTTCCTGTAGAAAGGATGCAGCATGATTGCTTGTGGTCCTGTTTAGTTCTGAAACCATCTAACAACATTTCAGGGATGAATTTAGGGTGTTTTCTGTGGGGGATGGAAAGCAGGACTAGAATTTTTTCATCTCAAAATCAGGTAACTTTCAGCTACATGTGTGGCAGATTGATTTGTTTCAAATAAACCCCATGCAGTTCTTCAAGTTTCTGAGTCTGTACTTCCCTTTCTTCTTTGCAGTGGTCCCTTGTGGGGATACTAGCATGTTTAACTGTTGTTATAAGCTGAATTCTGTCCTCTGAAATTCATAAATTGAAGTCCTAACCCCCAGTAACTCAGAGTGTGACTGTATTTGGAAATAGAGTCTTTAAAGAGGTAATTAAATTAAAATGAGGTCATTATGGTGGGACCTAATCCAATATAATATAACCTCCTCATAAGAAGAGGAGGTTAGGACATAGGTATACACAGAGCAGAGGCCACGTGAAGCCACAGTGAGAAGGCAGCCATCTGTAAGCCCAGGAGAGAGGCCTCAGAAGAAACCAGCCCTGCTGCCACCTTGATCTCAGACTTCTATCCTCCAAAAATGTCAGAAAATAAATTTCTGTTGTTGAAGCCACCCGGTCTGTGGAATTTTGTTATGGTAGTCCTAGCAAACCAATACAAGTGTGGATTTTTCGTATGCATTTGTTACTTTCACAATCAGATTCTTCATTGTTTTCATTCCTTTTGCAGCCAAACTTGATCCCACCTGAGTTCCCTGAGTTCTCTGTCAAAAGCGGAACATAAAAAGTTGAAAGAAGTCTTAAAGTCAAATAAATCTTGGCTTCCAACCCTTCCTTACTACTGCAAATGGCTACAGGGTTTAGGATAAATTTAAGAAGGACCCGACACTAGTCTGCATTCAATTAGCAAAACCACATGAGACAGAGGGAATGTCCTGCTCTGTTTTGCTGGATGACTCTGGTATAGTTAAGGATGCCCATGAAAACCAATCTGATGGTTCAGATCTGGGCAAGCACCACTTAGCTCTTCTCTTTAACTGTAGATTGCACCCCAGTCTTTGTAGCTGTTTATAGAAAAAATTAGTATGGCAGGTCAATGTATTTCATTGCCACTGCTGGAAATCTGAAAGAAAATGACTCACTGGGGCAGTATCTTTGACCTTCTACCTAGTGTAATACTTCTGATTACTGTTAGTTAATTTAATGGGAACCATAAACAGGTTCTCCTTCTTCTTTCTCAATGGACTCTATCATGTACTTTAGAAACATGCCAAAAATGTATAATCATATGTTTTAAGAATATATATTTTGCCTTCTTTCAATACTTAAGTATAGAAAACATAAGAAAATAGCTTCCTTTTTTCATCACACATTAAGCTATATTTCATATTTTAGATTATCAAGTTTACATAAATAGTGTTATGTGTTCACTCCTGAAATTCTTACGCATAGACAAAAGTCTACTTTTTGCCTTTTCCCCCCAACTTCCTGGCTCCTCTTAAACTTCAATGAAAAAGTATCTCTTCCTATCCTTGATCAAACAGCTTAATCTTCCCCTGCCTACAATTTTCAATTATACTGGCTTTGAAAGGTCTGAGGACATTGCATTAAAGACACTGCAAACAGTCTAGCATTATTGTAAGCTAGGCAGCCTCAAATCCCACATGAAGTCTAGATCTCAATTTATCATAACCCCTGGGCATGTCTACATTTTCTATAAACAAATTGGAATTATTTCCCCTTTTGATCTAGATATACTAAAAAATAAATATCTGATTTTGGGATAAAAGCTTTTTTTTTTTTTTTAAGTTAGGGGAGCCTGTTCCTGGTAAAAAGGAGGGGTGGGGAGCCCACCAGCCCTTGTGTAAGTTTCCCATCTCTCTCTCCTTAGCTGACAGAAGGACTATAGAGATTTAACCCCAGGCCTCTTTTCAGTTTAATTCCCATGGACATCTCCCATTGTGGCAAAGGCAGCTGATAGGAAATCAGCGATGAAGCAATATTAAGTGTTACCCAGGGGACCTCTCATTTGGAGTTGAGAACGAATCACCTTTAGCCTCTCTCCTCCACCTCCGACACCTGCCAAGTATTGCCTGGGCTGTCAGTAGCTGTGTCTGGCGCCTGTGCAGGATGGGAGCTCTGTAAGCATTTTTGCTCCTTCTCCTCAGTTCCAAAGCTTGTTTATGTTTCATTACCTTTTTCTTCCAAGGTGAACATGAGCTGTTAGGCAGTGCTCATGAAGCAATTGTTTGGCTTATATACCAAAATTTTCTCACATTCTTGTGGGACTGATTTTCTTCATGCCAAGCACAAAAAATGCTGTTCAATACACTTTCTTCTTTTCTCCTTGTACAGTAAAGGAAGGATTCTTGGATATTTATCCCAAGTTTTGTCACACTGAAAAGAGAAGACTGCATTGAGGTGATGCTCCAAAGGGAGCAGCTTTGATGCAAAAGAAGCAAAACCCTTTCGTTTCTTGGGCTTATAAGAAGGTGCTTCCTTTAGATCAGAGTTGGGATGCATGCACACTACAAAAACTGGAATGAAAAATTTTTACTCAACAGAATTCTCTGTACAGGTCAAGGAAATGCCAAACTTAACAGATGTCTTAGACTGTGCCCTGCAGGTCAATAAGTTAGAGTTTTGTTGAACCAGGAAGAGGAAGGAATTCCAGGACTTCAGGTCCCCAAATGGAAATGCCCCTTAGGACAAGTCTAAACTAGGGAAATAGCACTGGAGCTCCTCCAAGTCAGTTGGCCTAGTCTCGTGTAACTCATTTCTGGCCCCCCGAAGCTGTTTGTTCAACTCTGCCTTCTACAACGCTGCAGTGTCAAAGGGAGTTAATCATTAGCAAGTGTGAATAATGTCAGTGTAACGCAGCATGATTGCAGTTCGGTCTGTTTTGACAAAATTCTAAGCATTTGTCAGAGTTTACCAAAAAACAAAAAACAACATGACCACGGAATGTTAAAATAGCATGAAGTTTGGGGAGCACTTAATTCACTTTCTAGCATTTTACATCACCATTCTTATTGTTTTCCCAGAGGAGAGTGTTGGGTGAGGCCCTCCAGGTGATGCAGTATTACTGACTGGCCTGGTATAGTCTGATTCAGCTCAAGTCAGCTTAACGTAGCTCATTTCCAGAGATCCAGGCTTTGGAGAATGATCTAAAGGTTTAGGTGTAGGGTGCTTAACCTCCCCACTTTCCTTCTCCTTTGTCAGAGCCACCTACTGCTATAGAATTAATGTGGACCCATCTGTGACACAGAGCCTATTAGGCCTCCTGCTTGTTCCCTGGGCTGGGGATCATAATGAGTCGAAGCCCTCCCTTTTGACTGGAACTGCAAGGGCCCTGTTCCTGGAACTCTGAGGTTGAGAATGGGATGTAAAGCCATATTCCAGCAAGCACTGAAGGATGAGTTTTTCTTGGGCTCATCTGAGTTCTGGATGAAATGAGAGTGATCATCCTAAAATACAATCAAGAATTCCAGCAGGCACCCAAAATGGCTGTCCAGCTTTAGAGTCATGGGCTTGAGGAGGCACTCAGCTAAGCTCTCCCAACAGCAGCTGAGTCCCAGGCCCTGGAATGCCTCTGAAAACCCGTCACATGTTATAACTATGATGATTAGGATGCTCTTCCAAGAAGGTGCACAGACAGACTTCATCTTTTCCTGGGATCAGACCCTCTCAGATATGCCCTTCTTCAGTTCACACACCACCATTCATTCGCCTTGCTGCTCAACCCAGAAAGTCAGGACACACTGGATCAGTCACCAAATCCCATACCCTAAGATCTCCAATTATCCCTCTCTACTTTCTTCCTGCTGCCATAGGCTTAGTTTGGTCCTAGTAATTTCTCTCTTAGATTCCTTTTAGTTAGGCTTTATGACCCTCAAATTCAGTCAAGATGTTGCCAGAGTCCCCTCTTTAAAATGCAGAATTGCTCCAAGCACTCCTTTGCATGTTCAGCATGCCCCTTTCTGGTGGAAAAAGCCCAGCCCTTGGATACAGCCATTGCTTCCTAATTGGGGCTTTACTTTCAGCCCCATTTCTGTTCTCTTGGGCATTACAGCACAGAGAAGGGCTTCATGTGTCATGGACTTTCACACCTCTTGGCTCCTTCAAGCTGTTCCCTCTACCTGGGATACCCTCTGCTCATGGCTACCTTGAACATTCCATTTAGGAATTATCCTTAGGAAGCTGCTCATTTACTCCCATTCTCCCTGTCCTCTCCCCTACCCACCACCTTGAACTAAACTGCCCTCTTTTGTACTCCCTTAAGTCCTGGTCTATTGCATATGAAAGGATTTGCTTCAAAATGTCTTGCTTGGCTAGATGGCAAAATGAAATGATCCTAAATTGGTAGTTCTCAACCTTGCCGCAATTGGCAATTGCCTGGATGTCTGGTCATCTGGTGAAAGGAAACTGACTCAGTGGAACAGGAACAAGACTGGGAGCCTCTCGGGAGAACACCCTGGGTCCCGCTCCCTAAGGTTCTGACTTACATGGTGTGGGGTATGGCAGGACATCAAGATTTAAAATGGTTCATGAAGTGATTCCAATGTGCATGAAGTTTGCGATCTTCAGCTTTAACTGAACCCACCTTATTAAGGATAAATAGGTTCATTTTGTGTTATAGACACACTGGTGTTTTCTTTCTGACATGTTTTGCAAGTTCTTCCGCTTTCTATTTCTCAATCAAAAGCTTTCTAATTTTTCAAATACAGGCACCAAATACAGTAGAGAATTGGGCCGAATGTGGAAGCTCTTGAGTCTAGCCTCACTGTAGAATCATTACCTAAGAAACAAAAAATATGGATGCCTGGACTTGACTCTGAGCTTAAAGAGCACATCAACTTCTCTGCATTACTCTGGATGGCAGCCCTCACAAGCCATCATTGCTCTTTGAGGAGAGGAGTCTTTTGTCTCAAAGATGTCAGGAGAGAAGGATGGAGGGACATTGGGCGAGGAGAAAGAAAAGAAATTGGGAGGGAGGAAAGTACATACGACACTTAATGGGAATATTACCAATAACAGGTTTAGGTTCCATTCAGTACCACTAAAACAAGTCATGGGAAATTGCTTTCACTTCAGGCTTCTTAGCTACTGATCCTTGCATTTGGTAATAATTATTGTGGTGAAAAGGAAAATCAAAATTTGCTTTGCACAGAGTAAAGATTTTCGTCCTTGGAGAATCTGGTAGAGGAAGGGAAATCAGTGGAAGGCTTTCTCATCTCACACTTGGATAAGATGCTCAACTGGCAACATGACACTAGTAGTTCAGTGGCAAAGTCAAAGCCGCAATGCTTTATTCTCTGTTAGTATGTCCCATAGAGCTCTTAATAGCTTGCCTTGGAGTTGGAGAGAAGGGGGAGAAACAAATGTTTCTTTTACACTTTCCTCTTAGAAAAACAGAGGCAGTGTAGCGGTTTCAACTTTCTACTGTGGATATGGCTTGTCCTGTCCATTCAAATTCCCCCCACCCCCTGCCTAATTCGTGGCAAACATACTAGGACACTTGAAAGCAGCAAATGAAATGGAGTGTCTAGTTTTTAAACCACGAATTTCAAAGAAGTAGTATATGTGGGCAGAGCGTTATGTTATTTTATTTTGTTTATTTATTTATTTTTTTGAGACAGAGTCTCATTCTGTCGCCCAGGCTGGAGCGCAGTGGTGCAATCTCGGCCCACTGCAACCTCCGCCTCCCGGGTTCTAGCAATTCTGCTGTTTCAGCCTCCCTAGTAGCTGGAATTACAGGTGCACACTGCCATGCCTGGCTAATTTTTTTTGTATTTTAGTAGAGACGGTGTTTCTCCGTTGTTGCCCAGGAGCTCGAACTCCTGAGCTCAGGCAATCCACCCGCTTCCACCTCTCAAAGTGCTAGGATTACATGTGTGAGCCACCATGCCCAGCCTGCTAGTCATTTAAATAAGAGACATAGCCAAAGTGCAAATATAAGAACTCCTCTGAATTTTGTATTTTCTTTTTTTTTGTTTGTTTGAGAGGGAGTCTCGCTCTGTCGCCAGGCTGGAGTGCAGTGGCGCAATCTCAGCTCACTGCAACCTCCGACTCCCTGGTTCAAGCAATTCTTCTGCCTCAGCCTCCTGAGTAGCTGGGATTACAGGCACGCACCACCACACCCAGCCAATTTTTGTATTTTCAGTAGAGACAGGGCTTCACCGTGTTGGCCACGATGGTCTCAATCTCCTGACCTCACGAGCCGCCCGCCTCGGCCTCCCAAAGTGCTGGGATTACAGGTGTGAGCCACTGTGACTGGCTGAATTTTGTATTTTCACAAGGCTCATTTGTTGAGGATAACATCGTGGGAATGGTGAGCACACGTGACCTTTTCAATCATGAAAAGTTTATGAGACACATGCCTTTTTAGGTGGAGCTTACTGCTCTAGGTTTGAGAAGGTAGAGGGTTTCTTTCCCTTGAGGTTGGGAAGGTGTCTTGGACTCTGTTGTTTTCAAGCCAAAAGCTTACTTTTCTAACAATGCAATGAAGTATCTCCATTATCTTACATCACATTGATGCTTTACACACTCAAGTTCACAGGGGCGCCCTCTCTGAGCCCTGTAGAGAACTGGTGCTTCTCTAGTGCCTGGCCTGTGAGCAGTGCTCAGTAAAGCCTTGTTCCTCCCCACACCCTTTCCTCTCTATTTTCTTTTCCATGTGAGGGTACCTCTAGGATAACTGTGATTCTTATCTTCCCAATACCAGGGGGCAGTAAAGATTATGAGGTTTTCCTCTGTTTCTCTTGTTTTTAAACACCTTATGTAATAAAGAAAAAATGTTGAGCAAACTTGAATGGGTGCCTTTGAGTATTTATGTTTCCTATTCTATTTAAGTATTGCACTACATAGTTTCCAAGATGGCCTATAATAGTCCCCATCTCCTGGTATTCATTGCCCGTGTAATCTCCACCCATTGAGTAACTTGCTTTTAATGAGTAGCACATGTCAATCTTGAGGGGATGCTAATTCTGGGATCACATTACAAGAGAGTGTGACTTCTGTCTTGATAGCAGATCCTCCCTGATGGCTTCATGAAGGAATTTGCCATGTTGGAGAAGCCCATGTGGCAAGGATCTGAGAGCAGCCTGCAGTCAATAGCTAGCTAGAAATTGAGATTCTCCATCCAATAGGCCAAAAGGAATCAAATCCTGCCAACACTATATGTGTGAGCTAAAAAGCAGATTCTTCCCCAAGTAAGCTTTCAGATGAGACCCTGGCCCTAGTTGACTCCTTGATTGTAGCTCTATGAGAGACTACGAGTCAGAGAACCCAGCTAAGTTGTGCCCAGGTTATTGACACACAGAAACTGAGATAATAAATGTGTGTTGTTTTAAGTGGCTAAGTTTATGGCAATTTGTTACACAGCAGCAGATAACTAATACAAATACAAACAATAATATAGTGCTGTCATATATAATTCCTTCATTGTTACAGACATTTTTTTCTTACCTCTATAAAATGTTGATTATTATTATTACTATTTTGAGACAGGGTCTCACTCAGTCACCCAGGCTAGAGTGTAGTGGGAAGCTCACAGCTCACTGCAGCCTTGAACTCTTGGGCTAAAGCCATCCTCCCAGCTCAGCCCCCCTAGTAGCTGTGACTACAGGCATGCACCACCATGCCTGGCTAATTTTTGTATTTTTTGTAGAGGTGGGGTTTTGCCACGTTGCTCAGGCTGGTCTCCAACTCCTGGCGTCAAGTAATTCTCCTGTCTTGGCCTCCCAAAGTGCTAGGATTACAGGCATGAGCCACCACATCCAGCCTATAAAAATGTTTTAACAAAATTCTGGAGAGGAAAGAGATGACTTTTTTTTTGACAGAGTCTCGCTCTGTCGCCAGGCTGGAGTGCGGTATTGCGATCTCGGCTCACTGCAACCTCTGCCTCCTGGGTTCAAGCGATTCTCCTGCCTCAGCCTCCTGAGTAGCCGCGACTGCAGGTGTGTGCCACTATGCCTGGTTAATTTTTTTTATATTTTTAGTAGAGAAGGGGTTTCACCATTTTAGCCAGGATAGTCTCGATCTCCTGACCTCGTGATCTGCCTGCCTCGGGCTCCCAAAGTGCTGGGACTACAGGTGTGAGCCACTGTGCTCGGCCAGAGATGACTTTTTATGTGCCTTGGCATCTCCCTCAAAGCATTTAGTAAAAGTTTTTTTGTTTTTGTTTTTGTTTTTTTACATACAGTAAATGCCATTAAATATTTTTTGAAAGAGTGAATAAAGGTATATTTTTATTGATGTTTTCAAAAAAATGACTTGGATTCATGCCTTCTGATATTTGACATGCCTGATTCTGCTATGTTCACATAGTTAAAAGGTTCATGCTTATTTCTTCTTGATGAATAAAGAAAAATTGTTTCCACAAAACATTATAGGTTGTTTTGTTTGTTTGTTTTTTAGGAACTTGGAGAATGAGTAGTTCTACTTGTTTGCAGGCTTAATGAAGAACCAAATTGGATATAGTTTAGAAAGTGGGGTGAAATATATTTGACCTACAGATTCTGGGTCCTGATTATTTTCTGACTGCCTTTGCCCACATTTTTCATGCCACTCACCTAAAAAGATGATGCGTTTGTGGTATTGACAAATCTTTTCTTTTGGCTGCTGAGATCCGTGTTAAGAAAGACATATATCAATCACTAATTAGTAAGTCCTAGTCAAATGGCAGGCGGGGGAGGGAATCCATGAAAATGTAAATACAAAAACAACAAGCCATATTATAATTAACAATTGGTTTGCTTTTTCCTGACCTCCTCCACTTTTTGGTACATCTTTTTTTAGACACAGAGATAATAACCACGTGGGAGGCGAGAGGAAGGTCAGATTGGAGGCAGCCTTCCCACTCTTCTTTAGAGGAAGTCATCTTTGTCTTTATCTTTCCTTCCTTTATAGCACAAAAAGTTTTCAAAAGATAGAACTGACTTCCCTGAATGGCTTCCCCATTCCTATTCCATTGTGGTAGCATTTTTGGGTCTGGACTCTGGACTTTGAATTTATAGCTATCTTGTGTTCTCACTCTGGCAGAAAGACATCCTCTCCCTCAGGCACCTTGCCTCTTAACTCACTGCTTTGAACTACAGCCATGTGGGTATGTGATCAATCTGTCCTCCTCAAGAAATCCAAAGAGGGCAGGCAGGGGAATCCATCTGGACCCTATGTAGCTCTCAGAGAGGTGGGAGAGAGCCCATTAGGTCTGAGCAGGCAGTAATTGCCCACAGGTGTAGCCAGGGACCCCTCTTCGTCTAGATGGCTCCAGATACACCATCCTGAACCTTGGCCCCTGGCCACATTCTTTCCTGATGGGTAGAGGAGGGTAAAGTTAATACTCACAGGAGTATTGTATTTCCAGTTCTTAACTGTGCTGCCTGCAAGCATGGCAAAAGAACTACATGGGCAAACAAACTACTGAATTTCAGCAAGGCAGTTTAGCAAATTCTTTTATAAATTTGAGGGAACCTGTGGATTGGATGATTCTGCGTTGCGGCAGCATTGTCAACTGATGGACCCACCATTTCCTGAATCCTGCTGACTAATGGATCATTGTCAACTTGCTGGAGCTTTGAAGAAGGTCTGTATTTAATCTGTACTGTTCAATGTTTGTTATCAGTAACTTGGATGAGATTATTCATGACACACTGATCACCTTTGTTGATTTTGTGAAGCTGGATGAGCTTCGCAAAGCTATTGAATGACTGAATACAAATCCAGAACTATTAGAACAGTGAGTGAAATCTTACAAGACAGACTTCAGCAAGGATAAATTTAAGGTCCTACACTTGGATTTAACACACACACCCCTTAGTACTATTTGTTCTTGTCCCCCAGACAAGGGAGGATTGGATTTTGAGCACTGCACTTGTGTAGAAGGCAGGATGGTATTGTCTTGGGGGAGATGCTTAGCCAAAAGCTGACCACGCCATTCAACAAAATAATATCCGAAGAGGTTAGGGAGGCAGAGAGCATCTGGCTACAAAGCCAGCCAGATAGGGATCTGTTGACAGAGAAGTCTTGGAGAGGGTGGGGGAGGTAGGTTGTAGGCAGAGCCTGGGGCAGTTCCTGTGCTGATGGTTGCTGTACTGTTTTTTATCTGTTGTGATGGCCTTAGGCATGGGTGGAGAGGGAACAGTGAAAGGCATCAGCCAGGTGTGGACAAGCATAAATACAGAAAGGGGAAACTATGTCTAGGAGTAGCATGCAGAAAAAAGGCTCAGGGACTTGAATTGAAAGCATGGTGTGAGTCAGTATTAAAATGCACTTGCCAAAATAGCTCATTTGATCTCTGGCTGCACTGACAGATGTCCATAGAATTTGTAATGAGTCTTGGTCTGATATGACCCAGCGTACTGAGTCCAGTCCTGGGCACTACATTTCATGAGGATCATTGGCACACTAGAAGGTAGCCAGAAGAGAGGCTTCTTTCATTCATTAAGTCGCCAAATATTTGATGAACACCTACTAAGTGTCAGATACTTTCCTAGACACTGGAGACTTAGTCACAAACAGGAGAGACCAGGTCCCTGTTCCTAGTAACCAACTGTGCTAGTGGACAGAGAGGTAGCAAAGTTGTACACAAATAAATAAGATCATTATACATAGGAATAAGTCTTATGAAAAATAAAGTAGGATGATGTGCTGGGACTTAATGGTAGGGGGTTGGGAATAATTTATTTATTTAGAGTGATCAAGGAAAGCCTCCCAGAAGAGCTGAGATCTGAGGAATGAGTAAGAGGTAAGCATAGAAAGACCCAGGAAAACAATTGTACAAGTAGAAGGAACAGTCAGTGCAAAGGCCCTGCAGAGGGAAAAGCTTAGAAAATAGAAAGGGGGCCAGTGTGTCTTGGAAGCAGTAAGCAGTATGAGGGCAAGACAGCAAGTCTAGGTCAGAAATGCAAGGTAGGGTTGGCTGGTGCCAAGGACTCTAGTGAGGTGGTGCAAAATGATCCCATTTATTTTATATTATTACACAATCAGGTACACAGCACTTAACTGTGTGCCAAGCACTGTTCCAAGTCCTTTGCAAATATTAACTCATCCATCACCATGAAAATGATGGTGGTAAGTATATTCTCACTCATAGGTGGGAACTGAACAATGAGAACACTTGGACGCAGGGCGGGGAACATCACACACTGGGGCCTGTTGTGGGGTGGGGTGGGGTGGGGGGAGGGATAGCATTAGGAGATATACCTAATGTAAATGATGAGTTAATGGGTGCAGCACACCAGCATGGCACATGTATACATATGTAACAAACCTGCACATTGTGCACATGTACCCTAGAATTTAAAGTATAATAATAAAAAAATAGAAAAAGAAAATGATGGTGGTAACTCATAACCAAATTGCATTTTATAGCTAAAAATCTTAAAATTTTAATTTTTATTTCACAATTATTATTTCATTTGAAACATATAAAATTCAGACTAAAAGGGCTTTTTAACATAGTGACTTTACATACTTTGAATGCAAAGCACAGAAAATATGAAATAATTTGTCCAAGGGTCAAATCCCATGTATTTTCACTCTTGATGTCATTTGTTGTTTGAGCAATAAAGAAGAAACAGAGAATGTTTAACCCAGAGAAGATGTATCTTTGAGCTAATATATCTCTCTGATATTTCTGCATGGTATCGTAGAGATATAACACCATGACCATGTTTCAGAATTTGATGGGCTGTGCTCAGTGGCCTCTAACACCTGATCAAAGACCCTGTGAGTCCTCTTTTCACACTGGTTGGGGTCAAATACTTGCTGAATTTTTTTTTTTTTTTTAGTTGTTGCTGTTCTTTTGTTTTGTGAAAACCTCAACGTATTACAGAAATGCTTAAAATCTTTCCAATTTGTGGTTTTGATCCTTAAATTAGGGAGGGAGGAAGGAGTGCAGCATATACAAGCATGATGCTGCTCTCATTTATTTGTTAAATTAACACATATTTCATTGAGTACCTATTCTGGGTAAGACTGTGCTTGGTGCTAGGTATAGAACAGATGAATGAAACAGATATGGTTCTTGCCCTTACACAGCTTATACTTTATGGGGAGAGACAGACAACAAACAAGATAAAAGCACATATCTATGTAATTTCAAATCTTATTAAATGCTAAGGAAGCAAAGAAATGTGTTTTTGTTATCTACTGTGCATTATAATTCCCACTGAAATTTAGCAGCTTAAAACAACCATGGTCATTTATTTTGCTCACATATCTGCCATTTGGACAGGGCTCAGTGGGAATATAGCTTATCTCTGCTCCACACAGCACCAGCTGAGGTGCTTGAAGGATCCACTTCCAAGGTGGCTCACTCATGTATTTAACACTGGTTGTCATTTGGAAGCTCAGCTGGGGTTGTGGCTGGGGGCCTCCTTTCCTCTCTACCGTAGCCTTTCTGTGGGACTGCTTGGGCTTCCTCATAGCATGGTGGCTAAGTTCCAAGAAACTGTCAGTCTTTTTAAGTCCTAGGCCCAGAAATGGAGAGTCACTTTTGCCATAGTTTGTTGGTCAAGTAGTCACAGAGCCCACCTAGATCCAAGGACATCTAGCCCAAGAGTGGTCATAAGCCAACTCTTGATGAGCAGAATGTAAAACAAAAAGTGTGGCCATCTTTGATCTATCATAAGCTGTTATTTCATAAGTTTCCATCTTTAAGCCTATTGCCCGAGATAGAGTTTATTTTTGCTTGCAGATTTTCCCTATAATTATAAGGTGTTGACATTGGCTTATAGGTGCTGGTTTAGCTGTGAGTTTAAGGTATGACCAGTTCATGAAGATTGTTGTTATCAGATTATAATGTTTCTCTGTTGATTATATATTTTATTTAAAAAATATCTTTATTAAATAAGAATTAAAGAGCAGGATACAGACTATGAATCCCAACCCTTTGACTATCTTATCGGAAGATTGGAAGCACCTGGTTAGTTTTTATCAGCGCCTGGAGAGAAGAAAGAAAATGAACTTCTATTGAGATCTTACTACGTGCACAGGTGATTCATTTAAGGTAGCTTGTTAAATCCTCCTAAACACCTTTCTAGTTATTCAGTTTCCACAACCAAAAATAGAGATACTACTAACTTGAAAGGTGTTTAGGAGGATTTAACACGCTACTTTAAATGAATCACCTGTGCACACAATAAGTACTTAATAGAAGTTACTTTCCTTTCCCTTCTCCAGGTTCTGATCAATTTCTGTCTTTCTTCCCTCAAGGCAAACTCATCAAGAGAACAATCAGTTACCTGGTAGCTATCTTCACTAGTCCTTGCTTCACTCTCTCCCTCAATCATTGACTGACTGAAACCTTTGGGGCTAAAATGTGATATTCCTGATTCACACATGCACACACACGCAGACGTGTGCACGGACATATTATTTCTCTCTTTGCTTGCTCACTTAGCAGTGAGACAAAAGATCTAGCTCACTTAAAAATTTGTCTCCAAGTTCTGATTCAATAAAAACTAACCAGAGAAAAGTAGAACAAATTTGAAGAGAAATAGGAGATTCTGAGGTGGATACAGATGGTTTCTTCACAGCAGCAGACACTCCTCTTATTATCCTTCTTTCACTGGTGCCCTTGACCTTTCTACCTTGCCCTCAACCCTGCCCAAATCAGGGCATCAGGGGCAGAAAAACGAAGCCCCTTCAAGCGGTAAGCCCTGCACATCCTTCCTGTGTATCCCTCTGTGCAGCCTGGCTTATCCATTCTGGAAGGTTTGTTTATTCCTTCTATTTGCAACCGACAGATCAGGAGAGAGAAAAGGAAGGAATTACCTCGGATGGCTGGAGCGGAGAACTAATGAAGGGAAGGCTCCAGGGCTTTGCCAATGGGGCATCTGGCCGGAAAATCTGTGGATGAATCAGCACAAGTGGATGCTCGCTGTTACAAAAATGGCCCAAATCACATATTCTAGTGATCATTGTTGATGGTATCATATTAAAAGTGAACTGCCATGGAATAATGCTAACTTTTGTTGGTGCTTGAGGTGTAGGAGTCCAGAGACATTCGATTGGGTGTTTTGAAAGCAAAAGGCCAGTCTCCAGACACGTTTTAGTGTCAGCATTCAGACTTTCACAGCTTTGGCTACCTCTATGTGCTATTATAAATTGATGTCATTACAAAGATGTTATAATACCTATCTTTTCTCCTAGAATCATGAAAAGGACTATCCTTAATATGGAATTGGATATTAAAAGCCGTTTCTTATCCGTGTGTCCTAAAGCAATAAATGACTTCTGTGATTAACTAGTGCATGGGTGATTCCTGGAATGCTAATTGTCATTCTGTGGTTTAAAATCACAACCTGGGATTTTCTTTTTTGTCTTTTGTCCATATGTGACTCTGAGTAGCCAAATCTAAGTATCATTTGCTCTAGATGCTTGACATAGTTTATATGCCTAGCAATTATGACTGCCAAATATTTTACATTGTGAAGCCAAATGGCAAAGTCACACTTATAGGGTGCAAAAAGGAAATCAGATATCGAGTACGATACCACACATTCAATAGAGAATGAGAGTTAAGGACGTGGCCTGTGGAGTTGAACTGACCTGAATGAGAACTCAGCTTTCTCATTGAATGACTGAGTGCCTTGCACAGTCATTTTACATCACCAAACCTCTGTTTCCTCATCTGTAATATTGGGATAACGATGACATGACTTCATTATGTTCTTACATGGAATAAATGGGACAACCCATGTCGAAGGTTTAGCACAGTCCCCGGCACAGAAGGGACTCAGTAAATACTAGATATTATTTGTGCAGGAATAGATGTGGTGCCTGCAACCTTGCTGTATAACCTTGGAGAAGTTTTTTAGCCCTTTTTCCTTTTCTATTTCTGTATGTTCTTATTTGCTTATTTGTTAGGGTTGTTGATTGGATGTAGTACCTGTTAAATACCATCTTGTATTGGTATTTGTCTTTGTATGTCTTTGTATGTCTCATGGTCTCAAGTCCTCTGTTATGTGTTGGAGGGTAGGGGTTGTGTTCCACATCCCTTTGTCATTTCCACTGTGACTTAACTGGTGGTTTGCACACTGTGTGTGCTCAATGCTGATTGATGATAATGGTGAGCAAATCATAGTGTGTGGTGGAAGCAAATCAAGATCAGATAGTCCACTTTCACATGCATGAGAAAGCTTCAAGTTTGCAGGAAAAAAGAACTCCTTTTTTTCTTTATGGCTATAGAGACTTCACCCTTCCTCCTGGACAGTCACTTTACATCCTCTCACTTTCACGGAATGAAACAGGCAGATGATCAGATGTAAATATTAATATGTCATAGCTACAGGCAAAACAACTCCAGATGACTGTTTATACAAATTTGGGGGTCAAAAGACTTTATTACTCTAACTTTTGGACAAAAAAATGTTCTATGAATACAGAGCTTTTTAAAAATTGTGGTAAAATTTAAAAAAATGTGGTAAAATATACATAAAATTTACCATATGAACCATTTTTAAGTGTACAGTTC
Source organism: Nomascus leucogenys (assembly GCF_006542625.1). NCBI lineage: Eukaryota > Metazoa > Chordata > Mammalia > Primates > Hylobatidae > Nomascus > Nomascus leucogenys. The sequence goes on along the minus strand of NC_044384.1, from coordinate 53,025,309 downwards.
TCTGCCATTAAGTACCTTATTGTGCAAACATCAGCATCATCCATTTCAGAACTTTTCATATTTCCCAGCTGAAACTTTGTACCTATTAAACACCAACTCCCCTGTCCCCCCACCTCAGCCCCTGGCAACATCATTCTACTTTCTATCTCTGTATGTTCGACTTTAGGTACCTCATATAAGTGGAATCATATAGTATTTGTAATGTTAGGGCTGACTTATTTTACTTAGCGTAATGTCCTTGAGGTTCATCTATGCTATACCAGGTGTCAGAATTTCCTTCTTTTTTAAGCCTGAGTAATATTCAATTGTATGTATAGACCACATTTTTTGTATGAATTCATCCAGTGATGACTCTTGGGTTTCTTCCACCTTTTGGCTATTATGAATAATGCTGCTGCAAAACATGGCTATACATTTTTTAAAAATATGGCAGTGTATTAGGTTTCTCCAGAGAGACAGAACCAATAGGATATACATAGATAGATGGATATAGATTTGGATAGATAGATGAGAAGGGTTTTATTAGGGGAATTGGATTACGTGAGTATGGAGGCTGAGAAGTCCCCATGACAGGCCTTCTGCAAGTTGGAGACCCAGAGATGCTGCTAGTGTGGCTCCAGCCTTGTCTGCAAGCCTCAGAGAACCTAGGCCAGGGACAGGGGATTGGGGGAGGTAGGGGTCGCTGGTGTAAGTCCTAGAGTCCCAACACTCAGTTCACTGACTCACATGCCAATCTCTTCTGAAAACACTCTCATAGAAAGAAGGAATGCTTTACTATTTCTCTAGGTATTCCCTAATCCAGGCAAGTTGACACCTAAAATTAAGCATCACAGGTAGTGTAGACTATGATTATGGGCTTGCTTGTGTAACTCTCAGGTTACTGCCTTTCATAGAAGGATTAACGCTGGCTACCATCCTGTAGTGATACGATTTTGTTTTCTGTTTTTCTGCATGTGTCACCACTATGTGAATTATTTCCTGCTTATGGGAACTGGTGTCTACAGCCCGTGTGAGTATTGTGGCTGTGCTTCTGTTCCAGTCTTCTTTATTGAGGGAAATATTTGAGAAGAGTCCTTACTGCTTAAAATTAAAGCTTGGGAATTTCTTGCTTGAGTTGGATTTGCCCAAAAAAGAAAAATGTAAAAAATGAGACAAAATTTAAGCAAGCTACACTGATACACGTCTCAGACACATCCTGGTAAAACAGCTTCCTCCACCCCATGCCAGGCTATGTGCTGCCATTTGAACGGGTATCAACTTCCTTGTTGTTTAAAAGGAAAGGGCCCTGGTGGCGCTGATTCTGTGACTCAGTGCACATATGGCAGACCCAGTGCTGTCATAAAGAATTCAGTGATCCCAGAACTGATTTGTTTTATTTTATTTTTAAGTCTGAAGACCAAGTTCTTTTGAGGTATTAAGTTCTGGACACCAGCGTTTGCAGATGTATCACTGCTCAGGGCAGAAATGCCTTCTTGTGCAGGGAAACCTCCCAAGTAGAGTGAGCCTCCTCTCCTCCTGCTGGTGAGACCAGAGAAGTGTTTAACATTGTTGAAATGAAGCAAAATTATCCTTCTTTTGACCCTGCTGTAGCATCTGGGGTCATCTTTTTGTTTACTGTGTATTTGTTTTTGACCTTCAGAAGGTCCTGGTGGCACAGCCCAACAAAGACTAGGGAATAAAACAAACAAACAGATGCAAAACAAAACAGTCTTTAATCATTTCCAGGTACCACCACTCCATATGGCAATGTGGCTCTCAGCTTATAAGGTGATTTTATTTGAGAAGCCAACTATGTTCTACATAACTTATACTGTCACGTGTCACATTGTGATATACCTAGTATATTAGTCCATTTTTAAACTGCTATAAAGAGCTGCCTGAGACTGGGTAATTTATAAAGGAAAGAGGTTTAATTGACTCCCAAGTTTTGCATGGCTGGTGAGGCCTCAGGAAACTTACAATCATGGTGGAAGGGGAAGCAAGGCACCTTCTTCATAAGGCGCCAGGAAGGAGACTGAACACAGAAGGAACTACCAAACACTTATAAAACCATCAGATCTCATGAAAACTCATTCACCATCATAGAACAGCATGGAGGAAATCACCCCCTATGATTCAATTACTGCCACTGGGTTTCTCCCTTGACACATGGGGATTATGGAGATTATAATTAAGATGAGATTTTGGGTGGGGACACAGCCAAACCATATCACCTGTCAAGAGTCAGACACCTATGGTGGTTTTTTTACCTGTGCTCCTCCTCCATCTTTCACTTTCTTCTTAGTAGACTAAGGCACAGGTAGTGAGAGCATCGAGGTGCCTTTTGCAAAGGCTAGTGGGGGTCCAGGAATGGTCATGCAGCCTGTCTGTGGGGACAAAGAATAAGGTTGGGTACAGGCGACCTGGAGGGTTAATGCCCATCACATGGAAGGCCCTCCATCTGTAGTTATTGGAAGAATAAATGAATGAAAGGGAAGCATCCCTGTGACGAGAGATATAAATTGGCAATCGGTATCTAATATTAATTCCATTGTGCAGATGAGGAGACTGAGTTATTGAGATAGTAATTGATTTCCATAGGCTCAGCCAGCTAGCTGCTGTCTTGTTAATGTCAGAAACAAGACCAGACTTTATGCTTCCAAGCTCAGAGCCAAAAGTGTTTGTGCTAGATTTATGTGCTTGCCGACCCATTCCTGCTGATGGTCACTTTGATAAATCATTTCAATTAGAAGCAGATGTTATCATGGTATACATGGAGACAGGTCTTCCTGAGTTTCCAAACAGTGTAGTTGCTGTTTTATGGTTTCCTGTCTGTGTGTGGGTCTTTATTTGTACAAGTCTCGTAAACAAACAAATAAGCAAATAATAACAACAAAATTAGCTGTGGTGGCATTTAAGTTTTCAGGAGAACTTTTTAAGTATAAAGTCTCATGTATCTCTCCAGAGAACATGATCAGCCTGCTTGGAAAATGAGCAGAAAAATGAAGAGCTTGGTTCGTTGTACAGAGTAATCAGAGAGCACTCACACAGCAATGGTAGTTTCTGGAAATTTGGTCTGGAAAACAATAATTAAAAATCTTTCCTGCTTTTACAACATCTGGTACTAACCATCACATTCTGGGAATCTTGACTTGCATGCAGAGATTTTCTTAAATTATTTCTGTCTCATTTAGTATTCATATTTCCCATTTAGTATTCACGTGGCTTTTATTTTCTTATAATAATTTCCTTTTTTGATTATATATTTAATGCTAATATAAATTTTGCATGAATTTGGGGGAATATCTGTAATGGCATAAAGATAAAATTTAAAAATCACTTATAATTCATTATTCAGAAATACCAATTTTTAACATTCTTGGGTATACCCTTTTATTCTTTCATATATTTTTAGTCTTTTTTTTTCGAAATTAGAGGATCTATTTTACATTTTGTTGTGCAATCTGCTTTTTTTTACTTAAAGGTTTTTGTGAAAATTTCTCCATGCAATTAAATATTCTTCTAAATACAGTTTTTTAAAAGGTGGCACAGTTGTAATGTTGTAAATGCACTATATTTGCTTAACCATTTCCTTGTGGTAAAATTTTAACAGAATCCTGACTTTTATAGTTCATATGCATATGGATAATATAGCATCTATTTTTATATCTGTAAACTTTCTTCTAGAAATACATTTATTTTGAGCAGTAAAGTATCTGATTTTAATTTTGGATCTCTCTTTCTCCCGGGACCTTGGAATCAGAGCAAAAAATGAGAAAAAGAAACAAGATAATAACAAAAGCAAGTTAGTATTAGTTGAACTGTAAAAATTCTTCCTGCCTGCCAGCCTGCCTTCCTGACTCCCTCCCTCCCTTGCTATAAGAAGTGCCTACCATGTTTCAGGCATAGCGCTAGCCCTATGCCTGAAGAATAATAAGCAAGTGCTAGTTCCTACTTTAATAAACATATCACAGAAAGTGGAAGCTGCAGATGTGTCTAGCAGTTTAACATGGGAGAGTGGAGGTAGTAGGTACCTGAGATTATATTAGCCTTGTAGGAAAGGGAAAGTAGGTAATTGCTGAGTTGGTGTGATTTGAGGGATGCTGCTTAAAGGCATGTGTGTTTGTGCATATGTCCATACGCTTCATGGGTGGCCAAGGGCATGCAGTAGAGAGAAAGCAGGTTGGATGAGTTGAGTGCCATTGACTCATAAACTGGGAAGCTCAGTGCTTCATGCTCAGTTCATTTCTGAAAATATTAATAATTTTTTTACTTTTTTTTTTCTTTTTACAATTTCAATAGTTTTTGGGGTAACTGTGTTTTTTTGTTACATGTACAAGTTCTTTAGTGGTGATTTCTGAAATTTTAGTGTACCTGTCACCCAAGCAGTGTACACACTACCCAATATGTAGTTTTTTGATACCCCCTCCCAAGCTTTCTCTGCTGAGTCCCCTAGGTCCATTATATCATTCTTATGCCTTTGGGTCCTCATAGGCTTAGCTCCCACTTATGAGTGAGAATATATGATATTTGGTTTTCCATTCCTGAGTTACGTAACTTAGAATAATGGCCTTCAGCTCCATGCAAGTTGCTGCAAAATACATTATTTCATTCCTTTTTATGGTTGAGTAGTATTTCTTGGTGTACATATACCACATTTTCTTTATCCACTCGTTGGTTGATGGGCACTTAGGCTGGTTCCATATTTTTGCAATTGTGAATTGTGCTGCTATAAACATGCATGTGCGTGTGTCTTTTTCATATAGTGACTTCTTTTCCTTTGGGTAGATACTCAGTAGTGGGATTGCTGGATCAAATGGTAATTCTACTTTTAGTTCTTTAAGGAATCTCTACACCGTTTTCCACAGTAGTTGTACTAATTTACATTCCCACCAATAGTGTAATAGTGCTCCCTTTCACCACAACCACCAATATCTATTGTTTTTTGACTCTTTAATTATGGCCATTCTTGCAGGAGTAAGGTGGTATCTCATTGTGGTTTTAATTTGCATTTACCCAATGATTAGTCATGTTGAACATTTTTTTCATGTTTGTTGGCTGTTTGTATATCTTCTGAAAATAATTATAAAATACCTACTTTGTGGAATTCAAAGGCTAAAGTCCTATGAAGTGCATTCTTGCACCCACATTATCCATCAAATTGCAAAATTCTATCTAATTTATCCATGTTCATTAACCAAATTAAAATCTCTTAACACCAGAAAAGTAAGTAAAGGAAAAGAAGAAGCAATTACCTCCAGCTGGTTGCCAGTCTCCTGTTTCTGTTCCCAGGACCCGAGTCTCTTATCCCTGGGAGCATGCTCCCTGTTGGATTGCATGTGGCTGATGTGTGGGTAAAATTGGACCATATCTTGTCATTATTGTGTCTCTGCTGACAGAAGTCATGGGGTCAGATTGGGTCTCAGGTGTTGTCTGATCAGGGAGGCTGCACCTGCTGTGGGGTTCTGGTCTCAGTCTCCCAACTGGAGTGCAGTCCTCCTACTGTGCCCACTTCTCCCTTCTCTCCATACCCCCATCCCCAGGCTCCTGTCTATCAGACCAAGACAGGCTTCCCACTGGCCCACAAAAATTCTTAATTACAATAGAGACTTCTCTCTTGTTGACTTTTTACTACTAAGATCCTCCTCAAGATCCTAATCAATAATAGAGCAGTTGATTATCTTGTGTAGGGTGACGTGGTATAGTTAGACTTTGGAACAGAAATATTTTGTAGCCATGTCTTATTGTCCAGTACAAAATTATCTTAGATTCAGGCACTCAAAACAAACATTCCATATAAAAAGAACTTGCTAACTAAACATAAATACATTTAGCATATGAGGGGAGATAACCATGCTCTTTAGTAAATTTCCCATGTACTGGTAAAACACATATTTTGAGACAGAGCTATATACAAGCTAATAGAAAAATATTGTAATTATAGGCTGGGCTTGGTGGCTCACACCTGTAATCCCAGCACCTAGGTAGGCTGAGGAAGGTGGATTGCTTGAGCCCAGGAGTTCGAGACCAGCCTGGCGAACATGGTGAAACCCCATCTCTACTGAAAATACAAAAACTAGCTGGGCATGGTGGTGGGCGCCTATAATCCCAGCTGCTTGAGAGGCTGAGGCAGGAGAATCACTTGAACCCAGGAGACGGAGATCGCAATGAGCCGAGATCGAGGCACTGCACTTTAGTCTGGGTGACACAGCGAGACTCTGCCAAAAAAAAAAAAAGAAAGAAAAAGAAAAGAAAGAAAGAAAAATGTTGTAATTATCTATAAAAGTGGTTTAAAATTATGCTTTTCTAAAATTGTGACTTTCCGAGCAATTCAAAAGTGTCATAAATTGTGAGCTAAATTTTTAATTCCTATTTAATATTTGAAAAAACTGGGGTTTAGAGAGGTTAAATTGCCTGCCCAAGGTTACCCAACCAGTAAGTTCAAAAGAGGGAATTTGAAGTCGAATGTATTCTTAACCAATTTGCGTCTTCAAAAGGCAATGTTTAGTGAACACCAATATGTCATGTTATTTCATTTAGTACTCATCGCTACCCTCTGAGGCATTATTCTTCTTTTACTAATGAGGAAACTGAGGCCTTAAGGGATTAAGGGTAGTGCTCAAGGTACACGTTTGTTATGTGGCACATTAAGAGGGAGTCTCACCCAAGTCTGTGTAACTCCAAAACCCGTGAAATCCCAGTGCACCTTAATTCCTTCTGGAGCTGATATGATTGGAAATATGATTGGTTTCTTAAAAAACTTACTTCCACTTCCTCTAGTTTTTCAGACTTGAGAAATCACTAGAAATGGGGATAAGTTGGATTTGGGTAGGCAGGGAGGAAAGGAACCAAGTAAACTCTGAGCAGGGGCAGAGAAAGGAGATTTCTTTTCCCTAGCTCAATTTTCAAATGATTTTTGAATCATTTTTTTTTCTTTCAATCGAATTCAGAGCATGCCCCATTTATTTGCAAACCTGGCTGGTATAATTTTTGTCATAGTAATTCATGTTTTCATAATTTTCATTTGAGATTGCAAAATGCTCTTGCACAGCATTTTAAAATAGCAGGCAAACCAGCCTCGGAGCTCTTTCCCTGGGAAGGGTGGCTGTGGGGGTGGAAGCTCTTCTCCTAAAGGACAGAAAGGCGGAGCCACAGGAGCTCCGACACAGGAGAAGATCCCCAAAAGTAGGACACCCTGGAGGGTATTTGGCATATAACAAGGTTGAGCTAGATCCAATCGAAGCAAAATCAAAGCAGCCTGGCCTCACATTGGAGATGGGAGTCTGCCTGGAGCTGACAAAGCCCAGGCTAGGCAGGGCTTAATGACAGGAAAGGAAATGAAGACATTCCTCAGCTCTCCTCCCACCTTCTTTTTCTCAGACCCAAAGATGCTGTATCAAATTTCATGCTAGGTGGAAAGAACACATATGCTGCCTGCAGATGCCTCTGCTCACAGGTCATTTTGGCCCTGCCTGAAGTCAGTACTTTAAATGCATCCTCAAAGGAATTCCTAAAGGAGATCTTTCCCCTGCCAAAACACGTATGTGTGGAGAGCATATACGCGTGCATTCTGGAAATGAGGAAGCCTTCAAGGAGAAGTTTTGCTGGGAGTACCCAAAAAGCTCCTGGCCATGAGACCTGAGAGAGCAAAGTCCTTGCCAACTGGTGCTGTGGGGACCAGAGAATGCTTCATGGCCCAAGGAGCAGAATCTTGCAGCCAACTCTGGAAGGGTTGGCCAGGGTTTCATATGGGAGTTTGCATTCTTCAGGCGGGGCCAAGTAGTTGGCACCTATACAACAAAAGCATTCCCTAATGGGAAGCTACATCTTTGGCTTCTTTGATGTATGCCTTTCTGTCTAGGTTATCCCAGGATTTTATTAGCTAAGGCAATTAAAAAAAAAAAAAAGAAAAAAGAACAAGCAAACAAACAAAAGAACAATAAGAACACCAAGGAAACATACTATGGTGTTAAACACAAACACACACACACACACACACACACACACACACACACCACTACTTACCTTGTAACCAGAACCCAATAACTAACATCTTAGTACCTTCTCCAGATGGCTCTTGCATTCAGAAATAATTTTACCTTTGACTAATCACATTTTGAAGTTACTCTTCATGTAAACCAGTGATTTTCAACCTTGGAAGCACCAGGGCCTTGTACTTAGAGATTTTGATTTAATTGTTCTGTAGCAGGTCCCAGGCTTGGGTGTTTTTACCTGCTCCCTGCCTGGTTCTGAAATGCAGCTAGGGGCTGGGTTCCCCAATATCCCTGGAGAAGCACTACGCACCTTCCTCACCTGCTTCATGCATCCTTCCTGCTATGCCTAGATGACAGCAAGAGTGGCAGGAATTGGAGTTTAAGCCACATTACAGAATGCTCTTCATATTGTATTTCAAGTGGATTCCTTGTGTATTTTACTGTCACACTTTTGAGATACAGGAAATCCTTTTGACCTATTGATTTTGTGGAGCAGGTTTCCAGAAGTGTTAAGAATGCTCTGGCGGTCCTATGTGACCGACACAGTAATCTTGGGGCTTAGCAGAATATACTAGCCTCTGGCTGTGACATCCGCAGGAAACTTGCCTGTCTGGAGACATACATCTGAGAGAACACACTGGCATCTTTTCATTCACCTGAAAAATCAAGAAAACGCAAATGTAATCCATGTTTGGATGGATTTCGCGCCCTGGGAGAATCCTACTGGTCATTAATTAGCGTTTTCACATTACCATAATCACATTGTGCTTCCTGTTTTTTAGCTGAGGAGGTGGAAGATCTTGGATTACCTGACCAGAGTTATATACTTTTGATAAGACCAACCAGTTCATAGTTTCTGACTGCAGTGAGTCCACATCCCTTGTAATGAATACATGGCTCCCTTTCGAAGCCAAAAGGAGAAATGATTTTTGACTTAAGGACTGAGAAAATAAAAAATATCTTTAGATCTTAGGACATTATTTCTGACTGATTTGTAATATCCCAGGAGTCTGAATGGAACTTCTTAAGCTATGTTGCATAATATAGTAGCATTCCACATTTTTAAAATGTAGGAGGTAGACATATGCTAAATAATATCTAAGAAAATATTTTAATAACTGCCTTTCAAAGGATTAGTAACTAGATGACAACACATTCAATATATTATCTGGGTTCTTTGAAAACCTTATAAATTTGAGAAAAATCAATATAAATTTCCTCAAAGATATCCTAAAAATCTATAGTTCAGTTTGGCCATCTTAGCCTTTAATTAAGCAAGCAGCATTTTATTTTACCTGTTCTTTAAAGACATGTAAAATTAAAAAAATGTAGTTTAGTTTGAACATTTCAGCTCTTAATTAAGTAAACAGCACTTTATTTTATTTTAAAGTGCTATTTATTTATTTAAAAACATTTACATAGTTCAACATTCCAAAGGGGCAAATGGTTAAAAGTGAAAAGCTTTTTGCTCGCCTCTCAACTACCCAACTTTCCCTTCTGCAATTCAAACAGTGCTACAGTTTCTTGTATAGGTAACCTTTATTTATGCTACACTTAACCAGAATTGGAGAAGGAAATAGATTATTCTCACTGAAAGCCCAGAAAACAAGTTTTGATAGAAAATGGGGGAATAAGGAAAGTGGCATTATTTTTGAATATGAAGTACAGTAATATTTATTGCCATGTTACTTTCCAAAATGAATCTCTGTTAATCACCACCCAAACATAATGCCTCCTGATTAGATGTTGAGAAATACTTGCTCATTTAATTGGCTATTGATGGAATGATATCTTCCTAACACATCATTTGGTGTTGTGTGTTTTCTTCTGCTTCCACATCCGCTGTGAGGTTCTAGAATTAGGCAAATTGGGGCCACGCGTGGTGGCTCATGCCTGTAATCCGAGCACTTTGGGAGGTCAAATTGGGAGGATCGCTTGCACCCAGGAGTTCAAGTCCAGCCTGAGAGCATAGCAAGACCCTGTCTCCACAAAAAAAGTAAAGAAAATTAGCCAGGCATCATGGCACATGCCTGTAGTCCCAGCTACTTGGGAGGTTAAAGCTGGAGGATCGCTTTAGCCCAGGAGTTTGAGGTTCCAGTGAGCTGTGATTGCACCACTGCATTCCAGCCTGGGCAACAGAGTGAGATCCTTTGTCTCTAAAAAAAATAAAAATAAAAAATAAATTAAGTAAGCTGGCCCTCGTTACCTTTCATTCCCCGGTTTCCTATGACCAGCCTATTACCCTCATTTGACTTGAAGACTGGAGTTTCCGGCCTGCCCCTTCCCACACGTGCAATTTGGATTCACAGGTGGAACTCCAGGTCGTATTCATGGTGCTGAGAAACTTGAAGCACTTTCTCCTGAGATGTGGGGCAGGAGAGAGATGAGGCACTTTTCCTGCTGTGTTAAGAGCTGCCTCCTACTTTCCCAGCAGGAAAGAGAGCCCAGTTGGGGTGAGAAAGCAGTTTTTTAGCTACTGCTGCATGCCAAATAGGGCTTCCTATTGTTTTGTTTACCCTATTGGCTAATTCTATGATTTTAGTTCCAGGAGGGTTTTGCCAGGTGGCAAATATTCCAGGTGCCTGGGAAACAGCAACACCATAGCAGAGAGAAACAGTGCAAGGCTCTGTTTCAGCCAGGACAACCCTCACTTTTATTGTCTATCATTTTTCCCCTCTTTGATATCCTTATTTTAAAAAACCCAGAAGAATGCATGAAATGGGCTATACCGGACAGGTTGAAGCTAAGAAAGCAGTTTCCTTAGCAACTGTAGCCATATGAAAGGCTGGCAAGTCTTCCTTGTCTCATTTTTCATTTCATTTTCTGCAGTTCCTGAAAAGAGGTCAGATGCTCTGTGTTAAGTTCACGTTGCAGTTTTGCTTGTGGTACCTTCTGTACCAGAGCTAGGCAGGCAGGTAACTGTACGTTACTGACTGCTTTTGTTTATTTCAGTTAGAGATGAGCACATGCACAGTCACATTTTGCAGTTGGTTCTCAAAGAAACACAGAAGACTTCTTTGTGAAGAGTTCAAAAGCAAAAGTATAAAAGCAAAGGCCACATATTTGCAGCTTGTTGGTCTTTAATGAGAGCTATTCTGATTTCAAGGTCATATCAGAATATTTTTGGTAATGGCAGACAGAACCACATTAAAAAATTCAAGTTAGTTCTCCACTAATGCCTCTTCTAAAATTATTTGCAAAATCTAAAAAGGAAGTTTTTGGTTAATTTTAAGTTTCTAAATTCAATTCAACAGTATTTGTTGCAGCTCTGATTCACTAAGAACTTCAGGGCATAAGCAGATGTGATAAGATGGTCTGTGCCCTCTAGGAGTTGCAAACTTAGTCCTGGGAATAAGACAAATACGGTGTAATTACGACTACAAGGAAGAAAGTGATAAATGGCACAAAGCAGTGGTTATCGACCTTGACTGCAGGTTGGAATCACCTGGGGAGCTTTAAAAACACCAGTACCAGGGTCCTTCTCCCAGAGGTTCTGATTTCACTGGTCTAGGGTACAGCCTGGGATTGGGATTTTAGAAAGGCTTTTCAGGTGACTCCAATGTGCAGGTGAGGTTAAGGACCCCTAATGAAGGACATCCGAGAGATGTCCAAGAGACAGTTTTGGTTGGTTGGGGTGAGAAATTGTTTACTTTTAGGTAACATTAAAGAAAGGCCTTGAAAAGTGGGTGTGAGTTCATCAGGCAGAGAAACTTGGAAGGGAAAGGAGATGTTTGCAGAGGAGAAAAAATATGAGGAAAGCCACGAAGTGTGAAACAGGGTGGGTGGGTGCGTGGGTATTTAGGGAACTGTGAGCAAACCCCCTCCATGTGAGTGTGGAGTATCCGTGTCCAGGAGAAGGTGAAGCTTCGAGGCAGATTGGGAAATCCTGAGGTGGGTAAGGTGAAAAGACCCTGAGCTGGAGGCCAGACTTGCTTCAAATTTGCTTTCTTGTTTTTAACTGTGCCTTGAGGTCTTTGGGGGTTTGAGCCCAGTCATGATTGGGGGAAGTCAAGCAGAAGGGAAGACAAGAAAAGAGCTTATTTATGGGAGAAGAGGATGGTTCAATAGTCGACAAAATCACCATAGTTAGGAGGAATCTTGGTTAAGCTCCTTTGTTTTCCAGTGGAGGAAGCCCTAGAGGAAACTGACCTACGACAATTACATGAGTAGTTATGGGCCATGGTGATTCCAAGCTTGAGGGAGTTCAGGTGGAGATGTCCAGCAGCCAACTGGCAAACAGGTGTGAAGCTGAAAAGAGAGGTCAGGGATGAAGATGTAATTTTGTGACTCACTTTCAATGAGGCAATAAGGACTTGGGGGTGAGAGGAATCTGGAAAGAAGAGAGAAAGTGATATTTAGAAGAAAAGAGAATTTGAAACCCATTAAAGAGGCACAGAATTAGCATCAGAGAAATAAGAAGATAATCAGAGTAATTCAGTGGTACAGAAGCCAAGAAAGAGAGTTTCAAAGAAAGAGATCCTTCACAGAGGAAGGATCAACATGCAAAAGGCTGGGGAGAGACTGCAAGCATGCGGGCTTGCCAAAGGCCCTGGGATTAGAGGCTTGAATACAACATGTGACACCATTGTGCGATGATGGGTGGGAGGTAGATGTTAGGAGTGATGCATGAAGGCCGCTGAGGAAGATGCTATGAGCTTTCTTCATGTGCTGGGTGGCCCTTCCCCAGTTTTTGTATTCAGTCATTTTTCATAAATTAAAGGACAAAATGGTTGTGGTGAAAAACAGACTATTTTGCTTTCTGAGGAGCAAACAGAAGCCTCCAATTTTAAAATTTAATTAAACTCAATGAAAAAATGACATTCTATACTATGAGCTTGAAAATATAAAATGAATAGCTCTAAAAACCACCATAATTAGTTATCTTTCCAGTCTAAGACTTAGACCTGAGTCACTTACAAAGGAATACCAATGGATGGGGTGTGAATATGTATATAGGTTATGTATATTATATTTGATAGACAGATCAGGAGAGAAAAAGAGGAAAAGGAGGGTGTTGCAGACAGCACAAATGAAAAGACTCTAGATTTTCCCTTCGGGGAGTGCAGACAGCATGCTCCAAGCTGTTGAGTGGCTCTGCTCAGCAGTGAGAAAACCCAAAGGCATCGTGCCTCCCAGAATGCCCCTCGACTGGCCAGAAGTAGAGAGTTAATGAACAGGGACAGACGCTACCAACAAAAGAAGAAATGCTTTATTTATTATTCACTAATCTCCAGGGTCCCTGTGCTATTCAGAATTAACATGCTCTCTGGAATAATGGTTTAACACCTCCTGGTTTGACAGAGCTGTGCTTATCCAAGCACGTGCAGCATTTTTTTCCCTGAGAGCCAGGATGGAGCATAAAATGGAGCCCCTGACTCTTCCAGCCTTTGAAGGGCATCTGGTCCACCCTCCTGCCCCAGTGTGAGAATGACCTCACAGCATCACTGACAAGGGCTGCCTTCTCTTACATGTTTTTAGTGTTAGGGAGTTCAGCACTTAATAAGGTGGCCCATTCTGTTTTAAGTGATTTTATAACCTTTAGAAAGTTTTCCCGTATATTGAATTCTTTCTTTCTATAGCATTCATCTTGTACCTGGTCCTGGGTCTTCTCTCCTTCAGGTTTCATCATTTCCCTCAAGCTTTTCCTCTATGAACTATTGAATTTGTACTCTACTACAGTCTTTATGTTCATTTGCTTTATGATATGAAAATAAAATCTTAAAAAGTCATAGCTTATGTACCCAATTAAAATTCTGTCCTGTGATGTCCAGGTCCACTGGGATCATGCATTCCTTTAAAAAGTCCTTGAAACCAACACAATGTTGTTAACTTCCTTTGCTCATTCATGCTAGTGGAGTCTAGGCTCCTCTTAGAATCTGAATGGAATGCTTCGTTATGTGTCTTTGACAAGCATCTTTCTGAGCAGGGACTTCCATCTGTATGTCAGACCTACTGAAGGGATCCAGTCTATGTTGTGAATGCAAAGGCATCACTTTCTTCAGTGGGGAGCTTGGGTGATATCTGGGCTATCAGAAAAATGTAACAGTTATCACTTACAGAAGCCCATTTGCAGTCAAATCACAGAACTTCTAAAAAAGCAAAAAAAAAAAAAATCCCATGTTAGGGAGGGAATTTTTGCTAATTTTTTTTTCAAGATAGCAAAGCAGCATAGATGCCACAAGTGTGTCTTTGACAAATTCCTGCTGAGTTGATTTGAACAGAATCCGCCTCTTGTCTCTGAACTTAACATTTTTCTGTGGAGGTACTGGTGGAGTTGCCTCCCCACAAAACATGAGAGACATCTTTTGACAATTTCTTCTTCTATGAAGGGTATTTGGATTCTTTAGTATTTCTTTGCAAGTCTAGGTCAAGAATTCTGTGTTAGACATTATTTGAAACTTTTTTTTTGTAATTGATAATACAAATGAGAAAACTAGAATAATCAGCAGACAAATTGGATCAGGAAATCTGCTAGCATCTATGCAGGGCAGCATAAATGCCTACAGTTCAATATCTCGAATATCCAAAATGCTTACCTTCCATATCTGGGTTCTTCAGAGTCCTCAGGATATCTGGATGACTGCTTTCAGTTGTCATATTTTTGTTCCTTAGGGAATTAACATTGTTATTTTTGTCCACAATGACTAAGAGATATGCAAATAAATCACAAATGATTTTTTTTCTGTATATAATTTTTCAGGGCATTTTTACCAACTCCTCTTACATAACTTTAAATACAGTGTGAATTGAGGTGAGACCAATTTAAATTATAGACACCATTCTCATCATTTTAACAAATGCCCTTATCATATCCAGCTCTATTACTTTTACCATGACACGCAGTTCGTGCTAGTATCTCTTGGCTCATGTGGACTCCATGAGTTACGCTGGGGTCCCTGTGTAACAGATGCATTTGTAAGCTCCTCTCTGTCCCTTCTCTTCAGTCAGTCTGTCAATCTACTTAATGACTCTTCCTCTTGGCCTTTTTTAGTAAGGCATTTTTTATACATTAATGGTAGAAGCTTTATGTACAAATAAAGCTTGACACATTTTTCAAGTGTTGGGATGGCATTTAATGGACACTTTGATGTTTCTTCTACAGATTAGAGGGCTGGCAATTTTACTGAAAGGCCAATGCTTGGCAACAAAGCCAATGGCAAAGTGCCTCCCCTTGCCCCACCTCCTTAACTTTTTTGGTTGAAGTACAACTTTTCCTACCATTTTAATGAAAGAACAGCTCAGTAGGTGCCAGGCTTCCAGATGCCAGGGCATTTGGAAGAGTGAGCTGAAGGAAAGAGAATGAAGAGGTAGTGTAGACAGAAGGTGTGTGGAGTCTGTAATTAAGTAAGAGAGAAGAGAGGTAGGTGAGTTTGGAATGCAGAAATCTGAGGTTTTTCAATAAATTAACAGTCTCTCTCTCTCTCTCTCTCTCTCTCTGTTGCTCTCTCTCTCAGTCAAATTTTGTGGTGGCAACTCATTCCTATACCAGGGTGCCACATGTGGAATCCAGATGTTCTTGAATATTCACGTGTGAAATTAGACAAGTTTGGGGGAGAGTCAAAGACCTTTTATCAAGGCCTGTTTCCAATGCTATTTTTTCCACAAAGCATTCTCTGATTCCCCTGAAGACAGACTCTGTTTCTCTTGGATCTCCAAGGGCATTCAGCACCTCACTTAGCCTTAGAAGTTGCTCCTTGTGAGTTTGTATCCCTTTCTGAACTGTGTGCTCCCTGAGGGTGGGCCTGAACTTGCATGTTTTTGTGTCTCCTGATGCACCGAGCGTGGAAGGCGCTCTCCCAATGCTGGGTTGAGTTGGAAGGACTGAAACTTGAAAGGCTGAGAGAGAAAAGAGGTGGGCTTTAAAAGCGTCTGTTCTTCCATTTCCAAGAGCAGCAGACCCACTCCAGAGGCCACCCTGAAGAGGGAACTGACCCTGTTCATGACTCGAGGAAGCTGCTGTTTTGGTGGAGGGCATGGCTGCAAAACCCTGCCAGGCCATTTTTACGTGAATATCTTCACAGGATCCTAGGTGCTCATGGGCACAGCCTAGGCTCTGAGGAACAGGATGACTCTGTTAGGTCATTAGCAAATACTTGACCTCAAGGTGCCAAGGGTAGGAAGGAAGAAGGCCTGGAGGACGAGGCCAGGTACCAGGAAAGTAGGTGAGTCTAGTGAGCATCTTGTGTGTTTCAGGGTGACATCCTTCTTTCTCTAGATAAAGTTCCAAGATTGAGCAGGTGACATAGTCTCTCCACCTCCTTTACTTTCTGGCCCCTTTCAACCATATTGGTTTGTGATCTTCCAATCAGGAACTTTTACCTCATCCATCTCTGGACTTAGCTGGGTACCTGACATGGAAGGTACTGAATATGAGCTTACTGAACCAATCTGTCACCCTCTGTTACAGTGCTTGCTTCCATGTGTGTTCTAGTTTGATGGACCTATCCTCCCATCAGACTCTTCAAAGACTGTTACTTTTGAATTTCAACATTTCTAGCACAACATCTTTTAAAGGACAACAATAATACATTGTAAATAAAATTACTGTTTCAGACATGTTTTAATTTTTATACACTAATTTTAAAAATAAATACAATTTGATTTTTAGTATTATTTTATTCTATAACTTTATACTTATACAATGTTATTATGTAAAAAATGATAGTTACAAAGCTTAAAAATAAACGGAATGCCCACAACCACCACCCAATCTAAGTGTTAGAATGTTACTAAAACTCCCATCCAGTGTGTTATCTTACCCCAAACCCCGCTTCTGTTCAGTGGGTAGCTACTCTGCTAACATTTATGATTATTGGCCCATTGAATTTCCTCTTAAATACAGTTTTATCTCGATGTATATAATCTTGAACAAAATATTGTTTAGTTGAATTTGTTTTTAAGTTCTATTTAAAAATGCCCATCATTTTGCTGGTAGATTTCTGGTGCTTTCTTCTCTTTGCTTAAAATTATGTTTCCAAATGTATTCATGTTATTGCATGTAGCTATTGCTTGTTCATTTTCACTGCTATGTAATATTTAATGATGTGAAAATACAATAATGATTTATTTCCCTTTCCTGTTGACAGGCATTTACAAGTTTTTGCTATTATATTTGGCTGGTTTGAACCACCAAATGTGTATGCACTTATTTGGGGCATATACATTAGGAAGCAGGGTCTGCAGGTATTCAGCTTTGCAAGACAATGTCAAACTGTTTTCCAGAGTGGATCTACCATCCTCCTCAAAGCTGGCTATGAGATTTCCCCACTGATCTGCTTTCTCTATAACCCTTGGTATTGTCAGACTTAGCATTTTTTTTAAATGGTCTAGTGGGTGCAAAATGACATCTTTTTATTTCTGTACTTAGGTAAAGCCCCCAGATTTAGCAAGTGGCATTGTCTCTCCTCCTTTACTTCCTAAATCCTTTCAACCACATTGATCTGTGATCTTCCAATAGAGGGGCTTTATCACATTCATCCCTGGGCTTAGCTCAGTGCCTGACATGGGAAGACTTGTTGATCTGAGTTTACTAGAGACTCCATAGAATTTGGATCAACAGAATCTTAGAACTAGATGGGATTTACTGAATGGAGCATCCGAGAAAGCCCAGAACCAGATAGCAGGAGGTTGGTGTGTGCTCTCTCTATATCTCTCTCTCTCTCTTTCTCTCTCTGTGTGTTTGCATATACATATATAATACAATTGCGTGTGTGCAATTGTGTGTTATGGAGAGCAAGCATATTGACATATTGATATTAACACAGCCCCCATGCAGGAGATGAGAGGACAGGGTGAGGGCGATGTAGGCTGACAGATTTGTTGTCTTGAAAAGTGGTGAAAATGACTGCTCTGCTGAAGGGACTGTGGGTTGTGGGGATCATTGCCAGTTGGAGAACATTATGCAAAAGATGGGAGAGTATGTGTGAGTGAGAAAGAGGTATCTGTGAAGGAAGAGTGTAAGAGAACTTGCTGGAGTTTGAGGAGTCCGTAATCACAGATTTGGGAAGCTAGAGAATTGGAGAGAAGAGAACAGAGAAAAGAAGATTCTAATAATATTGCCATGACCTGTGTATTCAGATCCTCTTTTAAGATCCATCAAGAAATAAAATAAAGAATATTAATCACTAAAGTCCTGTTGGAGATTTAGCCACATTTTCTTACCTTGTCAAAACTTTGTAATGGAACCAAATGAAGTTCATATAATTTTAGATATATATTCACACATATCCTAAAAATTGTTACCATAGTAGTTTGAAAAACATCATATGTTATTATGATCACCATTACCAAATGTTTTACTTAAAGGATAAGATATAAATGCTACAGGCCCAAAATACCATGAAGATTTGCCATTGTAAGCAAAATATCTCCTTATAACCAACAGTTATCTTTCAAAACATTTTTCAAAATATAAAAACGTAATATCTGCTTGATGGATATTGTAAACCAATAAAAGACAAATAAACAGAAATACTCTTATACTGAATCTCAATATTAGCTTTTGGTTTCAGGTGCAGTATAATTATTCTGATGGGCAAAATCATTCAAACTTATTTTAACATGTGCGTAATTATAGCATTCTCCTCTACATGTGGATAAGAATACAGTTGTGTTTAGCTAGGCTAAGAATACAGCTGTATTTAGCTGGGCTGATGTTTCCACTGTCAAATCTACTAATCAAAAAGCCAAGTTTTACCGACATTTCTCGGCATTCCTATTAGGGAATGGAATATATATTTGTTTACTTATTTAATGTGATACTTATTTCAGAGGTTCTCTTTCCATTTCTGGCCTTAATATGAAATCCTTATACTGTTGAAGACCAAATCTGTTGGATATTTGAACCACTGCATTCCATGTAAAATGCGTCTTTTTAAACCAATAATGGACATTAAAAATATGCTCAATCAAATTTCTTGGGGCCTCCTATGTCAGCCTTCTGGAATCCCTTGAGAAGCGTTGCCTTAGACATGATCGGATGTGCCCTCAGGTGACCTTTTCTGTATTAAGATCTCCCTTTTTATTTATAAAATGTCGATACTGTAACACAGAGAATCCTATATCCACCTGGATGTCTGACCTTCACACATCCTACTGCACCCTGGCTTCAGAAACTCCATTTTGCAGTAGTAATGCCCTCCTTTCTCTTCACAGGCAACCTCTCTTGCCCCTCCTTCCGACAATCTGTCAGACAGTCACCCATTTTTCATTGCTGGCAATGCACTGTTACCAGTAATTGCAGAAACCATTAATAAAGTGGGTGGGAGGGGGCGAGGGGGAGAGGGAAGCGAGACACAAAGGGAATAAGTATTGTACATAGCCCACAGGCTTTTCCCTCCCACACATATGATGCACTGTTGTTCCCCGCCTCACGTGGGAAAATGTTGTCCTGCTGAAAATACACCTTAAAGGCAGCTCTGCCTCAAAGATATCACATATGCATATTAATAACACACACTTTGTAGTGCCTAGAGTTGTTTTTAATGAAGCAAGCTGAAATATACCAGCAACTTTCTCATCTTCTTCTGAGTGCTGCGTTGATGCATAAGGGTGGGTTGGGGTGGCTTCTGCCCCAAAAAGAAAGATGAGAGAGGCATGGTTAGTAATTCTTTATGACAGAAATAGAGGGAAGGAAGCATCACTGGATGAAATGAGTCCGTCTTCCAGAAAGACTGAGGCTTTAGGAAGAGTTTTAGCACAGGCTATGCATGTCAGTAAAAGTAAATAAAGATCAATGTAGGTGAGAGAAGGACCTGCAATGGAAAGCCAGGAGAAGACAAGAAAATATTTGAGGAAAAGGCTTTGTGTGAGGAGGCATGAAGTTTCCTTTAACCCTGAGATGATGTTTTTCCATCTTACCAGATGCTCTTCCATTTTCTTATGGGACTTGTTTATTTAAAGAGAACAGATCACCTCTGTTAGCTGGGCCAGATGTAAGCTTGAATTTTTAGGGATGATATAGTATATTCTACCTATCAAGTTCTTACTCCTTGGGGTCCATTGCTCTAAAGAACAGCTGATTCTTGGGGGTTTAGCCATGAGGAATACTGAGTAATTGATATTTGGCTTTCTTTTATTAGATGAGCCCAAGAGGCAGGTATGATTTTTCTAAAAGACTACTTAGCTCAGTTGGGTAGAACATGATGCTAATGACACCATTATCTTGGTCTCATTTTCTTGTGGTTTAACTTTGTGTAGAAGAAATTTCTTCCATGCTCATAGAATTTACTCACGAAGAGAAATAGTGTGGCCTGCTCCAGACAAAGCCATCATCACCTGTGGGAAACCAAATCACAGAGCCTAAGCTGTTCATGTGTTTCTCACACCTGTTCCTTCTTTCCCTTCTGGGAAGAGAAGTTTAGTGACCTGTCACAGCTTGCTTCAGGAGGCTTCTAATATTCTCCGTTTCTCTAGTCTCTTCCCATCCTAATAATCTTACACATGAAGGCCAGGGGCAGCTCTATTCATGCCATCTTCATCAATGGCCCTGAAGTTAAAACCCAATACCTTTGTATTTAAACCCTTCTGTGTTCGATCCCTGGTTTCCCTTCCTATCTTGGCTCCTCATCCTCTTTATCATTTAATATTGCACTCAGATTGCATAACCCATTAGCCCTCAAATTTTCTCCATGTTTCTCACCTTTGTGTTTGTTCTTCTGATGTTACCCCTGGATGGAACACCCTCTCACCAATTATCTCAAAATTTTTTTCATTACATGGCATTGTTCAAGTGTCACCAGTTTTGAAGTCGGCACAGTGGCTCACACCTGTAATCCCAGAACTTTAGGAAGCTGAGCGGGAAGACTGAGCTCAGGAGTTCAGGACCAGCTGGGGCAACATAGTGAGACTCCTACAAAAAATTTAGCCAGGCGTTATGGTGCGTGACTGTAGTCCCAGCCACTTGGGAGGCTGAGGCAGGAGGATCACTGGAGCCAGAAGTTTTGGGCTACAGTGAGCTATGACTGAACCACTGCACTCCAGCCTGGGCAACAAAGTGAGACCCTGTTTCAAAAAAAAAAAAAAAAAAAAAAAAAAGAAAAGAAAAGAGAAAGAAAAATAAAAAAAAGGAAGAAAAGAAAAAAGGAAAAAAGTCACGAGTTCCATAAAAAAAGTTCTGTTCTCACAAATGGAGACAAACTCTCCCTCTTCTAAGTGTCTCTTGTACTTGGTTTTTTACCTCTTTTAAGACATGAGTAATATTTTAATATAATCATTTTTCATCAAGTATCTAAAAGTGCTAAACATTATGGTACAAGGGGGGTTGAATATAAACATATGTAATCTCCTTGTATTAGTTAAGGTTATACTAACTTCTCTAATAACCCTCCAACTTTTAATGATTTAACATAATAGTCCAGTGTGGTATTACTGGTTAGCAGGAGGCTCTTCTCCAGCTGTTGATCTAAGGACAGCATTAGTTTAATCTAGTTCAGGTTTTTCTACCGATTTTATTTATTAGTTATCTATTACTGCATAACAAATCACCACATCAAACTTACTGGCTTAATAAAACACATTATTTCACAATTTCTGTGGCTCAGGGATTTGAGAGAAGTTTAGCTGGGTGGTCCTGACTTCAGGGTTTCTCATGAGGTTGCAAACTGTTGGCAGGGGCTGTATCATCTGAAGGCTGGACTGGGCCTGGTGGATCCGCTTCCAAGGTGATTCACTCACAATACCTTGCCATGCAAGCCTCTTCACTGAGTGTCCTCATGGCATGACAGCTGACTTCTCCCAGAGTGAGAGATGCAAGAAAGAGCAAGATGGAGCTTGTCCTTCATGACCTACCCTGAAAAGTCATACTTTGTCATTATTTCTGCACTCTATGTGTTAGAAGCAAGTCACTGAGTTTAGGTCACATTCAGACAAGGGGAAACTAAGCTCCAGCTTTCAAAGAAAAGTGTATCAAGGGATTTTGCACCCATTTTAAAACCACCACAGCCTGAAACCTTCCATGCCTTCCTCCATTGTGTGGGGCTATGCAATCTCCTGGCGCCTGCATTCTTTAGCTTCCAGCAGGTGGAAAATGAAGAAAGCATGAAGGCACAACATCTTGTTAAAAACACTTGTCTGAAAATGACACTTAGCACATCCATTCTCATTCCAATGACGAGTGTCATATGGCCAACTCTGGATTCAGAAGGTGGCTGGAAAATGTGGCCTCTGGCCAGGCAGCCATTTCTTGGTGGCAACACTCTGCAACTCACACCCGGCCCCAAACGTTAACTTCTTTAGGGCAGAGACTGTCTTGTCTTTCATCGTATTCTTCATTCTACAGATAGCACAGGCCTTGTGCAGAGCCAGTGTTTTTTAAATATTTCATGAAAGAATGAATACATAAATAATAGGATGGTAGCATTATTTTTCTATATATTTCAAAAGACAAACCCAGCCTTGCTTCCTAACTAGAATACACACAACTGTGCTACTCAAATTCTGTCTACAACCCAGCTATGGCCTGTGTGTCTATGCTCAGAACAACCTAGGCATTATAGTTCTCTTGTTATTTCCTATGAATTATTTATCTTCCCCCCTCTGAACTTTCTTCAAATGGCACATTGCAAAGGACTGGTTCTTTACTAAAGAATATTATATAAAGGCAAGAATGTTCAAAGCTTCTCTGCATCACTACACAAACAATTCAAGTAAGATGCTGCCAAATGCCAAAGTGATGGGATCACAGGGTAGCAGAGATAAGAGGTAAATTGTCATAGCAACCAGAGGACCTCCTTTGGAATGACTGCACTCCAACTGAAAAGGAAGTTTTAAGAGCTTAAATACACACAAAAAAATGGCTAATTTCATAAAAATGTCATTTAAAAACAAGAGAATCTCTTTAAACTTTCCTGAGCGAATATAATTTGGAAAAAATATAATGTAGGAAAATGCCAAATCTGGGCATTAGTGAGTCTTCACCATAATATTTAATAAGAACAATAATTTTTGTTCATTATTAAATAAATGATTTTTTAATTTTAGAAAAAATTAGTTATTATTCATTTGAGGGTTATGATGGTAACACATGCTTAGTGTAGATAAATTGAAAATGTAGAAAAGGTAAGAGAGGGAATTAAAAGATAATCTTACTACCGAGAGTAAAGCAATCTAAAAAATATTTTTAGTATATATGTATATATGTTCAGTTGTATGTATATAAACAGATAAAATTGAGATTGCATGTGTAAATTTATTTTGGTATGTTGCCTTTTTACTGACATTATCTCACAAACATTTTCTTACATCTTTAATATTTTCAAAACGTTACTTTCCATTATTTAGATATATCTTTAATTCGGTAATGTTTGACATATTGATTATTTTAATATTTGGGATAGCATAAATAATTTTGTAGCCAACACTATGAATGGACAATATTTGTTACATAATAAAGTATTAATAAATGTTTGATAAATAAATTAAAAGATGCAAATATTTCTGAATATCTCTGATTGTTGCTATGTTCCTAAAAATGAATTATTATCTATTATTTTACATTTTTTCATTTGTTTCTCAACTTGATGTTTTGATATACATATACATATGGAAGTGATTGCTACTGTCAAGCAAATTAACATTTGTTAACATCTTCATCATCTCACATAATTTCCTTCCTTCCTTCCTCCCTTCTGCCTTCCTGCCTTTCTGCCTCCCTCCCTCTCTCCCTCTCTCTTTCTTTGTGGCAAAAGTACCTAAAATCTAAGCTCTTAGCAAGTTTTCAGTGTACAATACAATATTATTAACTAGGGTCCTCATGCTATACATTAGATCTCTAAACCTATTCATCTTACAAAACTGAAACTTCGTATCCTTTGATCTACATCTCCCTACCACACCCGCAACCACCACCGCCACTATCATTCTTTTCTGTTTCTACATATTTGATTTGTTTTTAGATTTATCTGGAAGATTTATTAAACTTCACCATGAGCATGTGGAATAAACTTGGCTTCTAATACCTAGATTATGGACCATTTTATGTAATGGGGGAAGTAACAGTTTGCAAAATATGGGTGAGGGAGTTGTGCAGCCTCTGATAAGTCGGCAGCTCGGGGGTCCTAAGTAAACCTGAAAAGCAGTCTAGGCCACAAGGACTGCAACTCCTAGGTGAGTCCTAGTGCTGAACTGGGCTCAGGGCCAGTGGACTGGTTGCGGGTACATGACCTACTGAACTAGCAGCCGGGGTGGCTAATGGAGTGCTGGCATTATCCCTCCCCTAACCCCAGGCTGCACAGCTTGTGGTTCCAAAAGAGACACCCTACCTTCCTCTTGAGGAGAGGAGAGGAAAGAGTGGGAAGACTTTATCTTGCACTACCAGCTTAGCCACAGCAGGATAGCGCGTTGGTTAGAGTTATGAGGCTCTCTTTCTAGGTCTCAGCTCCCAGATGATATTTCTAGACATACCCTGGGCCAGAAAGGAATCTGCTTCCTTGAAGGGAAGGACCCAGTCTTTGCAGGACCTATTACCTACTAACTGAAGAGACCTTAGGCCCTGAATAACCAGCAGCAATACTCAGGTACTTTCAGGTACTATGTTGAAAGCTTTGGGTGAGACTCTGAGGTTTGCTGGCTTCATGTGAGCCTCAGCACATTTCCAGCTGTGGTGGCTATGAGGCAAGACTGCCTCTGCTTGAGAAAAGTGTGGGGGAAACTAAAGGGGACTTTGTATTGCACCTTAGGCACCAGCTGGGTCACAGAAGGGTAGAGTACCAAGTGGGCTTTTGGGGTCACTGATTCCAGGACTTGGCTCTTGGATGGCATTTCTGGACCTGCCCGGGGCCAAAGAGGAGCCCACTGCCCTGAAGGGTAAAGCTGAGGCCAGATAGCACTCACCACAACTGACTGAATAGCCCTTGGGCCTTAAGTGAATGTCAGTGGTAGTCTGGCAGTACTACTCATGGGCCTGTGATGGTAGTCGCCATGGGGTAAGTCTCTTCTGCCTTTGGAAAGGGGAGGGAAGAGTGGGAAGGACTGTGTCTTGTGGTTTGAGTGCTAGCTCAATACAATACAGTACAATAGAACACCAGACAGGTTTTTGACTCTAATCCCTGGCTTCCAGATGGCACCCCTGCACCCGTTCAGGGCCTAGGGAAATTTACACCCCGATGGGAAGAACACAGGCCTGGCTAGTTTTGCCACCTGCTGATTGTAGAACCCAGGATCTTGAGCAGTAGCCAGGGAGTGGTTACAGAAGGACTTGTGCAACACCCACTGCTGTGTTGGCTTCAGGTCTGACTCAGTGCAGTCCTCATGGTGGTGGCCACAGGGTTGCTTGTGTCACTCCAACCCCATCTCCAGGTGGCTCAGAACAGAGAGAGAGAGAGTCTCCATTTGTGTGGAAGAAAGTAAAGGAAGAGAACAAGAATCTCTGCCTGGTAATCCAGAGAATTCTCCTGGATTTTATCCAACACCATCAAGGTGGTACCTCTATAAGTCTGCAAGAAACATAGCATTACTTGGCTTGGGGTACCCCCTAAAGCAGATGCAGCTTAGATCACAACACCCAAGTCTTTTTGAATACCTGGAAAGCCTTTCCAAGAAGGATAGGTACAAAGAAGCCCAGACTACAGAGATTGTGAAAAAATACTTAACCCTTCAATGCTCAGACACAGACAAACATCTGCAAGTATCAAGACTGTCCAGGAAAGTATGAGCTCACCAAATGAACTAAGTAAGTCACCAGAGACCAATACTGAAGAAACAGAGATATGTGACCTTTCAGACAGAGAATTCAAAATTCCTTTTTGAGGAAGCTCAAAGAAATTAAAGATAACACAGAAAGAATTCAGGATTCTATCAGACAAATTTAATAAAGAGATTGAAATAATTAAAATGAATTAAGCAGAACATCTGTAGCTGAAAAATGCAATTGGTATACTGAAGGATGTGTCAGAGCCTTTTAATAGCAGAATTGATCAAACAGTAGAAAGAATTAGTGAACTTGAAGACATGCTATTTGAAAATACACAGAGGAGAGGAAAGAAAAAAAATCCAAAAACAGTGAAATGCTTCCACAGCATTTGGAAAATAGCTTCAAAAGGGAAAATCTAGGCTGGGCACGGTGGCTCACACCTGTAATCCCAGCACTTTGGGAGGCCAAGGTGGGTGGATCACGAGGTCAAGAGATCGAGACCATCCTGGCTAACATGGTGAAACCCCATCTCTACTAAAAATACAAAAAATTAGCTGGGTGTGGTGGCGGGCGCATGTAGTCCCAGCTACTCAGGAAGCTAAGGCAGGAGAATGGCATGAACCTGGGAGGCGGAGCTTGCAGTGAGCCAAGATCACGCCACTGAACTCCAGCCTGGGCAACAGAGCGAGACTCCATCAAAAAAAAAAAAAAAAAAAAAGGGAAAATCTAGAGTTATTGACCTTAAAGAGGAGGTAGAGAAAGAGATAAGGGTAGAATGTTTATTCAAAGGAATAATAACAGAGAACTTCCCAAACCTAGAGAAAGATGTCAATGTCCACATACAAAAGGTTATAGGACATCAAGCAGATTTAACCCAAAGAAGACTATCTCGAGCCATCTAATAATCAAACTCTCAAAGGTCAAGGATAAAGAAAGGATTCTAAAAGAAGCAAGAGAAAAGAAACAGATAACATTCAATGGAGCTCCAAACCAAAGGCAGCAGACTTTTCAATGGAAACCTTACAGGCCAGGAGAGAGTGGCATGACAAATTTAAAGTACTGATGGAAAAACACTTTTACTCTATTCAGTGAAAACATCCTTCAAACATGAAGGAGAAATACTTTCCCAGACAAACAAAAGCTGATGGATTTCATCAACAGCAGGGCTGTTCTATAAGAAATGCTAAAGGGAGTACTGCAATCAGAAAGAAAAGGACATTAATGAGCAACAAGAAATCATCTAGGCTGGGCACAGTGGCTCATGCCTGCAATCCTAGCACTTTGGGAGGCCAAGGCAGGCAGATCACGAGGTCAGGAGATGGAGACCATCCTGGCCAACATGGTGAAACCTTGTTTCTACTAAAATACAAAAAATTAGCTGAGCATGATGGTGCGCCCTTACAGTCCCAGCTACTCGGGAGGCTGAGGCAGGGAAACCACTTGAATCTGGGAGGCGGAGGTTGCAGTGAGCTGAGATCGCGCCACTGCACTCCAGCCTGGCGACAGAGTGAGACTCCGTCTCAAACAAAACAAAACCAAACCAAAACCAGAAATCATCTAAAGGTACAAAACTCACTGGTAATAGTAAGTACACAGAAAAACACAGAACATTATAACACTGTAACTATGGTGTGTAAACTACTTTTATCCTAAGTAGAAAGACTAAACAATGAATGAATAAAAAATACTAACCACAACAACTTTTAAAGACATAATGCAATAAGATATAGATAGAAACAACAAAAAGTTAAAGAGTGGGGGAATGAAGTTAAGATGTAATTTATTAGTTTTCGTTTTGCTTGCTTATTTGTTTGTTTGTTTATGTAAACAGTGTTGTTATCAGCTTAAAATAATGGTTTATAAGATAGTATTTGCAGGCCTCATGGTAACCTCAAACCATAAAACATACAACGGATACACAAAAAATAAAAATTAAGAACTAAATCATATGACCAAATAAAATTACCTTTACTGAAAGGAAGAGAGGAAAGAAAGAAGAAAGAGAAGACCACAAAATAATCAGAAAACAAATAACAATAAGTCTTTAATTTTCAATATTAACACAGAATGTAAATGGACTAAGCTCTCCAATCAAAAGACATAGACTGTCTGAATGGACAAAAAAAAGACCTATTAATCTGTTGTCTATAAGAAACACACTTCACCTGTAAAGATACACATAAACTTAAAATAAAAGGATGGAAAAAGATATTCCATGCCAATGAAAACCAAAAAAGAGCAAGAGTAGCTACACTTATATTGGACAAAATAGCTTTCAAGACAAAAACTATAGAAGAGACAAAGGAGGTTACTATATAATGATAAAGGGGTCAATTCAGAAAGAAGGTATAACAGTTTTAAATATATATGTCCCCAAATGCTGGAGCACTCAAATACATAAAGCAAATATTACTAGAGCTAAAGAGAGAGATAGGCTCCAGTACAATAATAGACAGAGACTTCAACACCTCATTTTCAGCATTGGACAGATCTTCCAGACAGAAAATCAACAAAGAAATATCAGACTTAGTGTGCAGTATAAACCAAATGGACCTAATAGATATTACAGAACATTTCATCCAAGGCTGCAGAATATACATTATTTTCCTCAGCACATGCATTATTCCGAAGGATAGACCATATGTTAGGTCACAAAACAAGTCTTAAAATGTTCAAAAAAACTGAAATACTATGAAGCACCTTCTCTTACCACAACAGAATAAAACTAGAAATCAGTAACAAGAGGAATTTTGGAAACCACACAAATACATGGAAATTAAACAATATGCCCCTGAAAGACCAGTGGTCAATGAAGAAATTAAGAAGAAAATTGAAAAATTTCTTAAAATAAATGATAATGGAAACACAATATCCCAAGACCTATGATACAGCAAAAACAGTACTAAGAGGGGAGTTTATAGCTATATGTGCCTGTGTCAAAAGAAAAAAAAGAAAAACTTCAAATAAACAACTTAATGATGCATGTTAAAGAACTAGAAAAGCAAGAGTAAATCAAACCCAAAATTAGTAGAGAAAAATAATAAAGATCAGAGAAGAAATAAATGAAATTGTAATGAAGAAAACAATACAAAATATCAACAAAACAAAATGTTGTTTTTTTGCAAAGTTAAACAAAATTGACAAAACTTCAGCCAGACTAAGAAAAAAAGAGAGAGGGTCCATATAAATAAGATCAGAGGTGAAAAAGGAGACATTACAACTGACACTGCAGCTATTCAAAGAATCACTAATGGCTACCATGAGCAACTATTTGCCAATAAATTGGAAAATCTAGGAGAAATTGACACATTTCTGGACATATTCAACTTATCAAGATTGAATCATGAATAAACCTAAAACTGGAACAGACTAATAAAGAGCAATGAGATTGAAGCCATGATAAAAATATCCCAGTAAAGAAAAGTCCTGGACCAAATGGCATCACTGCCAAATTCTACCAAAATTTAAAGAACTAATACAAATTCTACTCAAACTATTCTGAAAAATAGCAGAGGCTATTCAAACTATTCTGAAAAATAGAGGAGGTGGGAATACTTGCAAACTCATTCTGTGAGGCCAGTGTTTCCCAGACACCAAAAACAAAGACACATCAAAAGAAAAAAAAAAAGAAATAAAGAAAGGAAAGAAGAAAACTGAAAACTGCAGGTCAATATCTCTGATAAATAATGATGCAAAAATCCTTAACAAAATACTAGGAAACTGAATTCAACAATACATTAAAAATATCATTCATCATGACCAAGTGGGATTTATTCCTGGGATGCAAGGATGGTTTGACATACGCAAATCAATCAATGTGATACATCATATCAGTAGAATGAAGAACAAACACCATTTGATCATTTCAATTGATGTTGGAAAAGCATTTGATAAAATTCAACATCCCTTCATGATAAAAACCCTCAAAAAATGGTTATAGAAGAAACATGCCTCAACACAGTAAAAGGCATATATGAGAGACTCACAGCTAGTATCACACTGAATGGGGATAAAATGAAAGCCTTTTTTCTAAAATCTGGAACACACAAGGGTGCCCACTTTTCACCACTGTTATTGAGGATAGTACTGGAAGCCCTAGCTAAAACAATCAGACAAGAGAAAGAAATAAAGGACATTTAAATTGGAAAAGAAGAGGTCAAATTATCCTTGTTTGCAGATAATATAATCTTTTATTTGGAAAAACCTAAATATTCCACCAAAGAACTATTAGAACTGATAAACAAATTCAGTAAAGTTGCAGGATACAAAATCAATATACAAAAGTCAGTAGCATTTCTATATGCCAACTGTGAACAATTTGAAAAAGAAGAAAAAAGTAATCCCTTTTACAATAGCCACATATAAAACTGAATACCTAGGAATTAACTTATCCAAAGCAGTGAAAGTTCTCTATCATGAAAACTAAAGTACTCATGGAAGAAATTGAAGAGGACACTAAAAAAAAAAAAACAAAAAAAACCCCCAAAAAACCAACACCAAAAATAAAAAAACAGAAAGATATTCCATGTTTATGGATTGGAAGAAAAATATTGTTAAAATGTCCATACTACCCAAAGTAATCTACAGACTCAATGCAATCCCTATCAAAATACAAATGACATACAGAAATAGAAAAAACAGCTCTAAAATTTATACGGAAGCACAAAAGACCCAGAATAGCCAAAACCATCCTAAGCAGAAAGAACAAAACTAGAGGAATCACATTACTTGATTTCAAATTATACTACAGAGCTATAGTAACTAAAACAGCACAGTACTGGCATAAAAACAGACAGACACATAGACCACTGGAACAGAATAGAGAACCCAGAAACAAATCCACACACCTACAGTGTACTCATTTTCAACTAAGGTGCCAAGAACAGACATGGCGAAAAGACAGTCTCTTCAATAAATGGTGCTGGCAAAACAGAATCTTCATGCAGAAGAAAGAAACTAGATCATCTCTCACCATATACAAAAATCAAATCAAAATGGATTAAAGACTTAAATCTAAGACCTCAAACTATGAAACAGCTACAAAAAAACAAAAAACAAACAAACAAAAAAAACATTGAGGAAAATCTCCAGGACATTGGTCTGGGAAAAAATTTCTTGAGTAATACCCCACAAGCACAGGCAACCAAAGCAAAATGGACATATGGGATCACATCAAGTTGAAACGCTTCTCCACAGCAAAAGAAACAACAAAGCAAGGAGACAACCCAGAGGATGGGAGAAAATACTTGCAAACTACACATCTGACAGAAATTAATAACCAAATTTTTTCTCTATAGGGAAAAAAATCTAATAACCTGAGCTCTTCATATGAAAAAAAATCTGATAATCTGATTAAAACATGGGCAAAAGATTTGAAGAGACATTTCTCAAAAGAAGACATACAAAGGGCAAACAGGCATATGGAAAGGTGCTAAACATCATTGATCATCAGAGAAATGCAAATCAAAATGACAATGAGATATCATCTCACCCCAGTTAAAATGGCTTATATCCAAAAGACAGGCAATAACAAATGCTGGCGAGATGTGGAGAAAAGGGAACCCTCGTGCACTGTTGGTGGGAATGTAAATTAGTACAACCACTCCAAAGAACAGTTTGGAGGTTCCTCAAAAAACTAAAAATAGAGCTACCATATGACCTAGCAATCCCACTGCTGGGTATGTACCCCAAAGAAAGAAAACCAGTATATTGAAGAGATATTTGCACCCCCATGTTTGTTGCAGCACTGTTCACAACAGCCAAGATTTGGAAGCAACTGAAGTGTTCATCAACAGATGAATGGATAAAAAAAGTGTAGTACTTACACACAATGGCATACTATTCAGCTGTATAAAAGAATGAGATCCTTTCATTTGCAACTACATGGATAGAACGTCAGGTCATTATATTAAGTGAAATAAGCCAGGCACAGAAAGACAAACATTGCATGTTTTCATTGATTTGTGGGATCTAAAACTCAAAACAATTGAACTCATGGAGATAGAGAGTAGAAGGATGATTACCCGAGGCTAGGAAGGATAGTAGGGGTGTGGGGAGGAGGTGGAGATGGTCAAAAGATAAACAATAATTA
Organism: Nomascus leucogenys; assembly: GCF_006542625.1. NCBI lineage: Eukaryota > Metazoa > Chordata > Mammalia > Primates > Hylobatidae > Nomascus > Nomascus leucogenys. Next base: position 52,993,616 of record NC_044384.1, on the reverse strand, counting down.
GAAGGAATGAGTAAGACCTAGTATTTAACAGCCCAACAGGGTGACTACAGTCAATAATAATTTCATGGTACATTTTAAAATAACTAAAAGAGTGTGATTGGGTTTTTTGTAACACAAAGGATAAATGCTTGAGGGCATGGATACCCCATGTTCCATGATGTGATTATTACACATTGCATGCCTATATAAAAGCATATTTTGTACCCCATAAATATATACACATAGTATGGGTACATGAGATGCTTTGTAACCACAAAAATTAAAAATAACAAATTAGAAATAAAAACAAAGTAAAATAAAATAAAATTAGGACCATTGATCCTGATGGTACACTAGATATATCTGGGAAAATTAAAAAAATACTGATGTCTAGGCTCCACCTTTTACAGCTAGGATTTCTTGGAGTGGGAGTAAGCCAAGCGGCAATACACAATGGTAGTGCTTTATAACAGGAAGAAAGTGTGAGTCACCATGTTGAAGATGCGTACAAATGTTTGAGGAACTAACACAGGTCCAGAAACTTCTAACCTTCTTACCTGGATTTTAGATATTAAACTATCCCCCTTTGAGTTGTTGTTACCTATTTATTGTCCATTGTGAGAAACCTCTTTATTGACCAAAATTATAATAATGAATTTATCAAGGACCAGAAAGGCCTGAAGTCTAAGGTAAAAACAAAAAAGGTTGAAAAGGGAAACAATCCCAAGGTAGACCCCAGTAGTGCCTTTGAAGTGGCTGACAACTCACAAGCCCAGAGCCGCAGACAAAGGCTTTCTGAGCTCACGGGAGACACAGCTTAGGCTCCAACAGTCTACTTTTCCTCTCTGGAAGGCAGGAAAACAAGCTCTGGCTTGAAGAAGCACACAGCAGTGAGGTGGTCAGCCTTTTTCAGCAAGTCCCAATTCAGCCTCTGTGGCTCAGCCAGGCCCTGGCAGCCTAAGGCTCTTTCTGGAAGTTGGGTAACAAATCAAGTTGGGCTGCAGACAGCTGCAGGCAGAGGCCATCCCGCAGCACCCTACAATCGTCCCCTCTCCCTACACCCCTTGCTCTTACTTGCTGGCAATACCAGCCATTATTTCTAACCAAGGTATTATTTTTCTTAAATATAATTTATCCTGCCTTTAAGGATGTTGTATAAAAATTTATTAATATGTGGTTGTGTGATGTCACCATGGATCTTGCATATGTAGGGAGATTTGCTTGGTTTACAAGACATCCAGAATCTAAAAAATGACTGGCAGTGATCTGAGCATTTAGCTTTTACCTATGTGGCAAGGGAGAGCTGAAAGTGAAAGGATAAAATGCCAACTTATGGTTAAATTGCTTGATTTTATGTCCTTCAATCTCATCATCTCACCACTTTGAGGCACCAAATTTAATGCCATTACAATTGCTATTGAAGCAATTGCATAGATAATCCTATAATAGAAAGCAAATATCATTATGTCTCCTTTCACAGTTTTGCTTCAATGATTCCTTGCCAAAAACCAGCTCCATCACCCTCTTGGTCATCCTCCATGTCCTCAAACTTAATATTTTAAAAATTTATTTTTAATATATTTTTATTGTATATATCTAAGATGTAAAACATGATGCTTTGATATACATATACATAGTGAAATGATTACTACAGTCAAGCAGATTAAAATATCCCCCAAACCAAAAATTTTACACGCACATACACATCTAATGTAAAAAAAAAATCCAGGATGGCTCATGCAGAAATCATTTACTTTTAACACCTGCCAAAGGGTGGAGCTGCAGAACCACAGACTACCAGCAGACTGCTTTTTCTGTCCCATCAGAACAGTATTTTTTTTTTTTCAAATGATTTAGGAAGACCCACCTTCCATTACTTTTCCTGATGAAGTATGGTATTGGGTTTTTAGCCCTTTGTTTTTTTCTGGTAATTTTACCCTGATTCTAAATGTGGTGTAAATTCCTTAACAGTTCACCTCTGTGATGTAAGATCTGGGTAGAGAGAGCATACTTGGGGACGCAGCCTTCAAATAACACATCTTGATAAGACGTGTGCATAAAATGCAAAGAAGAAATGAGTGGCCAGAGAAAATGATGGTGCAGAAAATGTGTTTCTTAAAGAAGGATCGTTAACTTTAATGTTTGGTTCTAAAACTCTTTGCTGAACCCCCATTTAACAGCTAAAATATAGGATTCAGGGAGAAAATGAAGATGTCAGGAAATTTAGCCTGAAATTCTTGGGTTGGAAGGAGCACAGTAAATGAAGCCCAGCCTTTTTTGGGTTTTATATTCATTAAGCATAGCAATGTACTGATAACGTTTTTTAAGCTGTCATTACATCTAGTTGATATTTAATCTGAATTTTAATATTTAAAAGCATACTCAGGATCTTCATTAGAGCCATAAAAAATTTAAGCAGGGCTACTATTTCGAACTGTAACAAAGCAATTTATACTCTTATCATTTCACTTAAATTAGAGTGAGGAGAGAAATTTGGATTTTCTGAAAAGTGCAATCAGCCTCTTAAATAAAAAAGCAACTGGTGTCACCATTAGGTGGCAGGCACACTGCAGCCAGCTGTCACTTAGGCTGGATGGAAGCGAGCCTGGACACCAACGCGGAAATTCCTGGTCCCTTTCCTTGACCTTTCTTTCAGTTATTTAAGCTTGCAGAAGACAATGTGCATGGAAACCAGCAGCCGGCATTTTAATGCACCTTTGACACTGTTTCAACATTTGGTCTTCAGCTGCATGGACTGCTCATTCAGCTTCTCTTTGCCCTCCTGTGGTGTCTGAGCTGGCTGGCCCCTGCTGCTTTAGTTCTTTCAGCTGTAGGATTTTCATCACATGTGCATGTCGGAATCTGCATTGGGTTTGGACTGAAGACTCTGTCTTTTGTATTCGCTCCATTTCCAGTGGGTCAGGAGAATTAGTGTAATGGGCTGGTGTGTTTTGTAACAAATGCTATTCTAGAATTCCATCCTTGTGTTCTAATGTTTGGGCAAAAAGTAGAAAAGAATAGCTAAAAAATGATATCATGGTAATTGCTAGGACTCTCAGCATCCACTAATGTAACACTTTTCCTTTAATTATGTCCTATAATGTGTAACCTTTACTTTCTCAGGTCACACTGGCTAGAGAGACAAATTGCAAAGTGCAGTTTACAATCATAAGGGTGGCAATAATAGTCTTTGGTTTCAGATCCTCCACCCAGCAGAATCTAAGGGCAAAGTCCCTGAATTCCCCATCCTACTCCTGACAGTTTTTGGCAGCACAGGCTCTTCTCCTTGGAGGCCATTATAATTTCTTTTTATTATACCTGGCACTATTCACTCTGATTTCTCACCCAAAGAAGAGACACCTGTGCTGCCCACGCTGGCCCTGCCTCTCCTGCTGTTACTAATATTTTGTTGAGCCCATCACTCCTATGGCAAAAGGTACTCTTGCTGGGCTCCCAGCAAGAGGCTGACCTTGGACTTTTAGTATTTTATAGTTCTCCGACTCTAGGAACTTGGAATGCATTCCCCTGAAGCTGGATTGGAGAAGATTTAAGTAGCACCAATGATCAAATCCAGAAATGTTCCTTTCCACCAACAGGCAAGTTATACTTCAGAATAAAGCCCTGGACTCTTGAATCATGACTTATTCTTCCTCTAGCGGTACAGCTTGGGTTCAGATATTGGACTTTCTGCTTCCTAGAAGTGTGGCCTTGGATTAGGTAACTTCTCTCGGCCTCAGTTTTCTCATATGTATATAAGGACAATCACAGGATTAACTTCCAGGGTTGCTGTGAGGATTAGATGAGTTAATGCATGTAATGGGCTGATAGTGCCTAGCTCAGAGCAAGCACATAACCAATGTCAGCTATTAGTATTATTAGAAAATTTTGATCTATATCTTCCGGGGACTGACCACTAGTTTCTATTTTTTCCAAAGAGGTAATTGAGATTTCATGCCCAGGGTCTCTGATGCTTTGCCCCAGTATACCAGAATGCTAGAACAATGAGGGCAGCTTTACGTTGCTATCTCTACCCTCTCACCCCTCACTCTGGAAAGTTCCACGAAATAAACATGTTAAAAAAAAAGTTCTGATATGAAAATTACGATTGATCTGATGCCAAGACTGGCAAGTAAGAGTAAAGCCCTCAGAGTTTGCTTTGTATTTAGCGGGCTAGTTAGACATTAATATATTTATATTTTAGCCATCAATCTCTGTTTCTCCTTAGAAGTACTTCAAGTTTCCTTTGGGGAAGCTACCTTCCTTCCTTCTCAGCCCTGTGAGATTGGGTAAGATTGAACCTACTCTGGTTCCAGAGTGGCCCCTGATTGGCCAATGTCAGGACCATCCCATCTGCTCTGTCCCTGTGATTGGCTCAGTGAAGGATCTGTAACAAATCAGGACCATACAGACTTGAGGAGATATTTGCTGGGGTTTCTGGGTAAGGAAAATGTAGCACTTCTTCCAAACGCTATAGGAAGAGACTCCTCCCTTCCTCTGCCTGAAGAAGCCTGAGAATGCGAGATCTGGAGTGAGGCAACTTTAGGAGCAAGTCAGCCCCACGGAAAGAGATGGAACTTAGCCCCGGGCAATATTTTTCCAGGTGCTGGATCCAAACTCACCGCATCTTCCTCCAGCCTTCTCAGCTACAATTCAACAAATATCCTTTATTAATTTAGTCCGAGTTGAGGGTTTTGAGTGTGTGTGTGTGTGTGTGTGTGTGTGCCACTTGCAGTATAAATGGTTTGTCCCTACTGAAATGCTGCATTATAGTTAAAACATTCCTATGGCAAACAGAAACCATTCATGATTTCAGAAGATAAAACTTGAAAACTATTCTTGCCATCTCATTTGGATTTAGACGTCTAAAATGTTTAAAAATTTCAAAGCTTTGGGTACTTACATATGACCTCCCTTGATGTACAAACCCAGAGTGGAATCATCTGTTAAACTGAATTTCCAGAAAGGAGTTCCATCTATCAATTAGGAAATGGCCTTTTTTTTTTTTTGCACTTTACCAATTTATAGTACTTGAGTGCTTGGTGCATAGCAAGTGCTCATGGAATGTTTAAGAAGTGGAGTTTTCTGGTTATACTTGAATTTCTGATTAATTGAAAGTTAATTAGAAACTCTCCCCCCACCACCTACCATTTCCTCTCTTTAGAAAATCTTTGTAAAATGTATGAGTGCACTTCCTTTCCTTAGTAATTACAGTATAGTGAGCATAATTGCATTTTTGATGATTAAGAATTTTACAGTGCCTGAGGGTTGCCAGTCAGACTATAAATTCTCAGTGTAGGATATTTTACATGGAGAAGTTGCAGGAAATTGGGCTAAATATGGATTGATCCTGGGACAGTCTCTAGAAGTTTATTTTCTAAAAACTTGAATATCTATTAGTTTCCATTGTCCTTTAAATTTTTCTCCAAATTTTTTTTTGTGCAAAAGTTTAATCAGAATTTTGATCAGCTAGATTCTGATTAAGAAAAAATTTGCTATGTTTTTTGTTAAATCATTTGAATGCGGGTATCAGTAATGGTACAGTGAAATTATTCATGTGGGGCAAGATTGGAGATGTGCATTATGGGAAGGGTGGGATAAAAGAACCTGACAGCGTTATGAGTTTCAGTGAGGAGGTTATGTTAGGATTAACTTCGATTGTGCAAGTTTCCTGTTGACTGTAAATTCAAGGAATGAGGGGATGTCAATGTCAGGGCATCCAGCAAGTAGGAATTATCTTCCATTTTTGTCCTGTTTCTTTTGTGGAGAAATGGCCCTGCATATTCAGGTCTTCCTATATCCTGTGGCTGAAGCCACCCTTGGTGGGTTAATGTAGAGGTTGACATAGAGGGAACACATCAGGCAAGTACATATTGTTCATGGCAATCTTTTCTCTAGATTCATCTTTTTGAGTCTCTTTCACCAGTAGACTGATCAGCTGGAGGTGATTTAGGAATATGGGATCAGGGCCATAAATCTTTCTATTCCCATCAAAGTTATGATTAACAGCTAGAGTCAGGGGTCTGAAGGGGATGCCATACCCCATGTAGTTATCCAAGAAGGTGGCAGGCTAACCATTAGTGTGTGACCAGGGATGGGATGCAGAAATTGTTGGTCAAATCAAGAGGATGTGAAGGGCCATATTGGTGTCCAGGAAGCAAATATTAGGTTGCAGAACATGGAAAATCCTTGGGTGGGGTCCAGCAGATGGTAGTGGGTCCTCCCCTTTGTCTCAATACCCTTAACGTCTCAATTCCCTTCTTTTTACCCCTTCTTCCAATGCTTTCTCATCTTCAAGAGGTGATATTTTGGCATGGTTCAGAAACTGGCATTGGACAAGTTAAAAGCATGTTTTTGTATTATTTTCCACCACGTTTGTCCTTTACTACGGTTGTCTTTAAGTGTTGCTGTTACTGACCTACTGTCTGCAGGGCCTGTGCCTTGAGTTGTGTACGTAGTAGTGAAGAATTAAGCTTGAGTTCATGAAACTCTCTCACCAGTCTCCCCTGTGAATCTGGCTTTGCATCTGTAGAAAAATTATAGGGGTTTCCCAGAAGACTATGTATTTCCTGGAAGACTGATGAGATTGAGAGAGTTCTTGACCAGGGTACTAACTCCTCTTCATGCAAAGCAAACTGTTTATTTTCTTCTATTTAAAAATCAGGTTTAAACCTCAGTCACTTCTCATTAGCATCATTCTATATATGCTCAGTTCAGTTATAGACAAAATATTTTACTGCCCAGCCAATTCAGCCACAACTGGAATGAGCACTGTGGGGATTACATGGATGAGTTAGATAAAGTCCAAGATCTCCTGGGGCTCAAAATCTCACAGAGGCAGACAGTGATTCTAACATGAGAAAGACTGTGAAACATGCCATAATGAAAGTATGAATGGATTTCATTGAGAGAAATAAAGGAGAGAGAGGACGCTCCAATTAGGAAGATGCCTTGGAGTAGAAGGAATTAGAGTCAGGCCTTGGAGGAGGTATAGAACCATAACGGGCATGGCCCATAGTCAGGGCATTTCAGGGGGAAGGGACGGCCCAGATGTATGCACAGAGGCTGGAGGGAGTAGAACCTGCTCTAGGGCAGATAATAATTCAATGAGGTTGGGCTAAGGGTGTGTGGAAGTCAGGTAAGAAAAGGGAGTATGATTTAAGTAAGATTGGAGATGGAGGCTGCTGTTTTATCATGGATGGCATGACTACCACAGTAGGGGATGATGAAAAGTCGGCATTGTTTTTGAACAAGAAAGTTGTTGAGATTGTTACGTTTTAGAAAGATAATTCTGGGGGCAAGGTGGAGAGTAGGTGGCATGGGTGAGGGTGGAGGACAGGACAGACGAGCTGGAGTGTCCAGTCAGGAAGGTACAGCAGTTATTCAGATGAAAGCTCATAAATCATGACCTAGGAAAGTGATCATGGGAAGGAAAATGAGGACATGGACTAGGAAGATGTCGGGGCCCATAGAGAGGGAAGTATGAATAACTCTGAGGTTAAATGAGATTGGGAACATAAGGGAAGTAAGAAAGGAGAACAAAGTTTACTTTTAATAAGAAGATGAAGGCCACGCGTGGTGGCTCATGCCTCTAGTTCCAGCACTTTGGGAGGCCAAGGTGGGAGTATGACTTGAGCCCAGGAGTTCAAGACCAGCTTGGGCAACATGGTGTAAACCTCTGAAAAAAAAAGAAAATTCAAAAATTAGTGGTGTATGCCTTTAGTCCCAGCTACTCAGGAAGCTGAGGTGGGAGGATCACCTGAACCCAGGGAGGTGGAGGCTGCAGTGAGCTAGGAGCAGGACAGTACTGCAGCCTGGGTGACAAAGTGCGACCTTGTATCAAAACAGAGAAAAAAAGATGAATAGCTCATTTTTGAATATGCTGAAATTTGAGTGTGTACATATTCAGCTCCTTGAGAGCCAGGATATGTCTCATTCGCCTGTGTGGCCTTAGCACACAACAGGGCATTTATTTAATTATTCGTTTATTCATTTATTCATTCAACCAATATTGATTAAATGACTACTGTGTATCAGGGCCTGGCATGTAATAGGAGCTGAATAATTGTTTGTTTAATTGAACTAAACTAACTTTTATGGATCCTCACCTAGTTAAGTTGTCATTCTATTGAGAACTTCTGCTTGGTAGACTTTATTTGGTAGGACCGTTAGTTTAATGGGGACTGGGTGAAGGAGTGGAAGCATAATAAGAACCGTTTCATAGGAGGGGGCGCTAATAATCTGTATCTGCAAGGACCAGATCATGGGCTTACAATGGGAGTTCAGCCTGCCTTCTGCTGTGTGCCCCAGCTTTGAAGTAGACAACACAAAAGTCTTGGGGAACTTATTTATAGACATTTTCCAAAATCAGAGGGAAGGATGGAATGGGTGAGTTGCATGAGTCACTTAGGTATTCACGCCTAAATCAGAAACCTGTACTTCATAAGATTAACCGTATTCATGCCTCTTTTTTTGTATAATTTGTGTATTTTCTTCATATTTTTAAGTTACATTTTTCCTTAGGTATTGACAGTTTTCAAAATTTCAGTCTTTCTTGAGTGAAGGAAAACAAAGCCAACTTTAGGTGATTCTTTTCTATTTTGGGTTGGAATTTTATGTGGAGAGTAACATACTATCTAGACTAGGTATTTTGGTGTCAGGGTCCTAAAGAAGGAATATGCACTAAGGAAAGTGTAGGGGAAAAGTCAGGCTCTGCTGCACAGAATCCTTTTCTACAAGGGAAGTTCTTTTCCAGAGGTCTTTTCTCAGGCATTGGAGATATTGCGTAGCATGGTGATGGAAGTCAGAGTGCTGGATTGGAGTAATCCTGATACTGATTATATGTACTCATGCAAATGATTCATTCCTTTTAGGCATCCATTTTCTCATCTTTAAGAGAGATAATTATACCTGATTCACCTTCTAACATGCTAAATGATTTGCCTAATTACTGTGTTATTTTCTGTCCCCCCTAGAATGTTAGCTTCTACAAATAAAACTGGGGCAGAGTTGTATTTGCATTGATCCCTGTGTATACCATGTGCTGGGGACATGGTTACCTTGGAGGTAATTTCAAGGCAAAGGAAGTAGAGGAAGTGGGAAGAATAATTAGGGTAGGAGGACAATATGTTCCTGAAAGTCAATGTAGAAAGGGGTTTCATGAAGAAGATGGTAACAGGGCTGGATACTGAGGAGAGACAGAAGGGAAAATCCAAGGGTAGGTCTTTGGATTTCGTAATTAGGAGGATACTGGTTCCTTAGAGAAGCCAAAAGCCATTGAAAAACCCAATAGTCGGCGAAAAGAAGGCTAAAGAGATGGAAGGATGTGGTGACAGTGAGTTACAGCAACCCTTTCCAGAAGCTTAACAAAGAAGAGGAGCGGGATGGGACTTCATCTTGATGACAAAAAAGGTTCAAGGGAAGAGTTGTATTTTTATTATTTATTTATTTATTTATTTATTATTTTATTTTATTTTTTTTGAGATGGAATCTCGCTCTGTTGCCCAGGCTGGAGTGCAGTGGCACAATCTCGGCTCACTGCAACCTCCAGATCCCGGGTTCAAGTGATTCTCCTGCCTCAGCCTCCTGAGTAGCTGGGATTACAGGCACATGCCACCACACCCAGCCAATTTTTTTTTTTTTTCAGTAGAGACAGGGTTTCACCATGTTGGTCAGGCTGGTCTCGAACTCCTGACCTCGTGATCCTCCTGCCTTGGACTCCCAAAGTGCTGAGATTATAGGCGTGAGCCACCACACCTGGCCAAGAGTTGTGTTTTTAAACCAAGGAAGGAAGATGCCTAGGGGCAGGGAGAGGTGGAAGATGTGAGGAGAGGCAGTTACTATTAAGTACCCGAGGAGGGAAAGAGTGAGATAACACCCTGAGGGAAAAGGTTAGTCTCGGAGGACACTTCTGGTTGAATGTGATTAAAAGGGGGAAAACCATGAGAAGCAGGGAGATTGGAAATTTAAGAGAGAATAATTAAAGAGTTCAAATTGAAGTCATCTAGCATCTCAGTGAAGTAAGAACCAGATAATTGGCTGTAGTTTGGTGAGGACTTGCAAAGGGTAGAAAAGTTTTCAAAGAGCTATAAAGAAAATCTCAATAGGGATCAGTATACATAATTGATGAGATGGCTCAGTGGACAGAGACAAGTAGAATTAGATGGCATGGACATGCTGCAGATCCCATCTACTCAGTTATGTGAACTTCCCCCTCAGTAATGCTCTGTATTCAAAATGGGGCTCAAAAGCAAAATGGCTGACTCGAAGAATGTGAGATTAAAAATTGGAAGGGAAAGTATGAAGGTGGGTAAACGGGTCCTGGAAAACCACGATCCTATTGAAAGTATGACTGAGAAAATGGACAAAGTAGTAGAGGATTCAGCGATAATGTAAAGATCAAGGAATTGAAAGCCTTGAAGACAAAGACTAGATTCAGCAGCAGTGAGAGGGATGGGAGAGGCGTAAAGTTAGGTGTGTTTATCTGATTAAATCATTCCTTTTGTTTTCAGAAAAGAAATGTGGAAGTAATGAAGTTGGAATTTATGGATTACTCCAATACAAAGCAGTCCTTTGTCCTTTTTGGCAGACAAGTATGCGTTACTGTTTCTGGGTGATAATAACTTCTGGTTAGACTAGAAAGAGCTGAAGAAAGCATTTTTCTACATCAATGTGTAACAATGAGAAGAGGGAGGTGGGGAGTAGGAGTGGGGGATAAGGTCAGTCCTCATCTCAATCATTATGATCATGGAAATTAATTGTTGGGAAGGGAATCTCGACTTGAATTTCCCCTGAAGTTCTTTTCCAGACATATGCTAAGTTGTAGCAGGGTTTATTCTAAGTAGCTTTTATTTCTTCTTTCTTTGTCTGTAGCAGAAATTAAAAGAAGTGCCTTTAATAGAAAGCAAGATGCCATCTTATTAGTCGTGGTGTCCTAAATCTATTAGCTTTGAGTAGGCTGAGAGGCAATGATTCTGATATGCCTGACACTGTCCAGTCACATTTCTACCAGCATTTAAGGAGGTGGTCGAAGTCATGTATCTTTTTTGACCTTGGTAAACATTAATAGTGTAATGCCTAGTCTGCCTGTATCTAAAACCCATCTACAAAAAAGTGATAAAGCAGCCCATGTTTTCAAGGTAGAGGATACAGGTTCTGTCCAGCAGCCATTAGGTGGTGCTGCCTAACCAACATTCCCTTCCCTGTTAGGTCACCTACATGAGTCCTGTTGCCTTTATTGTGGGTACAATGGAGAATGTTATGTGATTCTCTTACAAAAGGTGGAAGTGGCTGAAATTTCTCTATCACCTCTGTGAGACCTATCAGATTCTCTTTTTTTCTGGAGAGTAGTCAATAGCTGCTCTAAGGAGGCAGCAGACACGAAAATGGCTGCTCAGACTGAAAAACAAGCATTGATATTTGAGTAGCACTTTCCACTTTACAAAGAATTTTCACATGTCAGAGTTCCTGGAATATTGGAGGTAAGCACTCACGACATTTTTTGAATGAATAAGTGGAGTACTGTAGGTAGAGAAAATTAATTCTATATTGACTTTTGATAATGTAGAAATTACATCAAAGTTAGTTTATGAAAAAAGGTATATGTTTCTGAGACAACATGCATGGCTACTGATAAATGTGACACATAATAACACAATCTACTCATACTTATTCTATTGCAGGGCTATTATGGAAGTTACCTTATTAGCAGAAAATTGAAAAACAATAACAGTAAGAAATTTTTATTAAGAGCATATTCTCAGGCTCTCCTTATTTCCAAATGGTGTCTTCGTTGAAGAATTTATTCTCCATTACATAGCTATATATACTTTTTTTTCTATTTTCAAAAACATGTTTTTTAATTGACAAAAATTGTATATGTTTATTATGTACAACCTAAGTTTTGAAATATGTATACATTGTGGAGTAGCTAAATTGAGCTAATTAACATACACGTTACCTCACATTGTTATTTTTCTGTGGTAAGAACACTTACAATTGACTTTCTTAGTGATTTTCAAGAGTATAATACATTGTTATTAACTATAATTACCATGTTGTTCAATAGATCTCTTGAACTTACTTCCTCCTGTCTAACTGAAATTTTATATCCTTTGACCAACATGTCCCCAGCCCTGACCCCTACCCTAAACCCCTGGTAACCACCATTCTACTCTCTGTTCTATTTGACTTTTTTAGATTTCACATATCAGTGAGATCATATGGTATTTGTCTTCTGTTCCTTGCTTATTGCACTTAACATAATGCCCAGGTTCATCCAAGCTATACCAAATGACAGCATTTTATTCTAAGACTGAATAGTATTTTATTATGTATATACTACATTTTCTTTATCCATTCATCTGCTGATGAACACTAAGGTTGATTCTGTATCTTGGCTTTTCGGAATAATGCTGCAATGAACATCAGAGAGTCAGTATCTTTTTAACATACTGATTCCATTTCCTTTAGGTATATCCCCAGTAGTGGGATTGTTGGATCATATTGTAGTTCTATTTTTAATGTTTTGAGTAACCTCCATAGTGTTTTCCATAATGGCTGTACTAATTTACATTCCTACCAACAATGCACAAGGACTCTGTTTTCTCCACATCCTCTTCAACACTTGTTATCCTTTATCTTTTTGGTGATAGCCATTCTAACAGGTGTGAGATGGTATCTCATTGTGGTTTTAATTTCCATTTCCCTGATAATTAATGTTGAGCCTTTTTCATATAGTTTTGGCCATTTGTATGTTTTTTTTTGATAAATATCTACATTTTTATACCTTTTTTTTGAAAGTTTTTTTTTTTATCATGAAAGGATGTTGAACTTTGTCAACTGCTTTTTCTGCATTTATTGAGATGATCATATGTTTTTGGTTTTTCATTCTGTTAATGAGGTATATCACATTTATTGATTTGTGTATGTTGAATCATCCTTGCATCCCAGGGATAAGTCCCACTTGATTGTTGTGAATAATCCTTTTAATGTGCTGTTGAATTTGGTTTGCTGGTATTTTGTTGAGGATTTTGCATCAATGTTCATCAGGGATATTGGCCTGTAATTTTCTTTTCTTGTAGTGTACTTGTCTGGCTTTTGTATCAGGGTAATAGTGGTCTCATAAAATGAGTTTGGAGGTGTTCCGTCCTCTTCAATCTTTTGAAAGAGTTTAAGGATTGGTATTAGTTCTTTTAATGTTTGGTAGAGTTCAGCACTGAAGTCATCAGGTCCTGGGCTTTTCTTTGTTGGGAAACGTTTTATTAAGGAGACTGAATCAGTTTCCTTACTTTGTATTGGTCTGTTCAGATTTTCTACTTCTTCATGATTCAGTCTTGATAGGTTTTATGTGTCTAGGAATTTATTTATTTTTTGTAGGCTATCTGATTTGTTGGCATATAATTGTCCATGGTAGTCTTTCATGATTTTTTGTATTTCAGTGGTATCAGTTGTAATGTCTTCTTTTTCATTTCTGATTTTACTTAAGTCTTTCTTTCTTAGTCTAGTTAAATGTTTTCTGAGTTTATCTTTTCAAAAACCAACTCAGGGTTGTTGATATTTTCTACTTTTTTTCAATTCTCTCTCTCTCTTTTTTTTTAACCTAATATATATTTTTTTCATTATACTTTAAGTTTTAGGGTACATGTGCACAACGTGCAGGTTTGTTATATATGTATACGTGTGCCACGTTGGTGTGCTGCACCCATTAACTCGCCGTTTACATTAGGTATATCTCCTAGTGCTATCCCTCCCCCATCCCCCCACCCCACAACTGGCCCCAGTGTGTGATGTTCCCCTTCCTGTGTCCATGTGTTCTCATTGTTCAATTCCCACCTATGAGTGAGAACATGCAGTGTTTGGTTTTTTCTCCTTGCGATAGTTTGCTGAGAATGTTGGTTTCCAGCTTCATCCATGTCCCTACAAAGGACATGAACTCATCATTTTTGATGGCTGCATAGTATTCCACATTAAGAAATGTGCCATATTTTCTTAATCTAGTCTATCATTGTTGGACATTTGGGTTGGTTCCAAGTCTTTGCTATTGTGAATAGTGGCGCAATAAACATACGAGTGCATGTGTCTTTATAGCAGCATGATTTATAATCCTTTGGGTATATACCCACTAATGGGATGGTTGGGTCAAATGGTATTTCTAGTTCTAGATCCCTGAGGAATCGCCACCCTGAATTCCACAATGGTTGAACTAGTTTACAGTCCCACCAACAGCATAAAAGTGTTCCTATTTCTGCACATCCTCTCCAGCACTTGTTGTTTCCTGACTTTTTAATGATCACCATTCTAACTGGTGTGAGATGGTATCTCATTGTGGTTTTGATTTGCATTTCTCTGATGGCCAGTGATGATGAGCATTTTTTCTTGTGTCTTTTGGCTGCATAAATGTCTTCTTTTGAGAAGTGTCTGTACATATCCTTTGCCCACTTTTTGATGGGGTTGTTTGTTTTTTTCTTGTAAATTTGTTTGAGTTCTTTGTAGATTCTGGATATTAGCCCTTTGTCAGATGAGTAGATTGCAAAAATTTTCTCCCATTCTGTAGGTTGCCTGTTCACTCTGATGGTAGTTTCTTTTGCTGTGCAGAAGCTCTTTAGTTTAATTAGATCCCATTTGTCAATTTTGGCTTTTGTTGCCATTGCTTTTGGTATTTCCGACATGAAGTCCTTGCCCATGCCTATGTCCTGAATGGTATTGCTTGGGTTTTCTTCTAGGGTTTTTATGGTTTTAGGTCTAACATGTAAGTCTTTAATCCATCTTGAATTAATTTTTGTATAAGGTGTAAGGAAGGGATCCAGTTTCAGCTTTCTACATATGGCTAGCCAGTTTTCCCAGCAGATGGAATCTCACTCTGTCAGCCAGGCTGGAGTGCAGTAGTGCAATCTCAGCTCATTGCAACCTCCGCCTGCCAGGTTCAAGTGATTCTCCTGCCTCAGTCTCCTGAGTAGCTGGGATTATAGTTACATGCCACCATGCCCAGCTAAGTTTTATATTTTTAGTAGAGACTAGTTTTCACCATTTTGACCAGGCTGGTCTCGAACTCCCAACCTCAGGTGATCCGCCTGCCTGCCTCTATTCTCTCTTTCATTTATTTTTGCTATGGTCTTTATTATTTTCCTCCTTCTACTAACGTTTGGCTTAGTTTGTTCTTCTTTTTCTGGTTCCTTGAGGCATAACATGAGGCTATTTATTTTAGATCATTTTTCTTTTTGATGTATGTGTTTATTGCTATAATCTTTCCTCTTAGAATGGCTTTTGCTGCATCCCATAAGTTTTTTTATGTTGTGTGTTCATTTTAATTTGTCTCAAGATATTTTTAAATTTCATCCTTGGCCCATTTATTGTTAAGGAGCATGTTGTTTAATGTCCATCTTTCAGTGAATTTTTCAAGGCTCTTCCTGTTACTGATTTCTAGTTTCATAACATTGTGTATATAATTTCAGTCTTCTTCAATTCATTAAGACTTGTTTTATGGTTTAATATGATCTATTCTGGAGAACATTTCATGTGTTCTTGAGAAGAATGTGTATTCTATTGCTATTGGGTGAAATGTTCTGTATATATTTGTTAGGTCTATTTAGTCTAGTCTAAAGGTTATTGTATTATAGTCTGTAGTCTATGAAGCTTACGTAAAACACTTTATAACAGGCTGTTTTAAGCTGATAACAACTTAACTTTGATTGCATATACAATTCTATACTTTTATCCCACCCCACCCCCAATTTTATGTTTTTGATATCATAATTTACATATTTTTGTATTGTGTATCCTTAAATTGTAGCTGTTACTATTTTTTTGTTATGTTATTATTTTAAATAATTTTTTTCTTTTAACTGTCATAGTCATGATGTTATCTACACACCACCATTACTGTATCAGAGCATTCTGAATTCAACTATGTACTTTTACCAGTGAATTTTATACTTTTATGTGTTTTAATCAGCATTACTTTTTTTCCAGCTTGAAGAATTCCCTTTAGCATTTCTTATAAGGCAGATCTGGTGGCAATGTACCTCCTCAGCTTTTGTTTGGGACAGTCTTTATCTCTTCATTTCTGAAGGACAGTTTGCCAGGTAAATATTCTTGGTTGGCAGTTTTTTGTTTTTTGTTTTTTTGTTTTTCCCTTCAGCACTTTGAATATACTGTCCCATTCTCTCTTGGCCTATGAGGTCTCTGTTGGGAAGTTCACTACTAGTCTTACTGGAAATTCTTTCTTTATTATTTGATTCATTTTTCTTGCTGCTTTCAGTATTTTCTCTGTGTCTTTGATTTTTGACAATTTGTTTTTAATATGTCTTGGTGTAGTCTTGTTTGGATTGAATCTGATTGAAGAATGTTGATCTTCTTTCTCCTTGATATTTATATCTTTCCCCAGATTTAAAAACTTTAACTTTCTACTTTGTCTCTCTTCTCTTCCTTTAATTCCTATAACTTGAATATTTGCTCTTTTGATACTGATACATAAATACTGTAAGCTTTCTTTATTACTTTTCATTTTTTTCTTTTGTCATCTCTGTACATTTTCAAATAACTTGCCTTTTAATTTGCAATTTCTTTCTTCTGTTTCATTGATTCTGTTGTTAATGCCCTCAGTTGCATTTTTTATTTCATTCATTGTATTTTTCAGCTTTGAATTTCTGTTTGGTTTTCAAAAATAATTTCAATCTCTGTTAATTTTCTCATTTTGGTTATTTTTTTCTGATTTTGTAAAATTGTTTCTTTGTATCTTCTTGAAGTTTGCTGAGCTTACTTAAAACAATTCTTTTGAATTCTTTGTTGGGCAGATTGTAAGCCCCCATTTCTTTAGGGTCTGTTACTGAAGCTTTAATTTGTTTCTTTGGTGAGGTCGTGTTACCTTGATTGTTCTTTATCTTTGTGGTTATGCATTGGTGTCTGTGTATTTGAAGAAGTAGGGACTTATTCCAATCTTTGCAGACTGGCTTTGTCTGGGCAATCCCTTTACCAGTCAACTCACCCAGAGACATGTGTGTGGTCTGGAACCTGGGGCTACTGGGGATCACCTGGCCTTGAGGCTAGTCTGGAGCCCACGTCTCAGAGAATTGGCCTGGTACTGGGGCCTATTCAGAGCCTGGGGATGCTGAAGTCAGTCTGGCCATAGGGTGTACTTGGGGACTGAATCTCCCAAGCAGGCCTGGAATCTGGGGCTATAGGATCTGGACTGGTGCCAAGGCAAGTCTGGAGGCTCAGCCTGGCAGGCTGGCCTGAAGTCTGAAGCCATAGGGTGCTGCCCAGTGCTGGATTTTACTGGGGCAGGCTCAGTGTTGGAGTCTGAGGCAAAGTCTGGTGCTCACTTTCATCTCTTTCCCCCACATAAAGGGTATCTGTCTTTATTCTGTACTGCCTGGGATTGGGGGAGGGTGTCATGGGTGGGTAATGTGAACTGTCCTTCCTACCTTCTTTTCTTTTTATTATTTATTTATTTATTATTTATTTATTTTTGAGACAGAGTCTTGCTCTCGTCACCCAGGCTGGAGTGCAATGGCGTGATCTCAGCTCACTGCAACCTCTGCCTCCTGGGTTCAAGTGATTCTCCTGTCTCAGCCTCCTGAGTAGCTGGGATTACAGGCACCCACTACCATGTCTGGCTAATTTTTTTGTGTATTTTTAGTAGAGATGGGGTTTCACCATGTTGGCCAGGCTGGTCTCAAACTCCTGATCCCAGGTGATCCGCCTGCCTCCACCTCCCAAAATGTTGGGATTACAGACGTGAGCCACCGCGCCCGGCCTACCTTCTTCAGCACATCTTTTCTGTGCTGTACCCAGATACTGTAATCACTCACTCAGTTTCCTTAGCTCTTGTGAAGGTATTTTTGTGCCTGAATAATTGTTCAAATTGATGTTTCTGCAGGGGGATGAGCACTGGAAAGTACTATTTTGCCATCTTTCTTGAGTCTTTTCACTTCCAGTCTACATGTACTGCTCTCAAATGATTCTGGGGAGTAGGCAAGACAAAAAGTTCCTAAATACAGTATGAACAGTTTATTTTACCATCCTGAAAGTGTTTTTATTTATCCATGAAATCCACAAAATTTAATTTAAATAAGCAATGTAACTTTCTAAGATATTGTGTGACTAGCTTCTAAAAACTTCTCTATGCAATACTATCTTGGGAAGGAAATGTAAACTTTGATATTCTAGCTCTCACTCTGAGATGCATCTGATAGGTATTTTAGCCTGACATGGTCACGAACTCCAGGAATTGTTTTAGGCTGCTCCTTCTTTTGGGGACCCTGAGAGATTAGATGGATTCACAAATTCTTGTATTGTCTTCTGCTGGGGCTTGCTGATTCTATAAAGGGAACCCTACTGTGTCTAAGGTTCTTCAAATTCTATTCTAAAAACACTTGGAATGGTGGAAGTTGTGGTTCATACCCAGAATGTTTCTAAGAATAGTAACATAAAATATCTTTGAAATTTGAGAAAAAATACTAAGATATCACAAAAAGAAAGTACAGTATCCTACACAATTTGAATTATGTAAATAAGAAATAGAAAGTATTCCTCATCTGTTCTTTCTGATACCATTCTCCATCACAAGTAGTCCTTGTTAAGTACAGTATATATCCCTTCCAACTCTTTCCTATGTTGCTATATTTCCTATAGTTCTATACATCTCTTTGACTATTTTTCTTTGCATATGCAGCACACATACACAACAATTTTCTTTAGTATCTTATTTTAAAAATAGAAATAGCTGTATAGTATTTCACTGTGCAGATGTATCACAATTTATTTCACCTTTTTTCTATTGAAGTTCATTTTTGTAATATTCACTTTTTTCTGGGCTAAGTGCTGCTGCAGTTAACATCCATATGCCCCTGTCTTTGCATTCTATGGACTTTTAAAATTGAAGATGCTGTGTATGAGGGAGAAAAGCATGACATAGTACCTAATATTTAAACTTACCCAACATTTATGTCTTTATCAATATTACATTGTTGATCACCCTTTGTAATTTTGTGCTAGGGTCAGAGGATGACCAATGCTTCCAGCTCTTTGAGGTGCCCCCAGTCTAGGCTCCAAATTGAACGCAGATTTTAAAACCCTCTGTTGATAGTGTGTGATGGTGGATAGGGAATAGTTTACAACTCCCTACAATTTTACACTCTCCCGCACCTCTTCAAATTTTTCTCTGAGAATGTTATGTAGTCATCATATCAAGAAAGCTTTAGCTATTCAATTAGTGGCTGCATATCTCTTTTCCTTATTTAAAAATAATATTTAAAAAACAATGGCTGAGCATGGTGATTCATTCCTATAATCCCACTGCTGTGGGAGGCTGAGGCAAGGGATTACTTGAGCCCAGAAGTTCAAGGCTGCAGTAAACTATGATCGCACCACTGCACTCCAGCCTAGCTGGCAGAACAAGACCATGCCTCAAAAAAAAAAAAAAAAAATTTCTTTAGAGAAAACATGCCATCTTTTTCTTCCACCCCTTCCCTTTTTTCTTCTCTCCCCATTTCTTCCTCCCTTCCTTCCCCCATTCCTTTCTCCCTCCCTCCTTCATATCTTCTTTCTACCACCTTGAGAACGCAACTTTATTTATCAGTTAAACTTCCCATTTAGAATGCTTGCATTGAAATTACATTTTATCAAGGAAATTCTGGAGTTTAAAATAAAAATAAGGAAGTGGACAATATGCTTTTCTCTTTGATATCTCTTTTTTAGTAAGTCAGGATTAATGGAGTCCCAGGTGGTTACCAGCTCTTAAAAGTGAACTGTAGTACAATGCATTCTAAGATTTCCTCTTAGAACTCTGCTAAGACAAAGATGACTGTGCCTTGTGGCAGTAAGCTATGGTGATCCTGGCAATTTTCATCATAATGGAATGATTTCAAGGTGACTCACCTTTCATGGTGGATCTTTTTTTAGAATTTAGAGAGAAAGTAGTTTGACCAAGATGGTTAAGTTAAGATAAATGATTGCAGTAATTATTCCTAATTAAATATCACCAGAGGGATGATATGTATATAAAAAAGGAAAGCGTCCTGAGATGGAGGCAAGAAAAA
This sequence comes from Nomascus leucogenys, assembly GCF_006542625.1. Lineage (NCBI taxonomy): Eukaryota > Metazoa > Chordata > Mammalia > Primates > Hylobatidae > Nomascus > Nomascus leucogenys. Next base: position 52,973,601 of record NC_044384.1, on the reverse strand, counting down.
GTAACGTTGTATTATAGTATCCACATTTTAGGAAGTGTTTGCATAGACATGGTTTAACCTGGATATTTTCTAATCTGTGTATATCAAACCACATCATAAAAAGTTTTATTATAGTTATGGGGAAAATTAATTTATGAAATTAATTAGGTTAATTAATCAATGATTATCTACTTAACAGAAATTTTTCTAATTTGTCATTGGCACATATATCTGACACAGGGACATATATTAGAGCAAATACATCAACTTTTTCTTTGATGAGTACACTGATCAGATCATATGTGGTTTACCTGCTCCAGTTACCTTAAGTATAAAATAACAAGATTTGGCTCTGTTAATCATTAAAGGTGGCCCATTAGGTCTGGCTACTTAGAAATCCATTTGTGGTTGAGGCATTTTTCGCAGTGGCACCTAGACAATCTCAGGACCATTGTCCAGGCTTTGATTATCTACAGAGAAATGGTCACAGCTTTTCTGCATGACAAGAGTGACGCATGTTGCTATGTTTTGTTTTCCAGAATCTAAGACATAATAAATTACATTCAAGCAATAATCAGTATTCCCGATCCTGTCTGTGATTTGCCTTTATTGTTTTCCAAGAGGAAGCCTCATACATGCAAAGCCATATGCTCTATCACCTTTCAAGTTGTGATGTCTCATCTGGGAGTGATTTGAGCCCCTGCCCCTCAACATTTCTTTTATGACTCCAAGATTAAAAGACCATATTCAATCTTATTTTTATTATATCTTTTTGGGGAGGCACAAAAACAGTAACTCTTAGCAGAGGAGGAACTTGTATGCCATCTGACCTAGAAACAGATGCTACTGATTGGGAAGATCACCAGCAAGGATATACACAGTCTGTATCTTTCAAAGTAAAGATGGCCCTGACAATAGAAAAGGAGAAACTACCTCAGTACCATCCCAAAATATCATTTCATGTGTAATAAAATGAAATTATTCTTCTTTGACCAAAATAAAACCCTTAGTGGATCACCCAATCAAAAAAGTCAGTTAACGTACAGAAGCGTAAAAATAGCTTACACAAATCTATGTGCTGTGGCTCATGCCTGTAATACTAACACTTTGGGAGGCCAAGGTGGGTGGATCACTTGAGGTCAGGAGTTCGAGACCAGTCTGACCAACATGTTGAAACCCCATCTCTACTAAAAATACAAAAAAATTAGCCGGATATGGTGGCAGGCACTGGTAATCCCAGCTGCTTGGGAGACTGAGACAGCAGAATCGCTTGAACCCAGGAGGCAGAGGTTGCAGTAAGCCGAGATTGCGCCACTGCACTCCAGCCTGGGCTACAGAGCAAGACTCCATCTCAAAATAAATAAATAAATAAATAAATAAATAAATAAATAGAAACCCATAATTATACACCAATTCATCAACCTTGTGAAGCAGGAAACGGCCTTGTTCTTGGTTCTTCTGATTAATGTTCTTCATTGGCTCTCACAGACAAGTGACACCTACATAGCATCATTGACATTGTGAAGCTTCAGTTTCTTAGGTGAAGGAGGAACTTACAGAAACTTACAAAGCAATCTAAGACCACTATTCTTCCCATTTTTAAATGATTTGATTTCCTCCCTCAATCTTTTACGGTTGTCTTGGTCAAACTTAAGATGACAGTATTTTTTTTAAGGTGACCTGGCTTCATTGTCTCTTTTCAATGCATTTGATTTGGTTTTTGTAGAGGTAGTAGATCTTTTGTTCTTCATATTCATAATAATTGCTTTTAATAATATTTAATGAGACTGCATAATGACAGTAATAAGTACAACTGGAATCACTGGATTTAGAAATAGAAATCTTCACATGTTGCTAGGCATAAAAGGCAGGGTCTGGGACAGAATTGTATGGATATACAGTACTAGCGAGTGGCCTAGCAGTTGTGAGAATTTGGTATTCCATGGGTACCAAACAGCAAGTTTTATAGAAGGCAGTGAGAGCTCCAATAAATCTTTCCTACTTGAGTAAAGGCTGGTAAAGAGACAGTTTTTGAATTATTATCATCAAGTATGTAGGTTCTTGTAGGTCAACAGCTGTATCAACATACAGAATGGCAGTCCTTGGATAATGCCCCTTGTCTTTAAGCAAATATAGTTTAAAATCCCTTAAAATCCGGTGTTGTTTTACAGATTCAATGAATCTATTCAGGCAATAGAAATGTATAAATCAACAAAATCTGCTTATTAAAACACTTTTGGGTAGATGGTATCTCACATTACGTAGCTCTTTCACGTTTATTTTTCTGTTCTTTTTTCCTAAAAGAGATATGCATTATAAGCAATGGGAAATAGCTATATTCAACAATAGTAAAAAACCCTCAATGTAATTTAATGTTGGAAATCAATACTCTATGTCCCGGATTGAATTGAGAGGTGGAGATGAAGACTTTTATTGCCCTAGGTACACTGGAAAATGTTGTGATGCCTGCAAGCCTGAAGTCAGCCAAAGGGTATCCAGTCACTACACGTTTTCATTGCTCCTAATACTCTTTGGCTCTAGGCTACTGCCTATTTTGCCTAATGATAGGGCTAACCTTGACCAGGAGCCCTCTGAACCTTCCCCAAGGGGCTCCTCGGTGCTTGTTCACCCCTGACATCAACCTTCAGAGCATATGAAATAGAAATATTAATGAAAGAAGGGAGGGCTGAGATTTTCCTGCGTGCTCATCTGGCTAAACTCCTAGCATTTTATGATTATACTTGATTTTTAAGTCATCCTGAACTCTATCTGCAGCTCTGCTCTCTTTTATCTTTTCTTGGCATCACAACCTTTACTACAAAGCTTATTTCAAGGGAAAACTGTTAGAATTCAAATCACTTACTCCTGTTTCATGCTCGTCTGTTTGTTTGGGATTCCAGCTGACAAGATGTCCTTCAAATGATTGCTTTTAGTAAAATCAAAGTGACTTGAGGACCAAAAACTTTGATAAATGAATATGTGTTTTAGACTACTTCAGGGGTTCCTCTTGCAACTTGGCTGGATAAGTGTGAAAACAGAATTGTTAGTGATGAAGAGGGCTGACGCCTGTATTCTAGATTGTTTGCAGAATTCTAAATCACTACCAGGAAAGGGCTCAGAGAAAGCCATCACTTTGTGAGACCTCAGAAGCAACTTGGAGCCAGGTCTGTGGTTGAAGAATGTTTCCAAACTGGGGTGATGGCTATGGCTATTTTTTTTGTTGTTGTTATTGTTGTCAGATGCCTCAGGGCACCAGCAAATGAGAGTGGGTTGTTGTCCTTAGAGGGTGTTTTTTTTTTTTTTTCTTCAATTTCTTACTTTGGGGAAAACTCTTGAAATGCTGTGTGTTTTTGGAGATTTCCAGGGGTTATTGTAGGAAGGGTAGAAGACTCCCCCATTCACACTGGGATGACCCTCTGGGTGCCACCAACTTCCTAGTCTTCTGCAGACCCTTGGAAGCTGCTGTTCCGGCTCTAGTGGAAGTGACTCCTCATGATTAGAAAAGTCATTTTCAGCACAAAACTCTATAGTTTTGTATCATGCTGCCTTACTCTTCTTTCCATTAGGGCGAACAAATGTTTTATAACAACTTATCAGGTATCCACTCGTCACCTATAATAAAAACACTGAGCACTTGCTATGGACAAGGCATGGCGCGTATGTGCTTTCCTTTAATTCTTTCAAAAGCTTTAGTAATTTCATCATCCTTCTTCTGTGAAGGAGAGAAATGAGGTTTAGAAAAATGAAGTTCCCACAGCTGGTAAGTGGCAAAGCTGGGACTGGATTTAAGTACAGTTCTATCTGGCTCTCCAAACTGGTTTTCACTAGGAGACACGTATAACTCTCTCAGAGTGTCACTGGGAAGAATTATTCAGTGTTATGCACTTTGAGTTAGCGAAATGTAAACACATAATATTCCCTCTAACCTCTTAAATTTCTGGGAAGAAGAGCAAAATAAAAAGATGAATACTTTTAGGTACCGTATTATTAACAGATTAGCTTGCATGCCGGTAACCAGATATACCTCTACCATCATAATATATTTATTCAGGAAAAGGATGAGAAATTAGTAGCTATTGTCTTACATGTAGAAAGGAGAATGGAGAATGGAGAACATTCTATACTGACACAAAGTATCAGCCCATGAGAAGGGAAGACTATTCTTGTTAGTGAAGATTACTGATTATTCTAGACATTGATCTCTGGGTGCTTATGGCAAGCTGTGCTTGGTGAAGCTACCATATACAGGGAGGTTGTCCTCTGGTCCCCTTGCATGTGGGCACCATGGCTGGAAGGGCCTGGCTCACCTTCTGTGGCCCAGCTTCTCCAGGGCTTGCTTGAGAGTGGGCGGACATGTAGACAGGCTGGTTATCCCAGGAAATGAGAGTGATTGTCTTTGCAAGTTCTAGTAGCCAGAGTGTGGCCTAACATGAAGAATGATTTCATATATAATTGTATAACATCGTGATAAGTGTTTTTAAACAACAACAAAATACCTCAGAGATAGACTTGCCAAGCTCAAAAGCAATCCAGATGGATTTTCTGACGTCTTTCTGCACCAGCATTTTCTTTATGTTCTTAGGAAATAGCTGGAGAGGTTTTTATAGCCATTCACATTTCAATCTTGGGACTCAGTAAGTTTCTATATTGTAGAGTGACGTGTGCCACTATTAAACTTGAACTGCTCTGGACAGCTGTGCAGATGGGAAAGGACTAGCATGCTCAAAACATTTTCATTTTGTTGTGTACATTCCTTACAGTGCAGCTGGTTTAAATTCTCTCTAAAAAGATGGTGTGCAGCTGTTTCTCTGAGGCAGACCCTGAAGGCAAATACCCATCGCCCCAAATACCCATCGCCCCAGCACGTCCTTTCCTATCTTGGCAAGTCGTTTTGTCCTTAACTCTGCTGTGTATAATCATGAAACATTGCTATTTATCTGAATCTTCTTTAGGATACAATACAAGAGCTCATTCTCAGAAGTTCCAGGAACACGACACTCCGTCGTAAAATATTTTCTATGTCTACCACCCCCTCTCATTTTTGCAGTTTCCATGGCAACATTTGGCTCTGATGGCACCTCCAGGATTATTACTATCATCACAGTTATTTCTTCTGATTACTATTGTTGCTTATTGTCATCATTTTGACTGTTGGTTAGTCAGATCCTGATCCTAAACACCTGGCCTCTGGGGAATGTTTCCTCAAAATAGTTGAAAAGTTTAAAAAAAAAAAAAAAAGGGAATGCAAATCCCAAGAGATTACCAGTGGTGCAATTATCCTACATCAGGTTTATGTTTCTCTTTAAAAAAATTTCCCCATCAGTCATTGTAATCCTTCCAGAATATACATAGATAAGTTTGTCATGATACCGAAATAGACATGGTTGTCAATACTGCTGTTTTGTTTTTAGAGAAAGAAAGTGTGTGTGCATTTGTGCGTGTGTGTCAGTGGGTTGAGAGGGGAATTATGCATCTAAAGCTTTCTAATATTGCTAAAGGAATTTTTCATGAAATGTTGGAAACTGGTTGTTTAGAGATGAACAAAATAGTTTGAGACTATTATCCACTGATTTTTCCATACCTGCTGTCGACCCTGTGAGCCTCCTTGAGGCTCAGGGGGGAATAGGCTTCCTTTGTAAGAGTTACTGCCTTATGAATTAGTGTAACACTGGGATGCCCTGTGCTTTTGAGACGTAGACTTGGCTCGAAACACTACCTCAGAGGCCATGAGAATCCAGAAGCCTCATTTTAATTTCTGCAAGTTTCTTCAGCTGTCTTTTTGTGTGTCCTTCTGTCCCTGGGCTCCTGTGTGGATGCTGGCTGCCCTGCTGGGTTTAGTGAAACCCTAAATGCAGAATTTGGCCTCTTTAGCTATGTTTAGAAGAAGCTCCTATATCAAGCTAGCCTGTCCTTTCACACTTCCTCTCCCTCCTTTTCGTTTCCTTCTCTTCCTTCTTCCTTTCTCTCTCGTTTTCTTTTCCTTCTCTTCCTTCTTCCTTTCTCCCTCCTTCATTCCCACCTTCCTTTCACTTTTTCGGGAAAGCTTGAGGAGTTGGTAGGTCACTGGGAGGAGTCATATCATAGGGCACAACCTTTCCTCCCCTGTCTGCTAGCTCCACCCTTTCACTCCTGTTCTTCCCTTTCTTCCTGGCACATTGAAGAATTCTCCTTTTTGTCTCATTTAGGGCAGCCATCCCTGAAAGGAATTCTAGTTTCTCCACTTGGTTTTAGTCTGCACGTAGATATATTTGTTGCACCTGCAAATCATTTCCACAAACTCTTTCTCGAAGGGGAGAAAGACAAAACCAAATGTTAATTTATGTTTTGGTGGCAACAGAGCTTGCTCTAACTGAATGCTCAAAGCCCTGCCTTACTGCCTCCTGGTCACTGAACACAATTTCAGATGCTTCTAGGATCCTGGCAGGTGACATACACGAGTCGAGGGCATCTGGTGGAAGAGGCAGTGTGGAGTGAGGGACAGAATATGTGTCCAGAGTCACAGTTTACTCAAAGGGACCACAAGCAACTGGGCTCCAGTCGATGGCTGCCAGTGAGGATGGAGGTGGCCTCATTACCCAGTTTTTAAGAATTTAGAGGTCTAATTTTTGTTAAAGAATTTCCCAAAATGTGAACCTTGGCAGCTGTTTTTTCAAAAAACTGTGCAAGACAATATTGTGTTGGTTACCAAACTATGCAGGAGAGACAGACCTAAACCACACAGGAGGGACAGACCTAAACCACGAGGGAGGGACAGATCTAAACCACACGGGAGAGACATGCCTAAATCATGCGGGAGAGACACACCTAAACCATGTGAGAGGGACAGACCTAAACTATGCGGGGGAGGCACGCCTAAACCATGCGGGAGGAACACACCTAAACCACGTGGGGAAGACAAACCTAAACGATGCGAGAGAGACATGCCTAAACCATGCGGAAGAGACACACCTAAACCACGCGGGAGAGACGTGCCTAAACCCCATGGGGTAGACACACCACTGCTGCTTTGGGGTTGCCTCTTCTGCCCAGGAGGACCTTGGGCAGGAAGTTTCCTGTTTGGTTCCAGTCTATTTTTTTGTTTGTTTTTTGAGATGGGGTTTCTCTCTGTCAGCCAAGCTGGAGTACAGTGGCATGATCTTGGCTCACTGCAACCTCTGCCTCCTGCCTTCCAGTGATTCTCCTGCCTCAGCCTCCTGAGTAGCTAGGATTACAGGCGTGCACCACCACACCAGCTAATTTTTTTTTTTTTTTTTTTTTAGTAGAGACGGGGTTTCACCATATTCGCCAGGCTGGTCTCGAACTCCTGACCTCAGGTGATCCGCCCGTCTCTGCCTCCAAAAGAGCTGGGTTTACAGGCATGAGCCACCACACCTGGCCTGGTTCCAGCCTTTCTCCTCCCCTCTGTGATGTGGTCCTTGCTGATGCCCAGCCAAGCTGGAGTGTCCTTTACATTAGGAGAAGCTTCAAGGGATCATGGGGCTTGAGGCCTAGTCAGCTCCTTGATTCTAACTCAGCAGCAGCAAAGTTTGTAGCTGAATCAAATGCAAATATCACTCCTAGCCTAGATTTTTGGTCACATTTCCTCCTGCCCCAGGGCCAGGATCCACCTCTGACCATCTTTGTCTTTCAGTTGCTAGAAAAGATTGCATTATTCCCTCCACGTCTTGGTCCATTGTGAGAAGAAAGAATTTAAATGCTTAAGTTATTTTCCTTTTCTCTTTCTCTTGGTGACAGGTTAGTTCAGCTCTCAGTGCGGTTTTTTTTTTTTTCTTTTTTTGAAGCTTGGAGAATTTAATAAATTAAAATTGGGAGTGGAGGAGTAGGGAAGAAGGAAAAAGAGGAACATCTCTTTAGCATTTGTTCATTCTAACATTCACATGTTTGCTTCTCCATGGAATTGTTTTACTATGTACAGGTTCACTAAGGATCCAATTATGTCCATATGAAATGAGAATAAAAGTGCAAACTCATTGAGATCAGGTTCTTCTGAGGAGTGGTGCTTTTGAAAAAATATGTAAAATAAAAATAGAAACACTCTTTGTCAAATACTTAAATTGCAGCCACAGTAGTGGGACAGCCACTACTTATAGAACACATGTCTATTTAAACCCTTTTTTTAGGCCAAAGACTGACACCTATGCAATTGACCTAGGAAAAGAAAGGATAAAGGAAGAAAGAGAAAGAACATTTCATGTTAGACAATTCAGTCACCTCCATTGGTTTTGACATAATTAGGGACTCCGAATTGCTCCTGCTGAGGCAATGGGAGCCCCACTCAAGCTGAAAGCATGAGGAGGTGAGGAGGCAATTGCCTCCAGGTCCTCAGGGACAGCTCTTTGTCCTTCCCCAAATCAAGCATACAACTACAAAGTCCTGCTGCTCCACTTCCAAGTAAAACTTGATAATTCTTAGGTAACTCTAAAGAAATCTTGAGTAACAGGGTATTCTATGATGAGGCTCCTCCATTCAGTGCCAGTAACTAAAAGCCAAGATGTTGCAATTAATTCTTTTATTATTTTCCAAACAGCCAACAGTCCTCACCTAGGGCTTTCTTCCCTTTTTACTCAAAGACTGTCCTTCTCCAGAGAAAGTGACGAATCTGCCTCCAGCTTCATCCTCTTCAACCTTTTTGACAAGGGGACATGCATTTCTGATGAAAGGTATCTCACCAAGTTTAAATATATAATTGGGAATTCCTCTTTTAATGTCTCCACACTTGATTGGGGAGGACCTGGGCTCCACCCCTTTCTTCTTTCCATCCAGTCTATTGCCAGAGCCGGAGAAGGCGCGGAAGCCCAGCTCTCCAGCGTAGCCACTGTGGTCGGCTTCACCTTCTGTAGACTCCTTGTGCTGGACTTGTCTTTCGGGTTCTTTGTAGCCCAGGGGAGCATCAAAGTCCAAGTTCGTGTCACACTCAGTGATGGACACTGCCTTGTTGGGTTTGGTTTCCATCAGACGCAGTTCGAGTTCGTAGATCTTTTCATGTGACGGCAGTCACATTCCCGGTGGTCAGAAAGGCAAAGTTCCTAAGTGCGTTTTCTAATACAGCTTTGGGGTTGGTGATGTCCAGGAAGTCAGGGCTCTGAGGCTGGAATTTGGAGTAGGTGGCCACTTGAAGGTTGACACTCTCCACCTGGACCAGGCTTCCTTCTTCCAAGAGCAAGTTCTGCATCATCCAGTGTGGGAGGTAGCAGATGCCCTCATCAGCCACAAACTCCAGCACGCCACAGTGCGTCATGTGGTCCAAATTCTTATTGGTCAGTTTGAACATCGTGGGATAGGTAATGTTAAGTTAGCTGAGTTGGTCCAGGGCTGACGGCGGCATAATTATCTTCTCTCCTTTCTCCACATCTGACCTGTCATTAGGCTCTGCTAGCATGGACACAGAGAAGCAGCGGTACTGTGTGGAGAAGCGGTTTTGGAAAATCCTGGGAATTGGGTGGTTGAACATGTTGAAAGAGAACATGATGGACACCACCTCGCAAACACCGCTTCTCTCAGGGAATGCAACGAAGGCACCCTGCCGACCGCTGTCCTCGCTGCTGCCGCCTCCGCCGCTGCCGCCGCTGCCGCCGCCGCCGCTGCCGCCGCTGCTGCCGCCGCCACCCCAGTGTGTTGTTTTTAACCTTGACTTCTAAAAGATCAGAATGCAGATCTCCTTAAGCATAAAATTCATCAAGAAGTGTACTCTCTCTCTATATATATTTTGAGACAGAATCTTGCTATGCCACCCAGGCTGGAATGCAGTGGTGTGAACATGGCTTACTGCAGCCTCGAACTCCTGGGCTCAAGCGATTCTCCTACCTCAGCCTTCCAAGTAGCTGGAACTACAGGCACGTGCCACCACACCCAGCTAATTAAATTTTTTTTTTTTTTTTGGTAGACACAGGGTCTTGATATGTGCCCAGGCTGGTCTGAAACTCCTGGGCTCAAGTGAGCCTCCTGCCCTGGTCTCCCAAAGTGTTGGGACTACAGGTGTGAGCCACCACACTTGGCCAGAGTGCCCATTCTTAGCAAACTCCAAAATGTTTGTACTGGAGTCCCAGGCAACGCCTTGCCATTTCTGGCGCCTGCTGCTCCCACACTGCAGCCTGGGAATTGCTGTGGTTGGTGAGGGGGTGCAGTCCCTTGGGTGTACCCAGCCCCTACATGGGAAGCACACTGGCGGGTGCAAGCTCTCAGGCTCTAACCAGAGTCTAGAATTTGGCCTGTGAGCCTTTTGACCAGAGGCTTGTTAACAGACAAGCAATTCCTTTCAACATTGGAATCTTTTCTGGATAGGAAAAGAAAGCTCATTGTCAACATGCCTGGTGTGCTCAGAGTCTCTCCCTGGCCCACACAAAGGCCATGAATCCCCTGGATAAACAGATTATCAATGTAAATCCCTTTTCTCTCACCAATTCACAAACATTTATTGAAGACCTGCTATCTGCTGGGCATTAGGAAGACACACTTCTGGAGTGTTATTAGTGCCCTTGAGGAACTCAAGGTCTAGTGTGGGAACAAACGTGTAACCCAGCAAGTTTGTGCAGACCGATAAAGACACAGCATGAACAGCGATGGGGAAAAGCAGCCCTCGGGTAGAAGTTCAGAGAATCTGCTTGGCCAAAGTGGGGTGGAGGCGCCGCCCAGGTAGAGGGCACAGAGGCCTGCACTTGGCCGTGGAGGTGGAAAGGACAGTGCTTATTCTGGAAATGCAGTTTATGGTTAAGGAAAATGTTGCAGAATGTGTGTCCAAAACCCCCAGAGCCCTGGATCTCTCAATGAGAGGCTCTCCCCAGGAGAGGCTGGCTGGGGTAAAACTGACAGGATGAGTCATTCACGTTGCCCATTTCACTCTCATTCTAAGACATTCATACTTAGCGTGGATTGCTAGGTGAAGCCATTTTTACTATTAACTATACATTAAAAAAATTTTAGTGCCTATGCATGTAATTGAATTAGTGAAAATTAAGTGAAAGAATGATGCAACCCCAGTGGAGAGATCTTTTTCAAATACCCAAAGAACACCTTCAATGTGCACATCCAGTGCTATTCAAAAACTCAGTGTTGAGCTGACTGCCATTAGGCTCTCAAAGGTTATATAAGAGAGACACCCTTGGGCATTGGAAGCACCGTAATGTGACAGTTAATAGCAGGAACTTGGATGTGGCAGACACCTGGACTTGAATCCAGGTGTTCTCCCTTAATAGTTTTTGATGCTGGGCAAGTTAATCTGTCTCTGTTTTTCACTCTTGCTCTTGTTCTTTCTGGGTTTTTTGATGCTTCTTCAGGTCCCAGAGCCTTTTCCTCCTCTCTCTTCACCTACTTACCTCCCACAGAGATAGCATTTCAAATGTCCCTTCAGATAGCATTTCAGATAGCATTTCATTAATTTTTTATTTTATTATTATTATCATTTTTCTTTTTTATTATTATTATACTTTAAGTTTTAGGGTACATGTGCACAACGTGCAGGTTTGTTACATATGTATACATGTGCCCTGTTGGTGTGCTGCACCCATTAACTCATCATTTAGCATTAGGTGTATCTCCTAATGCTATCCCTCCCCCCTCCCCCCACCCCACAACAGTCCCCCACCCCACAACAGTGTGTGATGTTCCCCTTCCTGTGTCCATGTGTTCTCATTGTTCAATTCCCACCTATGAGTGAGAATATGTGGTGTTTGGTTTTTTGTCCTTGCGATAGTTTGCTGAGAATGATGGTTTCCAGCTTCATCCATGTTGCTACAAAGGACATGAACTCATCCTTTTTTATGGCTGCATAGTATTTCATGGTGTATATGTGCCACATTTTCTTAATCCAGTCTATCATTGTTGGACATTTGGGTTGGTTCCAAGTCTTTGCTATTGTGAATAGTGCCACAATAAACATATGTGTGCATGTGTCTTTATAGCAGCATGATTTATAATCCTTTGGGTATATACCCAGTAATGGGATGGCTGTGAATCCAGGAGCTGGTTTTTTTAAAAGATCAACAAAATTGATAGACTGCTAGCAAGACTAATAAAGAAGAAAAGAGAGAAGAATCAAATAGATGCAATAAAAAATGACAAAGGGGATATCCCCACTGATCCCACAGAAATAAAAACTACCATCAGAGAATACTATAAACACCTCTACGCAAATAAACTAGAAAATCTAGAAGAAATGGATAAATTCCTCAACACATACACCCTCCCAAGACTAAACCAGGAAGAAGTTGAATCTCTGAATAGACAAATAACAGGCTCTGAAATTGAGGCAATAATTAATAGCTTACCAACCAAAAAAAGTCCAGGACCAGATGGATTCACAGCTGAATTCTGCCAGAGGTACAAGGAGGAGCTGGTACCATTCCTTCTGAAACTATTCCAATCAATAGAAAAAGAGAAAATCCTCCCTAACTCATTTTATGAGGCCAGCATCATCCTGATACCAAAGCCAGGCAGAGACACAACCAAAAAAGAGAATTTTAGACCAATATCCTTGATGAACATTGATGCAAAAATCCTCAATAAAATACTGGCAAACTGAATCCAGCAGCACATCAAAAAGCTTAGCCACCATGATCAAGTGGGCTTCATCCCTGGGATGCAAGGCTGGTTCAACATACGCAAATCAATAAATGTAATCCCACATATAAACAGAACCAAAGACAGAAACCACATGATTATCTCAATAGATGCAGAAAAGGCCTTTGACAAAATTCAACAACCTTCATATTATTATTATTTTTTTGAGACGGAGTCTTGCTCTGTTGCCCAGGCTGGAGTGCAGTGGCGTGATCTCGGCTCACTGCAAGCTCTGCCTACTAGATTCATGCCATTCTCCTGCCTCAGCGTCCCAAGTAGCTGGGACTACAGGCGCCTGCCAACACACTCGGCTAATTTTTTGTATTTTTAGTAGAGATGGGGGTCTCACCATGTTAGCCAGGATGGTCTCGATCTCCTGACCTTGTGATCCACCCACCTCGGCCTCCCAAAGTTCTGGGATTACAGGCGTGAGCCACTGTGCCCGGCTCTCAGGTAGCATTTCAAATGTCCCTTCAAAATGATAATGAAAATGATATTATAACACATTGTGCCTTTTCTTCACAGCACCTCTATTGTAGTTCTGTGTGTATCTGTGATTAATTTATGCATGCCTCCAGCCCTACCCTTTTTTGTTGGGTTTGGATCATAATCCCAAAAGACACAATCCTGAAAGCCAAAATCCCGAATGTTGAAATTCTGAAAGACCAAACTCCCAAAAGTCTGAAATCCCTAATGTCTAAAATCCTGAAAATCACAGTCACATGTTGGGTGGAACTACCTTGTTACTGTCTTTATGCAGAAGAAAATGAATTTCAATAGAATTTCCAAATCATAATCACAGATTTGGAATTAGGTGCACTCAAAGCTACTAAAAGTGAATTTCTAGTTGTTAAAAATAAAGTTTGTCTTTCCCACTCAGTTCAATGCATTTGGTGGAAAATTCAAGTGAATAGATTGGTTATATGATATGGCAAGGACAAAAACTTTAGTTTAAAAATTTGTCATCTTTGAGTATTGGCATTTCTTCCACCTGATGACATTGCAGGAACTTTTAATAAATTAAAGCCACATTTGGCTGAAGAAGTCAGAGAAGTTACTGACTGGTTAGGAAATAATTATATGCACAGTAAGATAAGAAGACACTTAGGCAACGGTGTTGCTGTTGGATCACAGTGTTGTTTCCAACACATTTGTCTGTATATGAGTGCATGTAACATGGATTTCCGCATGCCCAAAACAACTGAGAGGCAGAGCACAGAAGATGGGAAAATTTAATAGGAGTGCTGATGTCAATGTATATAAAATTATAGAAGAATTCCAGAAAGGGCAGAGCCACATAGAAAATGAATGTGAATGTATTCACTGAAGAGAGCCATGTCTTAAAAGAAAAACAAACAAACAAACAAACCCCCCAAAAAACCCACCAGACCTAAATGCAAGACTTCAAAATATAGTCAATGACTGTGAAAGTCGACCAGCTTTTGTGGACTATCTCTGTGCAATTGCCCATAATTTATCCCCGTAATACACTTTTTATAGGTGTTAATTTCTAGCTTTTATCTTTTTTCAAGTTTTTTCCCACTATTTTAAATTGTCAGCATTATTTTTTACAATTCGCTATGCTATGTATTTAATCTTTGCATCATTCCAATACTGGAGCTATAAATTGTCTAAAGACTTTGAGAGAATTCTCATTCATTTTACGCATTTTTGTTTTTTTTCAAATTGAACTCCACAGAGATGCATTATCACAGCGTTGGCTTTGTTTGTAAGCATTGTGCATGTACAGAAAAACATTGAAACTGCTTCAGTAAATGAAGAGATGTCCTTTTTGTCCATCTGCATTTGTGAAAGATAAAATTTCTTGAGCTCTTGGCTCTTTGGGTGAATGGTGTGGTGGTGACTCATCACAGGTTTTGACTGATCTCATCCAAAGACTTAGGTTGTCTGCCATAGTACTTCAGCTGACTGTAGTTATAAAGCTGAGTGCACACAATTATCGTAGTGGTATGCATGTGTGTATTTCACTTATCTATTTCTTTATGAATGTGGTTTATCTGCTTATAACTGTTATACCCATGTGACTATTATTAGTATACGTGAGTGTTTATGCTTGGAAACATATTATGTTATTATTGCCTATTTTATTGTGTAGAGTAGCCTATGAAGTATTCTGTCATGTTTTTATGTTTCTCAAATAAAGTCACTTTTAAAAATGTTAAGTAAATATCTTTAAAATAATTTTTAAAATTTTTTTCCATAATAATATTTTCAGGACTTCAACATTTGGAACTATGGTGTTCATAATTGTGTCTTTTGAGATCATGATTGGCTCCAGTTTTGTTCATCACTGTGGCCCAGTTTAGCATAGTATTTGTCACATAGAAGGTATGTGATTGGCTAGGTGCGGTGGCTCATGCCTGTAATCCCAGCACTTTGGGAGGCCGAGGCAGGCAGATCACCTGAGGTCAGGAGTTCGAGAACAGCCTGGCCAACATGGTGAAACCCTGTCTCTACTAAAAGTACAAAAATTAGCCAGGTGTGGGGGCGGACACCTGTAATCCCAGCTATTCAGGAGGCTGAGGCAGGAGAATTGCTTGAGCCTGGGAGGCGGAAGTTGCAGAGTTGCAGTGAGCCAAGATTGCACTACTGCGCTCCAGCCTGGGTGACAAGAGTGAGACTCTGTCTCAAAAAAAAAAAAAAAAAAAAAAAAAAAAAAGAAGGCTATGCTGTCAATGTTTTTGAGTGAATAGGTAAATAGATACTTCCTGTGTAAGCTTGATTGAGGGCTGCATTGTATAATGCATCTAAGCTATTTAACACAGTGCCTGCTATATTGTCAGCATTCAATAAATGTTGAGTTGAATAATTATTCTTATTCCTTTAGGTTTGCTGTTCTCTACTCCTATGGCGGACTGAGTAATGAACAAGTTGTGTGTCGTTAGCTAAGTTCTAATAGTTCTATTAGCTAAGTTTTAATGGTGAAAATGGTTTAGGTTCAATATTATGCCCTTGGCTCTGAGTGTTGATTTAAGAAATGGAGACCTTCTAGGTCATCTGTGGAGCCACTGAAGAGGATTTTATGCACAGTGTGGCAATTTGGAGCAGGGGTTTGGAAGTAGATTGCCTGGGCCCAGGTTATTGATGCTTCATTTTAGCTGTAACCATGGGTGACTTATTTCTCTGTGCCTTTGTTTTCTAACCTGTAAAGCAGGGATAATAATCTACCTTTCAGTGCTATTATGAGGATTAAATTACTAATACATATGAAGAGTTTAGGAGAGTATTTGGCACATAGCATATATTCAGTATATGTTAGCTATTATTTTATAAGGACTTATAGGACAAATTATTCCTGGAATTTGGTACAAAATCTAAAACAGTAAAACTCTTGAAGAGCTGGTATATATATTTTTTACTTTATGGTAGATTTACTATAGGCCACTACATTTCTTCTTTTGACTTATTATCAGAAATTTTAGAGCTAAATTTAGTGCTGAAGTGCAGCAAATATCTTATCTCTGACTCTGTATCATCCTTCTGTCTATATTCTTTGTTATTTCTTATCTTTATCCTGTGTACCCAGATATCTTTTTTAAAACTTGAAATCGACCTCAAATCCTTTCAGGAAGCAGGCAGAGACACATATAATAAATGTATGAATTCCAAATAATAGAGTTAGAAAGAAAACACTTTTTAGGTGATATTTACTTCAGGTAAACTTTATGCGATCCAAAATTTTCCCCATGATCCTGTATAGACTGTTTCACTCCTTTTTGAATAACTAAAAGCAAATTGAGTACTCTGGTGGGAACCATTTATTATGGAAATTCTAATATAAATTATGTACCAAATGCTAACTAGAAATTGCAAAATTTTGCTGGAAGTATTTGAAAAGTTCAAATTATTTTCCACTATTCATATCCCAGCATCATAAAATTTTAGAATAGGATATAATTTGTTTACTTTTCATGTTTCACTTGGTGTGAGCAATAAGAGTTCTGACCAACTTAATTTTATGTTAATTGAGTTTCAATTTCTTTTTTTTTGAGACGGAGTCTCGCTCTGTCACTCAGGCTGAAATGCAGTGGCATGATCTCAGCTCACTGCAAGGTCCGCCTCCCGGGTTCACGCCATTCTTCTGCCTCAGCCTCCTGAGTAGCTGGGACTACAGGCGCCTGCCACCATTCCCGGCTAATTTTTTGTATTTTTAGTAGAGACAGGGTTTCACCATGTTAGCCAGGATGATCTCGATCTCCTGAACTCGTGATCCGCCTGCCTCGGCCTCCCAAAGTGCTGGGATTACAGGCGTGAGCCACCGCGCCCGGCCACAATTTCTTTTTAGAAATGAGACAACATTGTATTTGTATGGCATTGTGGTGTTGGACAATCTCAGCAGTTCGGTATTTCATTTGACCCTCTACTCGGGGCAACACCTGAACTACTTGAAATAGAAGAATATTGAGTTCATGTTTCAATCTTTTGAAAAAGGTATTTTAAAGACCTTCATTAATAACTTGCCTCAAGACTTAGCATTTCTCTTTTTTCTGTTTAATTTATATCTGCAAATTGAAGATAAAATTCATACCTCTATTGGGCAGGGAACGGAGAAGTAATTGACCATTTGTTGCATAACAGCCCATTGGGGAAAACCAGTAAAGACCAACTCATTCATTCATTCAGTCTTCCATCAATATATATTTATAGATTGCCATCTATGTGCTATGCACATGCTGGATTGTACAGATGCTCTGATGAGTCCTTATGCTTAAAGAGTTTTATAGACTAGCAGGTGGAGACAACGAGCAATGAAGTAAAAAAGAATTTTGAAAATGAACTCTTTCTGTCTGTGTTTTGATCAAGACACTGACATAATGGACATGAGAAATCAAAGTCAATGTGAAATAAGTTCCCTGTGACTCAGGATTTATAAGGTAATTAATGCACTAGGACTAGTGCATTAACGTTTGGACCCCTCATCCAGATGAAGGTTGTACAAGCTTGCAGAGCAGAAAGAAGGATTTGAGGAAGATTTTCTTGGAGGAAATGATGTTTAGAAGCCTCTAATTTTCTATCTGAAGGGGTAGGGTGGGAGGAGAGCACCACATTCTTTCCCTCAGTCCTTTAACAGGTTCACTTGGAGAGCTTTCTGTGTGTTTTAGGAATGGGGGGAAGCTTGCACTGGGTTCTCACTCTTCCTTGGGAAATCCAGAAGGTGACAGAAAGGATGATACCCTGCTTTGATGCTGCACAGGGATCAGCCTGCATGCTTAGAGTTTATCAGAAGGCATGTGAGTGTTTTTCATGGAAGAAAGGGCCAAACTGTAACCATCCTAATTCCTGCTGTGGAGCAAAAGGAGAGGGCTGATGGTAGGACTTAGAGATCAGTGCATCCCCTTCTCATCTTGAGAAGGTAAAGAGAGTCCCTAAGGATGAGAATTCCAAAAAATTAAAAACAGAACACCAACTCATGAAGGAAAGAGTTCAGCTTTAATAAGTTGCTAGACCCAGATAGCTCAAAGCCACCTAACCACTATTTTTATTTGCTAAATCTGCCAACTGTTTGCTTCCTTCCCTTCTTGTCCATAGCTGAAGGAGCTGCTGTCCAGTGTGAAAGAGTAGGGAGAGAGCAGAAGCTGGTCACACCCCTCTCTGGCAGCAGGCAGCTGCCAAATGTAGGCCTAAGGAAGAGAGAGGGGAAGAACTCTTAACTTTGAAGAAATATTGAGGAGTTGCTTAATATTTTGGGGAGAACACATTCCAGTTAGTGAATCAAATTTTGTGAATTAATGTGATCATAGGACTGTCTTTTTCATGTAAGCAGAAAATTGTGGGGATCCACCAACTTTCCTTACAGAGATGGAGGAGATTATCATCATTGAATAAAAGTTTGCAGGGACACAAATAGACAAATATAAATTTGTGTTTTGGTCCCAGCCACACCCACATCCACATATTTGCGGGAGGAACACAAAGTTTTAACAGGGGGCATGTTGCAGAGGCACTTTTCCTAGATTTGGGGATTTCTCAGAGGAAGTAACATTATTCCAAGAGCAGAAGAGATGAGAGGGTTTCTGTGCAAGGCTGGCAAGTTAAACACTTTCACTCCCTCCCAAGGTCTCCACAAAACAACTATACGGTGATTTTTTAAAAAGTCTTAATTCCTAAAGGATAAGAACAACAAAAAAGGAGGGCATAGCTGCAAAGTTTTGTAACCTAGAAAGTAGGTGGGCTAAGAACCAGAGAGAATGGAAGTCTAAGCTAAAGTAGAGAAAGGTGAAATCCAACACACTTTACTCCTCAGGATTGACAGCTCAGAAATAAGTAGCACGTGGCACTTCCAAACGTGGGGTACTTAGAAGGACTAACATGAGGAGGATTGACAGAATGCTCTTGAAGTACTTAGATTCCCAGATCACCTTGCCAGCTTCATAAAGCCAGGCAATAGATCTTCCCAACCCTGGCAGGAGAAGGTGGATTTATTTTTTCTAGAGGCACTGGACTCAGTTGAAGATGGAGATACCATAAAAAAATTAGGAGATAAAATGCACATTTACAAAACTGGATGTTGAGAGCATCTCCTAGCTGCCTTCCCACATTCAGCTTCCAGAGTCCAGCAGCCAAGTCTTCACCTTGCACACAGGGGGCAGAAGAGCTTTCTCTGAGGAATCTGACCAGCCCACGATCAAAGACCTGCAAATATTGACATCAAGGCTTTCCCACCTTGATGGCTGGGGAAACTGCCCAATCAATTGCCCTAAAGTTCACAGTTCATAAGTTCTACACACACTTATGCTTGGAGGATTTGGCCCCCCCCGCCCACTTAAACGTGAGCAGACAGCCAAGGATAATCAGATGTCTGAGTAAAGCATCTAACAGAGTGCAGGAAGCCCAATATCTGAATAACAGGAGCTGAAGAAGAGAGGTAGATAAAATGCAAAGTAGGATGTAAGGATCAATTCAAGTAAATATCTCAGAATTAAAGGATTTGAGTTCTATATTGACAAGCTCACCGAATGCCTAGCAAAATAAATGAATGAAAATAGACCCAAGACATATCATTATTACATTTTAATGCACTAGAGAAAGAGAGAGAGAGAGAGATAAAGAGAGGATCCAGGATTAGAAAGATAAATGGCATCAGATTTCTCATCAACTAGAAGCCAGAGGCCTTCACAATTTCCATACTCAGCAAAACTACAAATCAATTTTCAGGATAAGCAAAGAAGGAGGAAAGTAGAGAACATGAGAAACACTTGAGAGGGGTAAAAGGAATCCCCAAGATGATGGTGATGGGAGATTCTAGGATGACAGACAGTTACCAGGTGAGAAGCTCCAACAGTCCAGGTTGGAGCAGAAAGGCTGTCAGAGAGGTTTCTTTAGGAAGGTGAAACTGATAGAATGCTTGCTATGTCCAAACACTTAAAGAGGAAATGTAGACAACTGATGAAGGATTTGCAGGGTGAACTGATAAATACATAAAAAATTAAGAAAACAAAAATTAATATTATTGTTAACTTTGGGAAAAAGAAAAACTCATGCAGGAAAAGCAAAGAAACCAGAGTTAACTCCATGGCTCAGTGTGTATGTATATATTTGCGTGTTGGAAACAAGGGAGAGAAACACAATAAATCTTCTTCTTTAATAGTGTCAAGTCAATAGATAAATGTCTAAAACCCAGAGCTAACAAAATCAGCAAGTGGCAGCACAAATCTATTATTTAGAAACATAGAGGTAATTACCAAAATATATAGTTAGAATAGGTGAAAGTGATTGCCTTTAGGGGAGGAGGGAAAAATGAGTAGAAAGAGTAGGGCATTATCAGTAGGGCAAACTTTGTAGAGCTGTTAAAATATATTCTGTATAAAAGAACTACATTCTTTTCATTTTTAAATTATACTTTAAGTTCTGGGGCACATGTGCAGAACGTGCAGGTTTGTTACATAGGTATACACGTGCCATGTTGGTTTGCTGCACCCATTAGCCCATCATCTACATTAGGTATTTCTCCTAATGCTATCCTTCCCTTAACCCCTCACCCCCCAACAGGCCCCAGTGTGTGACGTTCCCCTTCCTTTGTCCATGTATTCTCATTGTTCAACTCCCACTTATGAGTGAGAACAGGCGGTGTTTGGTTTTCTGAAGAACTACATTTTTAAAAGGTGAGAAAGTTGAGGTGATGGCATTGTGGTGATTGGGTTAAAGTCCTTGGGGTGGGGGATGGGGAAGAGAGAGAGAGAGAAAGAGAGAATGGCTCATATGAAGAATCAAAAGAAGTTCAATATGAGTGTGATGAGCAGAGGAGTGGTAGGGATGATGAAAAAGGCAGAAATGAGATATGAAGCTAGAGGATTAGCAGGGGCTAGATCATGAATGGGCTTTAATTTTATCCTAAGGACAATGAAAATCCAAAGAGGAACACTTTCACATTGAAGAACATTTTGACATTTAAGGAAGAGGAAGCTCTAACAAAAGTAGCTTAAACAATAAAGGATCTCATTTTACTATGTTTTATCATATAACAAGAAGTCTAGGCTGATGACTCACACCTGTAATCCCAGCACTTTGAAAGGCTGAGATGGGAGGATTGCTTGAGGCCAGGAGTTTGAGATCAGCCTGGCAACATAGTGAGATCGCCCCCCACCTCTAGAAAAATAACAAATAAAACTAATCAGGCATGGTGGTGCATGCCTGTGGTCCTAGCTACTGAGGAGGCTGAGGCGGCAAGATCACTTGAGCCCAGGAGTTTGAGGTTACAGCGAGTTATGATTGCATTGCTGCACTCCAGACTGGGTGACAGAGTGAGATCCTGTCTACTAAAAAATAAATTAATAGGCCGGGCACAGTGGCTCATGCCTGTAATCCCAGCACTTTGTGAGACTGAGGCGGGCAGGTCATCTGAGGTCAGGAGTTCAAGATTGGCCTGGTCAACATGGAGAAACCCCGTCTCTAGTAAGAATACAAAAATTAGCCAGGCATGGTGGCACACACCTGTGGTCCCAGCTACTCAGGGGGCTGAGGCAGGAGAATCACTTGAACCCGCGAGGCAGAGGTTGCAGTGAGCCGAGATTGCACCACTGCACTCCAGCCTGGGTGACAGAGTGAGTCTCGGTCTAAATAAATAAATAAATAAATAAATAAATAAATAAATGTCTGGAGGTAGGATGGTTAATCTGGCAGCTCCGTGGCAACATAAAAGATTAGGATCATTTCTTTTTTCTACCTTGCTCTTCTCAGGTGCCAAGTATGTCCCTCAGAATAGTTGCAAAAGCCAGATGTTGCTTTTATTACACAACAGCGTCCAAAGGGTAGAAATATCCATATGTTTCTGTATCAGTTATTTATTACTACATTGAAACCTACCGCATCAAACTTAATATCCAGAAACGACCACCATTTTACTTGCTTATGATTCTGGGACTCAGCAGAGTGGGTTGGGTTCAGCTGGGCTGTTCTTCTGTTGCTCTTGCTTAGACTCTCATTCATCTGCAGTCCGTCAGTTGGTGGCTCAGCTGGGGTGGTGTGGTTCTAAGATAACTTTACTTATAGGTCTAGGGCCTCAGCTGCATTGTTGGGGCAACTGGCTTCCCTGCTTCATGTGGTCTCATCCCTCAGTTGACTAGGCTTGGCTTCTTCACATGGCAATCTCAAAGCAGTGTTCCAAGGCAATGAGAGCTAAAGCTACAAGGTTTCTTGAGGCCTAGACTCAAAATCACACAATACCCAGTTGGCTCCACTCTGTTGGTTAAAAGAAGTGGCCAGCTCAAATTCGAGGAATTAGGAATAGATTTTACCACATGATGGGAAAAACAGCAAAGTCGTATTTCAAAGGTACACACACATAAGAATGTTATACATTATTATGGCCATCTTTGCAAATAAACCTATCAGAGCCCCCTTTTAAGTAAGAAATATTGTCTCAAATCACAGTCAATGAGTTATTCTCAAGCCCTTTTCTAAATCAGTCACTGGGGAGGACAAAAAAGTTATTCTCATTGAGTAAGCCTAATAAGGATTGACTCCCTGGGACTGAGAACACATCTTTCTCTGAAGCAAAATGATTCTGGTTGCAAAGAAGTATGTGTGCAGGATCTGGGTAGAAAAATAAATAGTATCTCCCAGGTTTTACTAAAGGAAGGTTATTTCATTTTTAAGCGATAACCTTGATTGCAGTGTGAAGATGAATTGGCGTGAAGCAAAATTGAAGGCAGGTAGATCAGTTGCAGGGTTTCTGTTATGGTTTGTCTGTGTCCCCACCCAAATCTCATCTGGAATTGTAGTTCTCATAATCCCCACATGTGGTGGGAAGGACCTAGTGGGAGGCAATTGAATCATGGGGGCGGTTACCCCCATGCTGCTGTTCTCATGATAGTGAGTGAGTTCTCATGAGTTCTGATGGTTTTGTAAGGGGCTTTTCCCTCATTCCTTGGCACTTTTCCTTCCTGCCATAATGTGAAGAAGGATGTGTTTGCTTCCTCTTCTGCCATGATTTTAAGTTTCCTGAGGCCTCCCCAGCCTTGTGGAACTGTGAGTCAATTAAACCTCTTTCCTTTCTGAATTACCCAGTCTCAGGCAGTTCTTTATAGCAGCATGAGAATGGAATAACACAGTTTCTGAACCTCAGCACTATTCACATATTAGGCCAGATAATTCTTTATTGGGAGTGGGGGACTGCTCTATGTGTTGTAGAACGTCTGGAAGCATTGCTGGCATCTAGATGCCAGAAACTCACTCTGAATTGAAACAACCAAAATTGTCTCCAGACATTTTGGGGTATTTCCTTGTGGGCAAGGTCACCCTTTCTTGATAACCACTGAGGCTGGAGGCTAATGCCGTTATCTATTGCAATGGTCTGAACCAAGGTAGAGGAAATAGGCATGGAGGCAAAAAGAATTTAAGAGGTCTTCGATTTGGCAAATGATAGAATTGAAGAGAATTGGAGACTTCGTATACAATTTTTAATTTTAAGTTCGTCTGAAAAATCAGATCAGGCTATATGGGACCCAAGAACTCAGGTGGCAAAAATCTGCAGAGTTGAGTTTGCCCCAGTTTGTCCCAGTCTCCTCTTGATTCTTTTCATTGCTTGCCTATCTACCCTTGCAAGAATTTGAGCTTAAGACCCCTGCCTTTGTTGAAGATTTCTGGCTTTGAAATGGATACAAACATGAGAAGCATTACTATCTAAAAGGCTCCACATTATATCCTGTGTTCCCTCTGGCCCATATATTTAAATTGGACCTCTTAGGTCTCTTTTAAAATATCATTTTTTTTTTACATTCTGGTTCTAAAAGTATTACATGTCTGTTGTGGAAAACATAGAAAATACAACATATATATTATCCCCAAATCCTATAGTCCTCTTGGATTTTGTTTTAGCTTTCCATATATCTTGGAAGTGGTGATTAGGACTCACAGGCCACCCCCGGGAAGGAGCCAATCCCCTCTGTCTCCACTGGGGTAAACTTTTATGGCATTTCTTAACCCAGATCCCAGGATGTTTCAGGACTAGAGCAGAGAGTTTTTTCCCAAACATCAATGGAAGAAAATTAAACAAGCTGTATTTTCCTCTTTGCTTTTGTGCATTTTAAGTCCATCATTCTGGGGGTTGCTAAGAATGTTTTTGAAACAATCAAAACTTCAGGCAATTAAGTGGTTTTTTACATTGCCCCTCATGTCTCTTAGTGTTTCAAGAAAACATTCTCCATTCATGTTAGTTATCTCAAATTATTTTAAAAAATGAGCCTTAAGTGTACGATTTGTAAGTATGTGACAAAGTTCTTTTAAAACTGCTTGAATAATAGAAAAAACTTGACATGCCTCTTGGAGAGCACAATGGACCATAATAATATGAGGGAGAACAGATAAGAACGGATGTAATGGTTAGAATTAAATGACGTCTGACAATTACTTTCAATTTGAACTAAGGTGAAGAAAATCAGAATTACAATACTCTTGTGATTAAACTTTGATGAGATGAAAATGTCATTGTTTGATGAGAATTTTTTATTAGAGTTCAAAGAATATGAATGATTTAACCACAACATACTAACACCACAGGGCTGAATAATCTATATCTGAATTTCTCAAGTCTTCCTTACTGCAGGTCACTGGAGAAATCTCAGCTGCTCTCATTCCTTAGTTCTGTGACTGTTTCCATAATATCGGCTTTTGGAACAACAAGATAAAACTCGAGTCCTTTGTGATAAGTTTTGACATTGAAATCTTGGAGTAGCTTAATATGGTGAAAGTTTTCCAGGAGCCAAGTGCTAAAATTTAGATCATTTTTTTTAAAGAAATAAATTTTAGAGACTAGATTTCTTGAGAGAAATGGAGAAATCCTGCTTTTATTCTGCATTCATTGATGAAATCAAGATTCTGCTTTCATTGATGAAATCAAGTGAGTCTTTTCATTTCATAAGAAGAACCTGTTTCCTTTTAAACTGACATTTTGGGAATTAAAATTGAAGTATGGGCTTGAGTTTTTTAAAGACAATGCATAGCTCAGTTCTCTTTGGGGCACTAATTACAATATAGGATGACAGGTACATGCTGACTTAGCACAGGGACTTTTCAGGCAACTGCTGTCTTAGTGATTCCTGCAGTCAATCGAGGGCAGAAGAGCTGGGAGCCCCTTTCCACCTACTTTGCTGCTACTGTGGGATGAGTGCTGTCCTTCCCTCCCTCTTCTCTTTTCCTGTCCTTTTTGGGGGCCCCAAATTTAAAAAATAGTTTTCCACAGTCATTGGTAGTACAATTTTTTCCACATTTTTAAAGATATTGTATCTTCCAAGAGTCTGAAGTCAAAATGTTTGGGGACTTAGGCTACAATCCAGCAGTTTGGAAACAGGATGGTGATAGTTATGATCAGTCCTATTTTTATAAATGCAAATCTTGGTCCTCTTATTGAAAGAAAGAGAAAGTACTGAAAATAGTCATTCTATCCAATCATTCCCCAAAGCTGTTGGCAGTGTAACAGTGTTACATTTTGGCCCATTCAAACACACACGTACGCACACACATCCCACTTCTATTTTGTTTTATTTTTAAAAAGCCAATCTTTCAACTCTATAGGCTGATCTAGGGTAAGTGATCAAACACTAGCTCAAGTGATTGCTGAACACCATCTTACCGATTTTCTTATTTACATTTTATAAAATAAAATCGATAAATATTTAATAAATAAATTTAACTTATTAAAATTTGTGATAGATCTTTGAACAAAATAGGCACTCAAGCATATATAAATTGGGTGATTAATAGGTAAATAAGGATTAAAATACATATTGACAATTGAAATTGAGATGAGAGCTTAAGTCTCAATGAAGGGCAGAGAGAGAAATGACCACAAAAATGGGATCTAATTAAATTAAAGAGCTTCTGCACAGCAAAAGAAACTACCATCAGAGTGAACAGGCAACCTACAGAATGGGAGAAAATTTTTGCAATCTACCCATCTGACAAAGGGCTAATATCCAGAATCTACAAAGAACTCAAACAAATTTACAAGAAAAAAACAAACAAACCCATCAAAAAGTGGGCAAAGGATATGAACAGACACTTCTCAAAAGAAAACATTTATGCAGCCAACAGACACATGAAAAAATGCTCATCATCATTGGCCATCAGAGAAATGCAAATCAAAACCACAATGAGATACCATCTCACACCAGTTAGAATGGCCATCATCAAAAAGTCAGGAAACAACAGGTGCTGGAGAGGATGTGGAGAAATAGGAACACTTTTACACTGTTGGTGGGACTGTAAACTAGTTCAACCATGTGGAAGTCAGTGTGGCGATTCCTCAGGGATCTAGAACTAGAAATACCATTTGACCCAGCCATCCCATTACTGGGTATATACCCAAAGGAGAATAAATCATGCTGCTATAAAGACACATGCACACATATGTTTACTGCAGCACTATTCTCAATAGCAAAGACTTGGAACCAATCCAAATGCCCAACAATGATAGACTGGACTAAGAAAATGTGGCACATATACACCATGGAATACTATGCAGCCATAAAAAATGATGAGTTCACGTCCTTTGTAGGGACATGGATGAAGCTGGAAACCATCATTCTCAGCAAACTCTCACAAGGACAAAAAACCACATACTGCATGTTCTCACTCATAGGTGGTAATTGAACAATGAGAACACTTGGACACAGGAAGGGGAACATCACACCCCGGGCCCTGTCGTGGGGTGGGGGGAGGGGGGAAGGATAGCATTAGGAGATATACCTAATGTAAATGACAAGTTAATGGGTGCAGCACACCAACATGGCACATGTATACATGTGTAACAAACCGGCACGTTGTGCATATGTACCCTAAAACTTAAAGTATAATAATAATAAAAAAAAAAGACTAACAAGGAAATTTGAGCTAAAAAGTGGAAGGTATATTGTATAAGAGGTTTCTGTCACCCCCCTGCTCATTAAATAAAGAGTTTAATTGGCCATTCAAAGTCCCTTTCAAAAATACTTTGTAAGTTTAGCCGATTTATCTTCATGGCATTTGCACTTGAGTGTTTAAATCTTCCTTCAGAGGTGGTCAAAATGGTTATTATAGATTAAGTCGGGAACTACTAAAGAGTTCCAATACACTGCAATCTCTGTTGTATATGAAAATGTCAAAGGCTTGGAAAAAGCAGATAATGAAAGCTGGAACTAGTGGAACCCCAAAGCACCACAGGGAAGAGACAACACAGGCGGTGGCTAAGAGTAGAGATCTACAGAAAGACTGCATGGGTTCAAATCCTACTTCTATGGCTTAGTAGCTGTGTGTCTTTGAACAAGTTACTTGCTATCCTTAGAGTGCAGTCTTCCTGTCTTCCTGCCTTCCTTCCTTCCTTCCTTCCTTCCTTCCTTCCTTCCTTTTCTTTCTTTCCTTCTATCTCTCTTTCTCTCTCTCTCTCTTTCCATTTTTTTTTTTAAATTTTTTTTTTCTCTGTCGCCCAGGCTGGAGTGCACTGGTGCCATCTCTGCTCACTGCAGCCTCCAGCACCCGGGTTCAAGTGATTCTCCTATCTCAGCCTCCCTAGTAGCTGGGATTACAGGTGTGCGCCACTATACCCAGCTAATTTTTGTATTTTTTGTAGACATAGGGTTTCACCATGTTGGTCAGGCTGGTCTTGGACTCCTGACCTCAGGTAATCCACCCACCTCGGCCTACTAAAGTGCTGGGATTACAGGCATGAGCCACTGTGCCTGGCCTAGCTGCAGTTTCTTTACCTGAAAAATGGGAATAATAGCAGGACTTACCTCATAAGGCTCCTATGAGGAATAAGTAAACTTATGTAAAGCTTGAGTAAGTGCACAAAAATACAAAGCTAATGTTATTATTATTCATATTGAAATGTGGAAGATCTTCTCACTAACTTTACAGTTATCCTCAACTCTCTTTTCTAGACTAAATGAAAAATGTTTCAAATAGTGGGATTTATAATATTTTCCTAAGGATAAAACAACCAAAAATTTCCTAAATTATCTAAGGTATCCTAAATTAAACCCATTGTAGCAGTTAATGCTATTCTCTTATTTGAGAACTTTTGTAAGGTCTGCAATACTTAGTCTAGCCCTGTAGTACTTACTTTATTGCCCTTTGGTGGCATTGACATGAGGTGTTCCCGTAGTATAGATAGAACATGTTTTTATTTTTTGCCACTTAAAGGAAACATGGCTAATGGGAAATGAAGCTGATAGATGAATGGAGAACTTTGTGTGATTTAGGGGAACTGTGTGGGGATTGGGATTAATTGGGATCCGTATTCCAGTTTTTGCTTTACTTTTAAATGTAATTTTGGGTAATTTACTTAATTTCCTTGACACTTGGTTTCCTCATCTTTGGAAATGGGAATGATGATAATGCTTGCCCCACAATGAGCTTCGAGTATTAATTAATTGAGAATAATATTTATAAATTCAAAATTCCCCTATATGTGCTCACAATTGATAATTATTCTAATGCATTCATTTCTCCTCTTCCCTTGATACCCTTGGCTGATGCTTTCATAATTCTATAACTCTTCTATGAAAAGTAGTCCTTGAAAGGATAGAAGGAATACAGGCTATGATTTTCATTTGCTCATAGATTAGTATCTCCAGATTAAGTGTTTCTGTCATCCACCCATCCATCCATCCATCATTTATCATCCATCTATCCACCTATCCATGATCCATCCAGCCATCCCTCCATCATCCATCCATCCATCCATCCATCCATCCATCCATCTTGCATTTATTGAGCATCAGCCATGTGGTAGGCAAAAAGGTTACAAACGTCATGATCATTTCCCAGAGATTTCTGAACATGTGGAAATTGAAGAACTCAACTCAGCTTTTTAGAGTTCTTAATATTGCCTTAAACCCAAAGATTGAAGAAGTGGAAAAATGGAAAAATAGTGAGAATTAATTCAGGTGACATTGTTTTGGACATTTTCCAAATGGGATAATTATCCAAAAGCAAGCTGACATTTATATCTGTGGGTTTCTATGCTTGTTAAAATACTTTCTTTTTGCTGAAGTACTCATTGAGCTAAATTTCATCTAACATCTGGCTATTGTATAAATATAGCAATGAAAACATGTCTAGTTGCCTACACATTAGGTATAAATTTTAGAAATCCAATTAGTGTTTTATTCTTTGTTTGCATTTCCCTTTTTCTTTAGTGTTGAGCTAATTTTGGGCTTCTACCTGAAACTATAAGAATTCAAATATTTAGCACACATCTATGCAGCAAAATCCAGCTAGATTGAACATTTCCTAATGATTGTAAGATATTAATTAATTTCTTTCTTTATCCATGCAACAAGCAGTTATTGAGTGAAAAGTCAAGCCTCGTCTCAGTGTCAAGGGGTGGAGGTGGGAGTGGGAAGATACAGAATAAGTAAGACACAATAAGGAGTTTAGAATCTAGTGGAGGAGATAGACACCTACACCAGTGATTTCACTGCAGTGTGACCAATGCTATAAGTGAGGTACTTATCCACCTGGCTCCTAAGGCATCACTCACCACTCATCTGATGGGTTGCACACTACATACATGATTGTCCTTAGTCTTCCACTGAGAGTGTATAACCTCTCAAAATTGAGAAGCCCCTCAAACCAAGAACCCAGGGAGTTAAACCAGTACTCATTGAGCCTACATTATCCATCTGGGTAGGCAGAATCTGCCAAATGGCCTGAGGACGGATCATTTATTTAGCAATACCAGTCGCAGTTGTTTGTGTCTTCACTTTCAGATTCACCATAATGATAGCTGATAACCAGTGGTTTATTTTGCATCGATGCGGACATTTTGAATTAAGCCTGTACAAACACAATTTTCACTATCTGTATACTCTGCAGGCTTTCAAAAAATGCATTTGATTTCATGGGCTTACCACCATTTCCTTTGGTGTTGATTATACTCAAATATCTAAGCCTCCTGATCATTCTAAAGGATGATCTTAAGATCTAACTACAAATGAATTTTTAACTTCATCAAACATAATGTTTACCTTTTAAAACATCCAAATGTTTATTTTCACAAGCTTAGTAGTACAAGATGCAACATAATTCATGAAAATCAACCACAATGCTAATACTTTAATATATTATTCCAAATATTAGACATTACAGTTTAAATCTTTTTAACATTAGCTCTAATGTTGGAATAACATTTAAGTTAATAAATAACTGTGAATATAACCATATGTTCAGTCTATTCTCCTCAGTCTATCCTAAATGACGATTTTATTGTGATTTGGGTCATAAAAGTGATAAATAATTGTTTATATGTTTTCACAAATTGCATGTTTATTTAATTAATCCTGAAGAGAACCTAGAAATACATTCCAATGGGTTACATAAATTAGATGTGTTTTTTAGCTCTTCAATTTTTTTAAACATGAGTGAGTCACACTGTAACTGCTCTTAAATTTAGTGTTCACTGCACATAACAGTTTTTGAAATGTATTTTCACAGGCTATAGGTAGTCATTTGCAAAAATGGCCACAATTTTTGATCCTTGAATTAAATGTCTTTCATTTATTTCAGAGAATTATGAGCTTCAAAAGCTACTGCTCTTATGGGGCAATCTGTAAAGTACTAAACTCACAAAATTTGTGGTAACGAAAGAGAGTTTTGCTACATTACACTTTCCAAATAGTAACCACATCTTCCTACTAATTTTCATGTTAAAAACACATTAGGAAAGACAGAATTACTTTTAAGTATAAAATGTTCTGAATTTGCATATTCTATAGTGCTTATAATGAGAATTTATATTTGCTTTTATATTGTTTGATAAGGTTGTCTGTGCCCCTCAGACTGCCATCTTCAGTTGTCACAAAGGCAATTTCTCTGTGAAGTGTTCGTAACATGTGAGGTTGGTGTCAACATGCTGCAATCAGAGGCCTTCTAGGATTCATCCTACCATTTGAATTTACTGCTCTATTTTGGAATTTTCCTGTCATTATCGAGTTTAAACAAATACATGTGTTGTCTGGTTTCATGGTCTGAGAACAGTATTCTGTGCTCTTTGGAATCAGATCTCTAATAAATCATATAGCTCAATTTCATCACATATGTTTTCCAAAGATTTCTAATCTCCTTGTAAAATCTTCAATACTGAGCAGCAGCTCTAGCTAGCACCTATGAGCTGCATTAGGAAATGGCTCAGATAATAAAAAGATAGTATAAGGGTTTAGGAAAAGCATCAATGGCAGAAATAAAGTGTAGGAATCTTAAATTTAGGCAACTACTTGGGTCCAGAAAATGTTTCCTTCCAGTATAAAAGGTTAAGGCTCTTTGAAGAAAATGTTATCTTCAACAGTGGAAACATACATTCAAATTCTGGTCCCCAAGTTTTTAAGAAAGCCTGAAAGCTTAAAATAAGACTCTTTCCCTTTTGTACACTTTTGACAAACTATGTGCGTTTTCAGTGTAGGGACCACCTTACAATTTTAGGGTACTTGTACTCTTCCTTAGGGAAGAGACAGTTGGCATTGTTTCATGGCTGGGTATAATTCATTTATGTCTTCCCAGTTTTTCCTCTCTCATCTCTTCTCTGTATATCTGTCAGCAGTGGTCTCCTGGCAGCAGCACTATGCACTTCATTAATAAGAAGGGATTAAAGAAAAAAGCCCCAGTCTCCTAATACACTTGGATAATTTGGTGCCATCCACAAGGCGATAGACCCCTGCTGCATAGATGTCATTAGAAAGGTACAATTTCATTACTTTTTACTGGCAGAGCCTTGAGTGAAATACAAAATATGTTGTCTCATATGTAGGGGGAAAAAAGTGCTAAAGCTTTCGTTCACTTCCTGCCCCTAAAAATAGTAGAATGTAAAAAATATATTTTATGGTTTTCACATGTATATTGCCTTCCTTTAGTAGTCCTTGAAATCATACTTCCTATCAAATATTGAGCAAAATAAAGATTAAAAGAAAAGTATTTATATTCTTAAATCTCCAATGAGATTTATGTATTTTTATTAATTAACACACTTGTTTTGAATACATACTATGTGCCAGGCTGTCTGCTAGCTACTAGAAAACAAATTACAAAAACATCATTCACTTTTTTTTAACCCTAACTTATTGAATGCTATAATTGGAAGTGAGTGTAAAAGTGAGTGTATATGAAATAAACCATATGGCAGAATACAAATGATTATAAGCCAGTATATTGTAAGTGTATTCAAAAAATCTGTTTAACACTTCCTTGTTAACTGAACTTATTTTTAAACTGACGTGTTTGCTGATGGTTGATATTACCTTTTGAATTGAACCACCCTGATTTTAAGCCTCTAAGTGGTATATTGTACAAACATTTGAAATGACAGTGCAAACCATCTTTGGGAGATTTGCACCCTAGTTTCTATAGGTGCTGTCCCAGCCAGGAAGTAACTATGTGTCACTGGCGCAGTGTGTGGTGTGGCCACACCCCCTGAGAAAGGGACCTGGGATTTAGGCACCTGTGGCATGCCAATGGCACTCCCGGGCATAACACTGGTGTGACGACTCTCTGGGAATCTCACACGTCACTCTTTCCTAGCACCGAAGAGAATCAGTTTAATACTGGTCCATTATCTCACTGCCACAGACACACAACTGCCATTAACGCTAAAAAGTGACACACAGTTGGAACCATGCTTGAGAGAAGACAGCCCTTGATCATCAGTTATTTACAAGTCACTCCTTGCAGTGATAGGTTTTTGCTTTACTTCTAATAGCTTTTGTTTAGTGAGATTGACATTTGCAGTTCTTTGTCTAAGTTAACGCCTAGACTAGACAGTTAAGTTGACAGAAACTGGGGTTTCTGGAGAACATTCTACTGACAAAAGGCAAAGCAGGACAGAAAAACCAATTATTTTGACAAGTAAATGAGTCAGTAACAAAAATACTTTAAAAATGTGTTGGGTTATATACAATATATCCAGAAATGAAAGATTGGTCATCTAGTAAGCTTTGAATACAGAGTGATCTGATGTCCTCACCCTTTTATTCTGCAACCATGTTGTACCTTGTCTGTCATGCATTTTAATTCACTCAAATGTCATTACACTTGCAGTAAAGATTATCAACAAATGTCATGAGAAGTGAGAGAGCAGAGATTGGGACAGGGCCTTTACACCTTCTAGGGTGAACACGGCTTAATAATCAACAAAAAGCCAGGACTCAACTAGCTAAGTTCGTTATCAAAAATATGTCTCAGCTAATGTTTAAATATAGATAACCAAAGTTACAAACAAAATCCCCAGTTTTGCCGATAATTTTTTTTTAAAATAAGCAAAGTGGTAAAGGGGTTAAAAGCTTAGATCATTAAACTGGTGTGGTGCATTTGAGGGTGTGCACTGAAAACAGATCAACCATTTGATACCAGAATACAGATTTCCTTTTTGTTTGTGATTTTTTTTATGATGGTAACTTTGCCTCTGCCTCTACAAGATTTTACGAGTCTGCTTGTCTTGAATCTCAAAGGTGCCCTTATGATTTGGGAAGGGTTTCTGAATATTCTTTTTAAATTTCTGGACTTTAGTCCCATATTACCTTGGGCATTGAGGAGGAAGAAATACTATGAATTGAAGTTAGAGTTGAAACTTGGGTATTTGTGATATAAATGGAAGGAAGTAACTGATTAGCAGTGACGCCTGCTAATGCTCTTTTGCCGAGGTAGTCTATACATAAGAGATTGCTCATAAAAGAACTTGTTATATTTTCTCTCTTGAATGTGCATGACTGTGACATACTGTATTTTGCCATTGTTAAACACAGTTTAACAGAATAAATATTCAAATAAGAATTGACCATACCAATATGCCAGTAGAGAAGGAATAAGCTGATAGACGTGTTTTTGAGTTCTGTCAGGCAAAACTTAACCATATCTTGACACACATTTAAAATTGGTTGTTAGTGAAAGGTAACTAGATAAAATAGGTATATATCTGCTTAAGGATTTTTAAAAATATTTCTTTTTTTAGATTTGAAATTCACAATAGGTTTCTTCCTTTCCTCCTTGGTAAATTATGAAATGTTTATTGTTTAGACTGAGTAATATGACATGAAACAACAAACCTGCACATGTCTAATTTATAACAAATCTGTTTCCTTAATGGGTGGAAGGAAATCTGAGGACAGTTCTAAGGATTCCTGTCTGCTTTCAGTGCGATCTTCTAGTCATACTGAAGACAGTACCTCTCCGGATTGGTCTTTCCCCTTCTTCTCCTCTCCCCGGTCAATGTCAATCACATGCACCACTCCAGGTTTTAGAATCAGGTCATCCGTCTCTACCTGACTCCTGTTGTCCTCCACCTCCATGTAGCTTCCTTTTGTTTGCTGGGCAGCTTTGCTGAAGGCTTCTTTAAAACGACGTTTGAGTTCAACATCTGGACAGAAGACATACTCATAAAGGCCACCAGCGAGGACAGCTCCTATCATGGGCCCAACCCAATATATCTAAGGAAAAGATGGAAGAGGATAGAGTGTAAGTAGAGAAAAGCTATTCCATTGAGCAGCTTATGAATATAGAATCTAGCTGGGTTAAATTAAGAGTGTATTTGTGTCATGCATCAAAAAGAGGGGAATTGGAGAGGAAATAAGAAAACACACCAAATCCTTATCAGAGATCCATAAATTATTAAATAGCATTTGAACAGAAAGCAAAAAGGAACTGTTTCATCTCCTATCCTCTTTTCATTAATTGTGTTCTTTCCATCTTATGATAATCCTTAATGTAAAGATAGATCCTCTTTGGTGGTACTACAAGTTAAGCACACTAAGAATTCTTTAACTAAAATAAAAAAAAAATTTCTGGAGAGTCCTTCTCTTATTTTCTCAATATTGCCATCTTACACTGGTTTCCTGCACAATCTGATCATAACACAGACTTTATCTTTTGGGGATTCCGTTATTCAGGTAAGCATGATCAAAACCAACCCAGCTCCACTTAGCAGAGTTGTGAGTGCTTGTATCAGTTACTTAACTTTCCAAGTCTTAATTTCCTCATCTGTAAAGTGGGGATTATAATAATACAAACCTCACAGGGTAAAAGGATTAAATGCAATAATACTTGTAAAGTACTTAATAGTTTTTAGTTCGTAGTAATCTGCTCCATTCCAGGCTTCCAAAATTTGGTGATTTGATTTAAATGAAAACCTCACGTTCATTACTCTGCAGATAGCTTTCATCTATGTGGTTCTTAAGATGGTGGCTTGGTGAAAAAACATGAGTTTATGGCTAGTTGAGAAGTAGCAATTCCATAGGATTTCAATAAATGGAAATTATTATTATTATTATTATTATTATTATTATTTTGAGATGGAGTCTCGCTCTGTCACCCAGGCTGGAGTGCAATTGGGCAATCTGCGCTCACTGCAAGCTCCGCCTCCTGGGTTCGCACCATTCTCCTGCCTCAGCCTCCTGATTAGCTGGGACTACAGGTGTCCGCCACCATGCCCGGCTAATTTTTTGTATTTTTAGTAGAGATGGGGTTTCACTGTGTTAGCCAGGATGGTCTTAATCTCCTGACCTCGTGATCTGCCTGCCTCAGCCTCCCAAAGGGCTGGGATTACAGGTGTGAGCCACCGTGCCCAGCCGGAAATTATTTTTACATATTAGCTATGCACCTAGAATAAAGTTTTGAGTTTGAATGAAGTGCAGGCATTTGCTTTAGAGCACATGTGTGCTGTAGAATATTAGACATTTATTTAACAGACGCACTTGGGCAACAGAAACCCTGCTTGTTGAGCACTGTCCCTGAGCCAGCCATACTTGGCACTTTTCTTGTATAATCTCATTTAATTCTAACAATAACCTATGAGATAAATATTATTATTCTTCCCATTTGATGAAAAGAAGTGTGACACTCTGAGAGGGTAAGAAGCTTGCTTAAACTTTTATGCTTATCAAATGGTTGAGCTGAGATTTCAGACCTCTCTGACTTCAAACCTCTCATTTGAGGCTGGGCACAGTGGCTCATGCCTGTAATCCCAGCGCTTTAGGAGGCCAAGGTGGGTGGATTGCTTGAACCCAGGAGTTCGATGCAGCCTGAGCAACATAGTGAAACCCTGTCTCTACAAAATACAAAAAAAATTAGCTGGGCTTGGTGGTGTGCGCCTGTAGTCCGGACAGCTACTTGGGAGGCTGAGATAGGAGGATCACTTGAGCCCAGGGAGGTTGTGGCTGCAGTGAGCCATGATCATGACACTATACTCCAGCCTGGGCAACAGAGTAAGAGCCTGTCTCAAAAAAATGAAAACCTCTCTTTTGAAACACTGTTCCAAACACTGTAGTATACTGTTTTCCACTGTACTACACACTCATTTGAAAAAAACATGATGGATGCTTTTTGTTTAAAACACCCTCTGCAAATTAATCTCAGTTTGCATTCTCATTGTAAGATTTAACTAAAATTCAAAATTTAAACTGAGGCTGAAGACATAATATTTATGGGGAAACTGTTGCTAGTGTGGCTGGAAGAATCAAGTTCCTCTCTTGAACATGAAAAAACCCATATGAGCCTTTATCTTCTTTATGCCCTTTTAAAGGAGAAATGAGAGCCCTCCTCTAAATGTCTTTGCTCTTTGTTTAAGGTCTCATTAGACATGTACTATTCCACAGGCTACAAATCCCACAAGGGAGACTAGAACAGCAAAATAATTACTACGCTTTCCAAAACATCTGTGAATAAGATACCCAGCTGCATGTTCTCAAAAATAAACAAATCTCAGTGTCAAGTTGCTATTTCAAAATGAATCATATGTACTTTAAAGTAAAGAATCTTTATTGCTAAAAATCTAGAAAATGTGTAAAAGTATGAAGAAAACTAAAATAATATAATTACACTATACAAAAAACCCAATTAATATTTTAATGTTATTTCTAATCTCTCTACCTACAAATATACTTTAAATTAGTTCTAAATTTCATACAACCATTGCTATTTTTAGTAGAATTAAGTTTGGTATAATATAACATGGGGCAACTTTTGGTTTAATCAACAAGCTAAGAATGTTCCTACTATTTAAATTTTAACTAGCTTACTGCAACTGACAAGTAATTAATAAAATATATATTTTCGTCTACATTTTCAAGTGCTTACAAATTTAACTAAAAGTTGTTAATGACAAAATAGTTTCAATTTAATATGTTGAACTGAAAATTGTATTTTCATTATAAGATCAGGGCTGGGCACTGTGGCTCACGCCTGTAATCCTAGCACTTTGGGAGGCTGAGGTGGGTGGATCACCTAAGGTCAGGAGTTCGAGACCAACCTGGCCAACACGGTGAAACCCTGTCTCTACAAAAAAATGCAAAAATTAGCTGGGTGTGGTGGCATGCACCTGTAATGCCAGGCTGAGGTAGGAGAATCTCTTCAACCCAGGAGGAGGAGGTTGCAGCAAGCCGAGATCATGCCACTGCACTCCAGCCTGGGCAACAGGGCAAGACTCCATCTCAAAAAGAAGAAAACAAAATCATATACTACTCACTAAAAATTTCCATTTCTGTTAATGTGGTAACAGTTTTTGAGACATAAATGGAGGTATCAGTGACAAAATGACTAATCTCATGGATGGCACTTTTGGCTAAGTCTTGGTTTGAACATTGACCCTCATTCTATTATTTAATGCTGTAGATTACTTTTAAAGATTTGGTATACTTTTCTTAGAAATGAATGCACATAGCAGTGGTGCATTTTCTTGTCATTTGCAGTGTATACCATAGATGAATGGCTGTGACTAGGTTAGTAATCACGGTCTAAATAAACACAAGGGGCATTTTCTGTTATGTTCATGAATTTTTTAAAGTTGTAAGTGACATTTGCAATATATAAATTATAATAAAAGCTAGCCCTCTTTGAAGCTGGCTTACAGGTCTCATATTTTTATTGGCTATTGTAAGTTAGCACGTTGGTGGCCTTCACAACTGCTGCATTACTTATTTAATTTTAAAG
This sequence comes from Nomascus leucogenys, assembly GCF_006542625.1. Taxonomy (NCBI): domain Eukaryota; kingdom Metazoa; phylum Chordata; class Mammalia; order Primates; family Hylobatidae; genus Nomascus; species Nomascus leucogenys. Next base: position 52,935,663 of record NC_044384.1, on the reverse strand, counting down.
GATTTAAATTCCTTTGCTGTGAGAAACAACTGAAACAAAATTAATTATAATATTTTAAAATGGACACTGCTATTCTCTGGAAGCACTGCCACTACATTAATAAATATTTAGTTATAATAGGTTAGGTTTGAGACTGAAAAGTGAGCCTTTTCTGTGAGACATTTATTTTTCCGGTTACGGTTATGGTGATAATAACATAAACCTTTGCACTATTTATTCGACACCATCTGCAGTTCAAATACTTCCAACTTACATACTATTAATTGAGTTTATGCATTTGTAAACAAAAAAGGGTAAATATCTATGGGCAGCGCTTTTAAGTATTTCATTCTTTCTTTTTTTTTTTGCAATTTTTTTCCATTATTGCTGGGAAGGCTTTACTTTCAATTATTTAAACACCATATTCACTACACCATGCTGATTTTAACTTGTTCCACATAGGCAACCTCTATATACAGTGTATTCTGCTGCAATCTGCTAGATACAGTGTCTAAAATAGTGCTTCAAAAAAGGAAAAGACTATTATCGAAGGCCTAGAACTTTCAATAAGAGATCTTTTACATCTCTTATCTTTTTACAGCAGATCTGTGCTATTCTTTCCCTAGTCTTTATGAAAGATGTAATAAAGTGGGGGTCAAGGTTGGAGAAATGCAAGAGAAACTGGTAAGCAAAATAATGAAAAATAAAAGAGCCCCACAGGTAATTGTCCTCAACTGTAGGAAGATAGCAACTATCAATATGAGGGTTACCCAATGGTTTTCCCAATTTCCCATGATAACTGCGGGTCCAAAGGATCGGGCGGGATTCATGCTGGCACCAGTGTAATTGATCTAGAGGAAACAAGAAAACAACTTCAGACATTGCTGAAACAGGGCTACTAGCAAGTATCATTCATTGCAATTTGCTGTCATTTGTCACTTAGAGGAACCTCAAGATGTTAGCAGCTATATCAACATTCTCATTGCGCAGTTGGAAAAATTATAACCTAAAATGGACAGTCATGGCTGGATACTAAAGAGCTACTGCTGTAAAACACAACATCTTCAGGCCAGCTAGAGTGAGGATAAATGAGGTGGGATTGATTATTTAAATGGACTTGGAAACTTACTGCAAATAAATGTCCAATTGCAACAGAAAATCCAATTGCTAAAGCTATTGAGCCAGTGACATCAGTCCGTTTGGAATCACAGCTGGCAAAGATAGTAAACACCAATTGAAATGTGATTATCAACTCAACCAGGAGACCATGACCAGCGGAAAGATTTCCATGAACCTAGAGAAAGAAAAATATTCCATCAGAATTGAAGCAAGAGTATTTTCGATGACAATGTATTAATATCATTGTGAAAGGCACATTTTATCTGTGTAAAAAGTAAAGGTAAGTCTTCTACCCCACCTTCAACTGAGACCTTCCTTCTCTCACCCCCCAAAAAGACGGAATAAATTTATATTCATTTTGGGTCATCACAGATAATTACTCTTACAATGACCAAGCAGGAGTTTGTGCTGAATGTCCCTTTCTACAAAGGAAGCAAAATGTGCCACTGCAGCACTTAACTTGTAAAAGAATTTTTTGAGAGCCTTGTAATTTTATAAGGCAATGATTAAATCCATTAATTAGGTTTAAATTAATTAATATATATTTCAATTAAAATTTAAGCCATGTGCGTTTTTTTTTAATCAGCCCTGGTGCTGAGTTAACAATTGATACTCCTAATCAGCTAAGAACAAAACTAGGATCGGATGTCTATTTTTTTAAGCATAACCCTTTATGTAGATCATTGTACATCTTATGGATATGACAAGAAAATAGTTTTTTTCTGCTAGTGAACAAATAATTGTAAGGAAAATGCATTAAGCTAAATATAAAGTCAATATAGTAATTGGAATGGGAGAAGGAGAGGAAAAAACCAACACAATTTTCGGGCCACCTAGATTTTGTTATTTTTAAGGCACTCAAGAGCAAACAATGATTTCTTACAGATATACCTAAATACTGCCAGAATCAGTTTTCACACTATTAAGAATCATCAAAAATTCCCTAGGAGTATATTAGCTATTTTAGGGATGTGCCTCATGCCACCAAGGCATTATTTAGCAAAGAGTTTGCAAGAAGCTTGGAGTCCTAGTTTGAAAATAGCTAAAGACGCTACCATGGTGACTCCCAGGCCTCCCACCACACTGGGAGGTGTGACCAGATAGAGGATTCCTGCTCCAGTGATGGCCCCCAGGCACTGGGCTGCGATGTAGAAGACAGACTTGGCGATGCTGATCTTCCTGGTGCACACCATGGCCACAGTCACTGCAGGGTTGATGTGGCCACCGCTGATGTGGCCAAAGCACTGCACCATGGTTGCAATGCTGAGTCCAAAGCAAAGGGAGATGAGAACCATGTCGACCGGTGAAGGCTTTTCGGTTCCACCCCAGTTGATGGTGGATCCCAGGCTGAGGAGAACAAAAATAAGCATGGCCAGAAATTCTGCTGTGACTGCTTTCCAGAAAGCTTGAGTCCAGACCCCTCTGAAAGCCACCATGATGTTCTCTCTGGTACACAAAGGTCCACACTTACTGAAAAGAGAAACAAATCAGCATCAGAAGCCACTACACCCAGGTTTATGAATTTAGGTGAAGGGAACAAGGCCTGCCATCTTCGGGTACTGTGGGCAGGGGCTGCCAAGCGTGATTTGCACACCAAGAAAGAATGCTTCTGCTAAAGCTCCTTCATGAATAGTCAAGAGACTGTTATTCTAGTCTCCTTTCATTTAATATTCAAAGATCATCCAGTTTCACTGGAAAATTATCCAAACTGTCCCTAGAAAGGAAAATGTCTAAATCAGATTCCTTAAAATATTAAGAATAAAATATATTTACCTTGTACTTAATTCCCTTAGAGCAAGTTTTTAAGTTTCGAGTACATTTTATATGCCACTTACATTTTGAACATAAAGCATTAAAACAAGGTGTGCGTGGGGGGGTCGTCTTTTCTAGCTTTGCACTTGATTGCTTTGAAATGGCATTCTGAAAATCTCCCCCTCACCTCAGACTCTGGATTAGGGGGAAGCCTTTTAGGAAGCCAGGGTGCTGAAGGCTGTCTTTTGAGAAAGTGAACTCATTGAGGGGAGAGGAGCTTCTGGTGACTAGCAAGGGCGATGGGAACAGGCAGGGCCTCAGCTGGGACAGCGACACTCCCTCCCTCTCCTTTGCGCCAGGAGCGAGCAGGCTGCCAGCGGGAGGAGTCCGGGAGCTGAGCCTGCCCAAGGGACACGCGCACCGCCCAGATCTGGGAGCGCGGCACGGGAACGTGTCAACCTCCGTCCCTAGGGAGCCTGGAGCGCCTCTCAGAGGGCGGAGCAGCGGCCATTCCCGGCCCGCGGCAGGCTCCCGGGCGGCGGCCAGGTGCACGCACATTAGCGGCCCCGCGAGCCCGCCCGCCTGCCCGCCGGCCCGGCTGCATCCTGGCCGCTGGAGGTGGGGAGAGATGGGAGTGGGGGATGCTTTTAGGGGAGGAAGGACAGCCTCTCCTCGTGCCCGACCCTCTCTCACCCCTTGACCCTGACCGTACAACGCAGATAAACCTGCCAAAGGGAGCCTGGAGGCTGGGGTGTGCCAGCAATGCCCCGGTACCCTTCCTGCCTTCATGGTGCAGAGCTCGGGAAGTCAGGAAAAGGGGGTGTGGCTAGGGAAACTGTGGGCCCCTGAGCAGAAGGCTCTATGGAAAACGGCTTTTCTCTAAGGTCTTTCTGATGGCTTTCTGTTACATGGGCTTATAGGACAGTGTGTCTCACCTTGCGGAGCTTCTCGGGGGAGGGTGGTGGGCAGGGAGTCTGGGAGAGGGAGGACGCCTTCTCCTCCCGTCTATATCCCTCTTGCTGTCATTAGATCTCTGGAGCAGAGAAGGGGTGGTTTGACGATATTGATGCCAACTGCTCATTCTGGCAGGAAATGGCTAGGATTCCCCTTTTGCGGGGGCAATTACCCCAGTTACCCTATCATCTAAGACTTTTGCCCTTGTCCTTTGCCTGTAATAGTCATGAGAGCCAAGAAGTATGGAGAGCATTTACCAGAGAATCTAATTGCAGAGGACCACGTAAGGGGTTAGGCAAGAAAGTCAAGTACTTTAAGAGATTAGTATTATTGTGGATTTCCCTTTGACAAATTGCGGGGCCCTCATTTCCCCACGTCACTGAATGTTCCCGGGAGCCTGCTTTCTGCATGGGTAGTGAGGAAATGCAGTGCCAAAAAGGGTGAGGGGAATTTCCAGCTCAGCCTAGCCCTTAGTTTGCTATGGGGCTTTGCTTTAGAGGTGGAGAGAGAAAAACCCTTTCTTGCCCAGGCCCGGGTGGCAGGATAAAGAGCTGGCTCCACAAGGGGGTGGCCAGCCACATCCCACGCATCCCCTGCCCCAGTGAAGCGAATCTTAGAAGTATGAAAAACCCCAGGTGGGATGACAATGACATCATACTCTCTAGAGGAAAAGAATGTAAAGAGACAAAAACGGTGGTTGGAATGGGGCAGGGAGGGCACCCTGGAGGAGACACTAAAAATATTCCCAAAGAGGGTAAACTCAGAAAAGTCACACATTGAAGAAGTTAGGAGAGTCACTTCTGAACTCACTGGCAGCCCAGGGCTGTAGCCAGGATGGCAAAGGGGGCAAAATGCGATCATAGGTGCTGTCGTTTGTGGTCAGGGTTAGTGGGGAGAAGGAGGAGGACAAAACAGGAGGCTAAGGAAGCTAGGTGGGCAGGAAACGTCCTTTTCAGCCCCGCAGGAGACACCAGGAGAGGTGGGACCCAGAAAAGGCCAGCCCCCCTGCTCACCCCCTTCACCTCTCACTTCTGCCATTTCCCAAGTTCTCTCCCTGCTTGGTCTCTCATGCACCTGTCTACCTCTCCAGAGGTAGTTGCTCTTTCAGCTTCAAATTTTCATCAGCCAGAGAATTTAAAACAGTGCAAAACACCAAAACAAAACATAAACATACTCTTTAAGAATGTTTTTAGCTTTTTTTTTTTTAATCCACAAAAATCTGATCTTCTTCCAAAGCAGATGGACCAGCCTCAGTTGGCTGTGAACCATGAAGTTTGCTGGCAGCATATACATATCTCTGGCCTTATGAGGGCTCACCCTAGCGTCACCCATAGCACCCTGTTTTTATTGTCAGTGTTCCCTTACATGTTCACAGTCACTGGAAATGATCAACACAATTAGTTTTGCTTCTTTTGCCCCAGAACAAAGGGGGTTTGTTGATGTGACCCGGTTGTACCGAATCGGACACATTACTTTCTAGCTGAACACTCAGCTTCATCCACTCCAGGACACCTGAGCATCTGGGTGAGTAATTTTTCTGAAGAAATGTACTATAGCTAGATTTACCTTCATAGGGTAATTTTCCTGGGATTTTGCAGATCTCAAACATATGGAGGATTTGGCTAAAAAGCATCCCTTTTCTTCTACCTTCTCTATGCCTCTCTTCTGAAAATGCCCAGTACTTAGATCTAAAAGAACCACCCACCTGCCCTATAGCTGCCTTCCAGATTCTGCCTAAGAAGGCACAAATATCTGTAATAAAAGAGACAGTTTCATCTTTTGGCCCTAAGCATTGTTCCCTTAAGGCAAAGAAGGACTTACCCCCACCGCCTTGCTGTGGGTCTGTCACTCATGCCTTCCCCAGCCAGAGTGCAGCTCTCATTGCCTGCCCCGCAGCTCCCTGTGTGCTGGGAGTCAGATTACGGCCACTTGTCTGATTGGGTTTTTGGAGTGTTAGGGGTGGAAAGATTCTGCACCATGTGGCAATTGCTAAGTTATATTTGAACTTGAAGTAGCTTTTCTGTACCTGATCACTGTAGACACAGGGCATTTCAGGAATGCAAAAACATTTACTTATGTTATGTTTTTTTTTTGAGACAGTAATTTTTGAAAATGAGGATTTCCTTAAATCTTTATTTGAATTCTTCCTACCATGAAGAATTGTTCAGAATTTGTCTTGTTTGGTTGGTTATATGTTGTAGTTGAAATTGGGCAACTATTAGAAAATGAATTTGTATAATCCAGCAGTTAAGACGAATTTAGATAGAGACTTCGGTGCATTTATTTTTTAGCCAATGAATTCTGTTTGAAGTTTTTGATCTGAGAAGAAGCATTATAAAAACAATATATAACTGCAGCTCCATTTATAGCACAGGCAACACTGATTTGGACAATAAAAATAAGGAAAAGTAGGAAATACAGGAAATAAGACTGCTCTAGGGTGCTCACCTGACTGTTATATTAATAATCTGGGGATAAGAAGTAGCAAACTTAAAAAATATTTAAGTTGGATGGGGACAAAATTATGGGGAACTGTAGGTAAATTTAACCTCTGGAAACTTAAGGACAGGACTGATTTGATAATTTACTGGTCCCAGTGCAAAATGAATGCAGGACACCTTGGTAAAAGGACACCTTGGTAAAACATTATTTAAATTTCAAGATTGCGACAGCAGAGCATAAATAAAGGCTGGGTGCTTCTAAAGGCAGGACCTTGTGCAGCCGCGCAGGCTGCGTGCTTATAAAGACGTCCCTGCCGAAGGAGTTTGGTGAACTCTAGAAGGTCTAACCATTAGCTACCTGCATCACCATTCATTATTATTATTTTTTTAAATCTCCATCTCATTATTATTTTTTCTTTAATCACCATCTCATTATTATTTTTTTCTTTAAACAGACCTTAGGTGCATGGGATTGGAATAATCAGAATTCCTGATTTATGACACTCTGTCATCACTCGTGCATGTATGGCCCTCTTATTTTCTAATAGTTAATTATAATGGCTTTTAAATAATGTAATGAACGTCTATGAACCCACCACTCAACCCAACAACTAGAACAATGATAATAACTCACATTACCTATGGACGCCTCCCTTTTCCCACTTTATATTTCAGATTGGATTTTTTTTTCCAGAATGAAGTATGACAAGAAAGTAATACATAAGAGAGAAGAAAGAATGTTATACTTTTAAATCCCAGTTACAGTTTTTTTGTTTTGTTTTCATTTGCGTACTTGAGACATGGGAATGGGTGAAGAGCTCTCATTAGAAAGAGGAATTCAAAATTTGAGTGTGACTTTCAGAGGAGCACTGTATTACTGTTTCAAGCATTCTCAGCTAACCAAGATTAAATTTAGATTTTTAAGAATATGGTTGTACACTGATTATTGTACATCAGTGGTTTCTACCTTTAATATGCTACCTGAAAGTCAGAATAAATTCTGATGAGAGGGGCAGGGAGAATTTATGTGAATCCACAAAGAACACTTAAAACATTTCATATTGATTCTTAAAGCTGTTTACCATTTGGATTTTAGAATGAGATTTTAAAAAGGTGCAAAATGTTTGTTACAAATTGGAAAACTGTGACTTTCTAGGCAGATGTGCTAAATGTCATTACTCTGACCCTAAGACATTTGAGTCAGAAGTATTTTGAGGGCTGTGAAGCTAAGGCGCAATGTAGCCATGTTTAGGGGCTTCCTTGTGAATGAGTCCTGTGGGCAGATCCGCAGGAATCTACAGAGTGGTGCTCCTTAGGGCTACTGGTCTGATCGGTGGGTGGACATTTTCTAGGTCCACTCTTCACAGGTTGTCCTAGGCTTATTAGCATTCTCTGCATAGCCTTGGCAGTTGCAGTTACCATTTTACAAAGTGCCAGCAAAACTTGGTTACCACGGTTTCTCAGCCTCTTTCCCTGTTTTCTGGCTGGCTGATGCGCTGGCAGGGCAGTTCCTAAGGGATGACTGTTCCCATCAAGGAAGGGGCCACCCTCATTGGCTCCAACCCCTACACTTATTAGTACTCTCAGCAGAGTAGCTTAAAATTGACTGGGGATTAACTCTTCACCTACCAGAGGTAGTTTTTCTTATTAAGTATTGCCAATTATCCTTTTTGTACTTGAGCTGCTACTACTGATCTTCCTGTGATACTGTCAGCTGTATGCAATAATCAGCTACTTATCTGGCTTTTCTTTGGACTACTGGCAGAAATTTCCCACAGCATTGTCTGTGGCCTTGTATGCAGAATGCGATAATGAAGGAAAGCAGCTATAATGTGCTTGTAGTGGTGGTGGGTCACCAGGAGGTGGGAAGCTCTGGTGAATATGAGTATACCTTCTACATTGAAATGTTTTGGTGTGGACCTGGATCCAAGCGAGAGTTGGAATCTAACTCCCCCCGACCCCCCACACCACTGGAATGTTTAAAAAGCGCAATTCATTAAAAAAATTGAATAACAATTTATTACATTTTCTTGACTTTCTCATTGTATAGTGTTAACGATCTTCTGGGGGAGGATAGTTACATGGCATATTGATATAAAATTGGTCTTTATGCCAGACCACCTTGTGAATCTTTAGTTCAATAGCCTTGCGAAGTTGTGGGTCAGTAACACATGAGGAACCAGAGAGAAGCATAAGTGAAAATGACAAGTACTTAGCAAACACTAGCTAATTGACACACTTTTTTTTTGTCTGTTTCTGAATTTTTAATCTACTATGCCATACTATTTTCCTTGGGTGCTGTTGTATATCTTTGGGATTTGTGGACTCCTTCTCCCATCCTTGCCCTCAGAACTTTTAATATTTCTTCATGTGTTCAGAGATTGAAAACTGAAACAAAAGCACTAAACATGCCAGCAATGCCTAAGTACCAGACGGGAAGTGTCTCCAGGCTGGTAGGGGCAGATTCAATCGCAACTCATAAATCTTACTTTGCTTTTCATGAATCTCAGCATCATGAATTCCCCCAGAGCATTTATATATCAGTATGTTCATTAAAAACAAACAAATAAACAGAACAACAACAGCAGCAGCAGCCGCAACCACAACCATCACGACGAAGGGCTTAATGGGGCTTTGTTCCTTTTTCGAGGAAGCTTTACCTTATGGTTATAATTCAGGATGGCTTCCAGAAATAGAGTTCACCACCGAAAGAGTGAAATAAAAATAATGATCAAATACAGCAAGGAATCAGAGTGTTTAACTTAGCTTCCTGTTCCTTAGTGAGGTAAACTGGAGAAAACCTATCTTTCCAATGGTTGTTGAACGTTTCACAAACACCATAAATCTCTCTCTGTGCCCCCACGCCCCACAGATCCAGGTTTTCGTGTTTGGTGTAGCAGGCACATTTTTCTTGATTCACATCCAGGCGGACTGCTTTGGTGGGGGAGTTGTACTCTGCTGACATTTAAGGCAGGAATTCCCTGGGAAAATAGTCAAGAGATTATTTTGGAGCTGCTGGAAAAGCTCCAAAGGGTTTAGGGTTCCCCTCGCTAGGCAAATAAGGAGAGAGAACGAGAGGGAGGGAAAGAGAAAACAGAAGGACTTTATTGAGTGACTGTATTTCATCTGAAGCTCGTACAAAAAACCAGAAATGTGGTTGGATGACTGGATACTTTTCTTACACCTTATCTCTTACCCAGCTGATATGACAGCTCAGAGTCTGGTTGGGCGTTTAAAAAAACAGCTCAGATGTCCATAGTAGACAATCAGTTCTCCGGGAAGCAAAGGACTTTGGGATTTAATGGGCTGGACCAAAATGTTTGAAATGGTTAATAGTCTAAGTGTAGCCTGTACTAGTAATTGTTTTAGAATTTAAATTAAATTTGAATATATGAAAAACTAAGCCAACATTTTGGTGAACACTGTCACTCAGTAACCTCTGTCATCTACACTGATCATTACAGAAGGGCTCAGAGTACCCATATTTTTAGCTGACTAACAAAGATGTTTCCAGCTTCAAGGACAGAAAAGGCGTTCAAAATTCTGTACACATGGGGTGTGACCGGCAGAGTAGGCCAAAAAACTAGGTGGTTAAAAAAAATGCTTTCAGAATAATGCTAGCAACAGAACACTTTTTAAAGGAGCAGAAGTGGCCATAATCTGTGACCACAAAAAGAAATGACTGATTTCAACAGTCAAGTTATTTAGGAATGGCCTTGGATGACCTTTCTAATAATTCAGATGCTTTCTTTTTTTCCTTCCTAAGTGATCATACATCCTTCTCTTTAACCTCTGTGCTTTTTTTTTTTTTCCACATTCATACAATCAGGAAAGCACATCTGAAATTCACAGGGCCTTAGAAGTGTCAAGTCTCAGCATTACTGGTTTTATCTTTCCTGTATGTTCTTATCTCTTGCTGCACTTTGGCCTGTATTTTTGCTGCAGGGAGTATGATGCGACCACACCTTGTCGGGTCCCACCTTGGAGCCAACTTAGGTGATTCTTTTATCCTCAATCCCTTTCCCTTCTCTCACTGCCACAGGACTTTCTGATTCTTCTTCAAACACTCCTCAGTATTTATCTCCTTCATGTAATCTGCTCTTCGCAAACTTGCTTGGTTCTAGTCACTTAAAAAACCCGTAACAACTGGAAAGCCTATGTGATACTCTGCAGTTATAACTAGGTAATGTATTGACTCATTCGCTGGTGTTTTGTTGCTACCTTATCTCTCTTTTAAAATATAAACTGTAGTTATGGGAATATATGTCCTATGAAATTTCTTACTGTGTTGATGATGATGATGATGATGATAAAGTGATGGTAATTATTTTGTAGATAATACCATTGTGTAGTGGAAGGAGAAGGGTAAGAGTTGGCAGTCTTGACTCGATCATTTACCTTTTGTTGGCTGTAGACCCTTGACCTCTTTGAGCTCTGTTTTCGTCATCTGAAATGGAATAGGTGATTATCTGTTCTGTGTTTTTCAAATTTATGGGAAATCTATGATGCCCTCTGTGATGGTTTGGTCTGTTTGACCCTTCTAAATCTCATGTTGAAAGTTGATCCCCAGTGTTGGAGATGGGGCCTAGTGGGAGGTGTTTGGGTCATTGGGGTGGATCCCTAATGAACGGCTTGGGGCCATTCTTGCAGGAGTAACTGAATTCTCACTTAGTTCCCATGAGAACTGGTTGTTGAAAAAAGCCTGGCATCTCTTCCTCCCTCTCTTGCCTCCTCCTCTCACCATGTGGTATCCCACTTGCCAGCTCCGCTTCCCCCTCCGCCATGAGTGGAATCTTCCTGAAGCCCTCATCAGAAGCAGATGCTGGTGCCATGCTCCTTATACAGCCTGCAGAGCTGTGGGCCAAATAAACTTCTTTTCTTTTTGAATTGCCCAGCCTCAGTTACTTCTTTGTAATAATACAAAAATTGACCAAGGTGTCCTTCTCACCTCATTCTGGTTTGAGTCCAACTTTTATATGCTTCCATAATAGTTTGGGCTTCCAAATCCCATTGTAGAATTGTGTCTAGCATGCTGGAATCACTTGGTTACTTTTATCTCCATCACTGGCCTGTGATGGCAATGGGAGCAGGGAACACTCTCTCAGTCATCTTACTAATTAGTCACATTGTAAAGATTAAAAAGAATTGTGGAGTAAACAAGTGAATATGGCTCAAATAAGGCAGTATCAGCAGGAATGCTTTGCAAACAGTGTTAATAAATGTGAGTAAGGATGATGCTGAGGCTCATGATTTTAAAAAAGGCATTCAAGTCAGGTGTGGCAGCTCATACTTCGACTCCCAGTGCTTTGGGAGGTTGAGGCACGAGTATCACTTCAGGCCAAGAGTTCAAGACAGCCTGGGCAACATAGAGAGACCCTTGTCTTTACAAAAAATTTTTTAAAAATTGGGCATGATAGTATGCACCTATGGTCCCAGCCACTGGGAGGCTGAGGTGGGAGGATCGCTTGAGCCCAAGAGTTTGGAGCTGCAGTGAGCTGTGATTGCACCACTGCATTCCAATCTGGGTGACAGGTTGAGACACTGCTGCTAAAAAATAAGTAAATAAAAAAGGCATTTGCTTATGAGTTAAGAAACTTATCCATGTCAAACCTTGAAAAAAATCATGCATTCTTAATCTTATTATCCAAATTACAGAATGAAATAATAAATCTTTTCTAGCATAGGTAAGGATCCATGTTAATGGGTGCATATTGCTTTTAAAATAAGAAGTTAGGTAACTAGAGTATAAACATTCATGATAAAATTTCATAAACTTCAAATGGATATAGATAATTCTGTGGCTACATTTTAGAGTTTAAGGCAGAAGTAATACATTTTGAAACTTTACTTTGTTTTATGGATTAATAAAAAATATCTTGCAAATTTTATTTAAAAATAAGAAGCTGATTAGTACGTCATCTCCTCATTGGCTTATTAACTCTTTGTGGTTGATAATAAATGACATTACTGAGTACTGCTGCGAATAACACCGTGGAGAATCAATAACTTGGTGAAATTATGGTTTCTAAAGTAAAGGTGCTCCTCAGTGTCATCCTGCAATCCTATATGGGTTCAGAGTCATCTGTCTTTCTCATTCTCCAGTCAGAACCCTAGCTGAGACAGAAAATGACTCTGGCTTCCCTAAGCAAAGGAAAGTTTATTGAAAGCATATTGAGGCTCAAAGAATTGTGGGGAGGATGGAGAACCAGTTTGCAAGTGAGAACACCCCAGGAAGCTCTGGAAGCTGGAGGCAGGACCTGCACATCAGCTGCTAGGATGGATGGCCTTTCAGCCTTCCTCCTTTTCTGGCATTGCTGCCTTCAGAAGCAAAATCGCAGAAGTGAGCATTCGATACCAGGTCATGGAGAGAGATGACTTCCACAGAGGGAGAGAGTCATCAGGCATTATCCTCCTCCCAAGGCCACACTCAGTGGGTGAGGGGTAATAATGAGGCAGCTCTTCTGTACAATCTCATTTAATCCTTAACACAACCCTTTGAAGGAGATACTATTGCTATCCCTGTTTACAGATAAGGAGACTGAGGCAGAGAGAGATGACAGACTCTGCTTGAAGGTCACACTGCCAGTGTACAGTGAAGCTGGATTTCAACCATGGCAATCAGACTCCAGAGTTCTTGTTTTTTATCACTTTAGCATGCTGCCTCTTCAAGAGGATTCTGGGATGCACCTCAGCAGGAGGCTTGATACAGGCAGCTGAAAAATAGCAAATGCCCCTTTGCACCATGCTTCCACCTGTCTCCCTTTACCCCAGTTCTGCATAGAACACATGCCTCATTCTTCACTGGGAAAGTAGAGGCCTTCCACCCAAGCACTCTGTCCACTGCTCTCTTTCACCTACACACATGGCCTCTAAAATTTCTACAGCCAAAAGAAAATTTTGTATTTTTTCTCTTCAAATCAAATGCCATCTCCATTCATCCAGCTACCCCAAGCCAGAAAGTGGGGAGTCATTCCTGACTTCTTCTCTCAATCCACACTCCCAATCAATCACAGGATTCTGTCACTCTCACCTCATAAATATCTCTTGCATTCATCTCCTCTTTTTTACTCCATTGTCACCTTCTTAGGTCAAACCTTAATGATTTACATTTGGATTATTAGTCTCCTAGAGAGTCTCCCTTCCATAGCCCTGTACCCCTCTAACCCATCATTGCTGCAGGAATAAACTTTCTTTCATTTTTTTAAAAAATATTTTTATTTTGACACAGAGTCTCACTCTGTCACCCAGGCTGGAGTGCAGTGGCACGATCTCGGCTGAACACAACCTCCGCTTCCTGGGTTCAAGTGATTCTCCTGCCTCAGCCTCCTGAGTAGCTGGGATTACAGGCATGAGCCACAATGCCCGGCTATTTTGTGTGTGTGTGTGTGTGTGTGTGTGTGTGTGTGTGTGTGTTTTTAGTAGAGAGAGAGTTTCACCATGTTGGTTAGGCTGATCTTAAACTCCTGGCCTCAAGCGATCTGCCTGCCCTAGCCTCCCAAACTGCTGGAGAGTAAGCTTTCTAACACAAAACCTGAAACTGATTTTGCAACCCTCTGGCTTAAAATCCTTCAAAGGTGCTGCTTGTGTTCCAGGTAGATTTCAAACTGCTGACCCTCGCCATTTGATCGTTGGCTGCAGGTTCTCCCTACACTTGGCTCCCACCGTCCTGACACCCACTTTTCTTTCTAGTTACATAGGACTGTGTTAGTCAGCTCAGGCTGCCATAACAATGTACCATAGACTGGGTAGCTTGAACAATAGACATTTATTTCTCACAGGAGACTGGAGATCAAGGGTAATTTGGTGACTTTGGTTTTTCCTGGGGCCTCTCCCTGCTTGCAGGGGGTGCCTTCTTGCCATGCCCTCACATGTCCTTTCCTCTGTGTGTGCGCATCCCTGGTATCTCTCTGTATGTCCTGATGTGTTCTTCTTGACATCTGAACTTGGAGGAGGACATAATTCAGTCCATAGCAGGGACCTGTCCAACAGAAGTCCTAGGGCTTCTTACACATTCTTTCTTCCCTTCCCTGACTAGGTAACTTATATCTCATCCTTTGAAATCCAATTTAAGTTTCACTTTTTCTGTAAAACCTTTCCTGTTCCTCTAATTTTATTTAGATGCCATTTCTCTTTATTTTCCCCACAACACCCTTCCAAAATAGCTTCATACCTCCCTATTTCCCAGCATATAAATATCAGATCCCCTTCATGTCGCTCCCCAAAAGACATGAGTTGCCCCAGTAAGGAGGTATAAGAATCAAAGGCCTTTTTCACCAGCAATGGATGACTCACTAGGAATTGTACACAGGGCTGCTTTAGTTAGTAATTACATACAGGGTTGTGTTATAGTTACACTGCTCCATAATTTATGGTTGTACTTTGGTCTTCCTTGAAAATAGAATAAGTTTGTAGAAAAATTGGCTAATTTCAGAATCATTTGATAAAATCTTTTACCAAACACAGAATCCTATACTATTTAACTGGTTGGAATAAGAAAAAAATTTATTTCAAATGGGAGAGACTTCTTGAGAAACAATTTAATAAACCAGTAAAGTACTGACATAATGAACTATGATTTGTATTGATATCTGAGAGTGATTGGTACAATAGAACGTTGTAACAAAGTCTGAATGGTTTCATAGACATACTCAGTATATAGTTAATAGTCTTTGTAACTGACCAAAGGGGTGTATGAAAATCACCTTATAAGCTTCTAAGAGCAATGTGATTCTTATTTCTTTTTATTGCTAATAATTCCATTTTAAAGATGAAGAATTGTTGTGTGGAATACATGAAAGAACTCTATAGTGCCTTGGTAGTATCAACACTTTACCCTCTGAAAGCATATTACATTGGAGATCTCACAGAATAAGTATAAAACCTCATATTACCCTTTTCATACTGCACAACATTTTGAGTAGAGAAAGTGCTGCCCCAAGTGCCTTGTGGCTCGTGAGATGTTAGGGAGGCCAAAAGAAATTGCTAGAACCAGAACTCATGAATGCCTCAAGGCCTCAGCCTCAGTTGAGATCATTAGGTTCAACTATAGCTGAATATGGGAATGTAGTTCCTCAGACACTCCTAAGTATTATGTCATCCCAGAAACCTTTAATTTTGGTGAAAGAAGAACAAGTGCTTCCATAGTTGATAAGATTAAAGTTCTAATGGTTAGTTGTCTGTCAAAATTACATAGTAGTAGAAGACATGAACTATTCCCAGAGTTAGGGTTCTGAAGATTTAGCAATAACCATTGTAATTTGTTCACTCCAACAAGGAAGCTGAACTTTGATTTTTTTGGTTGCATCACATCCTCACTACATAATACATTGAGTCAACAGGCCATATTGTATCCTTTAAAAGAGAAAGTGAAAACAGATCCATTTAACCATTTTCCCAGTAAAATTGTTTGCTCTCTGAAGTTAAAGATGGCAAAGTGGTCACTTTCAGTGAGCACCTCAATCTTGATCGAGGTGTGTGTACTGTGTACAATTCCTAGTGTGTTATTCATCTAGTAGAGTTAGATTTCAAAATGAACAGCAGAAGCAGAATTGAATAACTGAACATTTATAAAATTAGAAGATAAAGAGTGGACTAAGCAACTAATAAAGTATTTTAGGACACTTTAAAACATCTAGAAATAAATTAAACTTTCAGTCTGTTACCTATGGCAAAACATTAAAATTCTTGAAATGTGGGGAGTGGACAGGCAGGTGTTTGAGATATCATTCTTTCTATTTCTGTATGGTTGAAATATTAAATAAATAAGAAATTAAATACATATCGTAAATGCTGGTTGACATTATTATGCTCAGTTCCTGCCCAGCTGCTTCAGCAGGGTAATGCTCTCTGAAGATTTATCCACGATTCAGGAATACTCACCCCAACCTGGGGCTCCGATGCTGCTCCGTCTTCCCTTTGCATGGCTCTGATAGGTACCCTAGAGCCACTCCCCTGGCTGCTCAAACTCCTGGTATCCCCTGCATTTTCTTCTTATGTTTAGCCAGTGATTTCAACTCCTACATCACAATGAAAAGAAAGCTTCAAAGGGAAGTCCTTCAAATTCCTGCCACCAAATCTAAAAATGTCTCCACATCTGTCTCCTCCCCTCCTCCTTCTGTTTCTTACTGGAGAAATATCCCTCCCTTGTCTCAGATGAATTTCTCCACTTCTGTTCTGGATCCCACCCTCTCCTACCTCCTCTAGTACCATTCTCTAATCCAGCAGTCCTCAAATTGAACTATATATGTTGACAGCATACTAGGAACTGAAACAAAAATTTTAAAAATATGTTATAATTTTCTCAAAATATCAAGAATAAACCCAATATATGTTAACTAAATTGAATTTTTATTTATTTATTTGTTTATGTTTTTGAGACAGGGTCTTGCTCCATCACCCAGGCTGGAGTGCAGGACTGCCGCCATAGCTCACTGCAGTCTCGAACTCCTGGACTCAAGTGATCCTCCTACCTCAGCCTACTGAGTAGCTGGGACTACAGGCATGCACCACCATGCTAAGCTAATTTGCAAACATTTTTTGTTGAGATGGGGGATCTTGCTATGTTGCCAGGTTGGTGTTGAATTTCTGGTTTCAAATGATCCTCTTGCCCCAGCCTCCCAAAGTGCTGGGACTATAGGTGTGAGTCACCTTATTTTATAAGTCACATTTATTTCATAAATAAAAATAAATGTAATTTTCAAAACAAAAACAATTAGTGGAAAGAGAGCATTGTTTTATATTTTTTCAAATCCCTTTAAGTCTGATTTAGTAGAAATCACCTGGATTTCTGTATACAATCTATTGTGAAATAGTTATTTAGTTGAAGTTTGAGAAGAGAGTCCTACCCCATACACATATGTAGCTGGAAAAGGGAGGACTTTTTTTTACAATCTGTTCAGATAATTGTGGATATTTTTCTTTAATACTATACCAAAACTCAACAAGTGGTACTTTCTTAAAGGCTAGTTGCAATGTGGAATCTGAAAGCATATTAATGAATTTTTCATACCTTGTTACTTTAAAATCCATTAATCTATTTACACTTTGAACTAATTTTTTACTAAGGCATGATTTTTAACATTATTCATGGTGTTTTGAAAAATATTCGTTCACTGAGTTGTGCAGACCATCCAAATGTTGGCATATTTTATTTTATAACATAAAAATACCACATTCATTAATATGACCAATGACATCAGAGCATTTAAGCATTGAGAGCTGTCAAACTCATGAGGCTGATACAAATTTTCCAAAATTATAATTTTTGCTTAAAAGCTCAAATATTAATATTGGAAACAAATTCCATCAGTTTTTCTTGAGATGACAGGCTCATTTTGCTTATTTCAAGAAAATACCTTCCAAACATTCAATTTGAATAGCCATGGTTTGTTAGCCATTCTTTGAAGTAAAAATAGTATTTCATGAAAAAAGGGGTTAGTTCAGCTCACAACTATATAGACCCAAAAAAAGCCATCACACTTGGGCTACAGGAGAAGTGCTTCATATGCACTTTCCATTTTGCCACATAGAATGCTAAAAAGATATGGACTGTGAATCAAGATTTAATAAGATTAAAATTTGTGTGCATCACCAGGAACTTTCTTAAGTGAAACTGGTGTTGATCTTACTGTTTGTGGTGGTGAAGAGGATAATGACAGCCATGATGGTGTGATGGCTCTACCTTGATTCATGCCATGGGGCCAGCAGTTTTATCCATTGCTATGGTTTGAGTGTGTCCCCCCAAATTCATGTGCTGGAAACTTAATCCCCAATGCAACAGTGTGGAGAAGTGGAGCCTTTAAGAGGTGATTAGGTCATGAGGGCAGAAAATGAATTAATGCCAATATCGAGGGAGTGGGTGAGTTTTTGTGGGAGTGGATTCCTGATAAAAGGATGAGTTTGACTCCGTTCCTCTTGCTCTGTCTTGTGTTTTTTTACTTTTCAGTCTTCCTCCATGGGATGATATAACAACAGGGCCATTGGCAGATGCAAGCCCCTTGATCTTGGACTTCCCAGCCTCCAGAACTGTAAGAAAAAAAATCTCTCTTCTTTATAAATTACCCAGTCTCAGATGTTCTATTATAGCAGCACAAAATGGACTAACACACCCACCACTGCTTTTGCACTGATAATACAAAAGTCACATGGTGAAAAAGGCAAATGCCATCTTATTATTATTATGAATACAGTTTTGATCTCTCAGCCTTCCTGAAAACATTTTTGGGACCCCTAGGGGTATGTAGGCCACCCTTTGAGACCCACTGATCTAATTGATTGTCTCCTTTTTTTTTTGTATCTTAATTCTCTAATTCATATTGTGTCTGTATCTTTTAAGCATGCTGATGTGTCTCCCAACTTAGAAAAAAACTTTAATGGTAACTCCAAGTTACCCACCGAAGACCATTAAATCTGTTTTCCCTTTACAGCCAAATGTCTTTAAAGAATCATCTCCACTTATTGTCTCTGCTTTTCCCATCTTCCACGCTTTCACACCAGTTCCAATCTCATTTCTGCCCTTATCTGTTTCTGTAAACTGCTCTTTGTAGGTTCCAAGGGCCTTTCCTGTCACGTGACTCCAGGAGACATGCTCCAGTCCTCACCTTCCTTGACCCTTCTGTAGCATCTGACTCCTCTGACCATTTTGTTCATCATAATCTGTGCCATGAATTCTGCTAAGTGCTTTAAATGAAATAGCTCATTTAATCCCCACAGTAACCTGGTGATATAGCTAGGATTGTTATTCCATCTCATAATTTAGAAAACTGAGAAAACTGCCCAAGGTCATACAGGTCACAAGTAGAAGTATAGAGTCTCAAGATCAGCTCTCCATGACCCCAAATCCTGAAGCCTTAACCACAATATACCCCTTTTTGGAAACACTCACTTCCCTTTCCCACAGTACCACTCTCCAGGTTTATTTTCCTTCCTCTCTAGGTCTTTGTATGTGAAAAAAAAATGCACGTGCTCCATGTTCTTGCTTTGCTTATAGCAAAAGTCCTGGGAAAGGTTACTTAACTGTCCATGGCTAAGTAATGGGCACACCCAGCCCCTGCCTTTGCCATGCTGGGGAATGGGTGGTTTGTATCCTTTAGCTCTGGAAGGTACCCCTAAGCCTGTACCCAAGGGACTCGCTCAAGCCAAAGAATAATTGGATGTTACTTCATTCAGAATTGATAAATGGTCACTAGGATTTATTCTTCTCTTTCTTCTTTTTTTTCACTGACTCCTACTCATATTTTAAAACTCAGCTTAGATACTGCTCTTTCCCAGAAGCCTTTCCTGACTTCCAAATCTGAATTAGCTGTGCCCCTTGGTGCCCTGAGCTTCCTCCCTTGTGGTATTGTCTTATGGTGCATTGAAGTTGCTGGCTTACATTTCTTCTTTGAGTTCTAGCTTTGAGATGTTGGGATTGTGTCTGAGTTTCACCTTACACCCCCAGAATCTGGTACAGGGCATGTAATCCATGTCCCTTAATATTTGATGAATAACAAATATGCTGGGTGTGAGGAACGAATGGGACCTTCCTGAGATATGTATCTGGAAGTTGTTAATGGGGAAAGGTGCTCTCGAGAGTGGTCTAAAGATTTTAGAATTGTTTTCACAGAAATAGTGTTTGAAGTTATTGGAATGAATTAGACACTATGGGAGAAAGAAGAAAAAAATGTCTCAGGGAATGGGAAAATAAGAGCCTATGAAAGACCCTCAAAAACACATGGGTTAGAGTTGAAATTTGTGTGGCTGCAATGCCATGGAAACAAAAAGAGGGAAGTTCATAAAATAGGGATACCCTGGGGTCCAACAGTTGCAAACACATGAAAGGGAATAAAAATTTTTTAAATGCCATGTGATTTTGAAATAATTCTATGGTTTTAAAAAGAACTGTTTGCAGTTGAATAAAGATAAAAATCAGGGAGTGAGGAGAAAGTGGATAGTGAAGAAATCGAGGTTGAAGTTGAAGCATAATATATAGCTCGGTGGTTCTCAACCAGGTATGCACATCAGTTCACCTGCACAGATGTACAAATCACTAACCCTGGCACCATTTGCAGTTTTCTCATCCAGTAGATCTGGAATGGGGCCTGGGATTCTGTAATTTTGAAAAGCATTATGGGTGACTGAACCTCTGGTTGAAAATCTTTAGTGTACGTCCATCACTTAATTAGTTTGGCTGGTGCAGTAATGAAGGAAGTAAGGTTAGGGGAAGTGTTATGGGCTGAATCCTGCTGGTACCTTAGTATTGAACTTCCAGCCTCCAGAGCTGTGAGAAATAAATAGCTGTTGTTTAAACTACCCTGTTTTAGTGAGCTTGACTAAAAATAAGGGAGAGGCCTTTATGTCTAGGATACTGGAATCTAGTATCCTAGTTATTTCTAGGATACTGGAATCAAGTTAGAGGGAGAGAATGAGCCAATAGCAGTGGATAAGAAAAAAACAAAATGATTGAATAGAAAGGTACAGCTGAGAAAGCCAGAATCTAGAAAATGTGAGAACTGGGATTATAGAGAAGTCAGCCTTGGAGAACCACATTATAGCGTTTCTGTATATTTTTCATTTGATCCTCTTAATGGTTTTGAGATAAGCAGATGAGGAAAGTTGATTTCACAGGGGCCAGATTTGTACAGTTGTGAACTGGAAGACCTAGGACGAGGAACGTGTCTGAATTAGCTTTTCCTAATGAGCTCTCCTTCCACGGCATTTCCCAAACTGCTTTCATTTCTGTGCCACCTTCACCATTTCTGCCATATTGAAGTCAGCTCCTTACTGTTATTTTTTGTGTGTGTATGTATATGTACACCTGTGTGTGTGTGTATCAACACACATATTCAACTCTGATTTTTACTTAGCATCAACCTATGCAACAATACCACAGGTTTGACATGCTAGTTATATTTTTAAAATGCATATTAAATTCAATATATATAATTTCAGGAAAATCCATTCCATGTATCACCTAAGGGCATCTTGCACACCATCAGTGGCCCATATGCTGCCTCCATGATGAGGAATGGCACTGTTTTTGAGAAAGGAGGAAAGAAAACGAGGATTCAGGAGGAAATGCCTTATATTAAGATGGAGATGAAGATTTGTGTGCATCTCATTTGAAGGTGGTTAAAGGTGGTTAGCCCCTCAGGCAATACAGATCAAGGAATGTTGGATAGGACATCACAGAAATCATTAGAGAATTAATTGCTTCAGAATAGAGGTTTTACATTTTTCAAGTGGTGACTTGGGCTCTGCTGTCTGTTGGTACGTCCCCTGAAGAGCAGCAAAGGATGAAGGCAGCAGTAGTCCTGGCCTTAGACCTAGGCACTTGGGACCCCTGCCCTGGGTTCCTGTTTGAGGATGCTCTGTTCCTTCCCAGGATACACCACCTTCCTTCTTGGGCACACCCACACTCTCCATAACTGGGACTCTGGAATTCTCTGCTCTCAGAGCCTGGACCTGTCTCTTCTTTTGCATCCCTCTCCCCACCTGAACTACACTGCCTCTGTCTGCAACCTTAGGTCCCAGTGATGGCCAATAGACAGCTGGTGGCCAATAGTTAGCAGGTGTGTGTGCGTGTGGACCTAGGACTGAGGTGTCCACACACTCATATGCTAGACTCCTTGTGCTGCAGAGTAAAGCCATGGGTGGGAAGAAAAGGGAGAGACCCAGTCATGCAAATATTAGGAAAGAACTTGATTACTGCAGACTCAGAGAACTGAGCAAAAGAGAGAGAAGCAATTCCCAGGGAACAGGAGAGACAGTTCAAAGAGAACACGCCCTGCAAGTTCCATCCTCTGCACATTCTTACCACTTTGTAGTAGGAATTAGAATTATCCACAGCTGTGCAAATATTGTGAGGAAGACTTTATTTAAAATGGGTGCTGGATGTGGTGGGTAACACCTGTAATCCCAGCACTTAGGAAGCCCAAGGCAGGATCCCTTGAGCTCAGGAGTTTGTTAACCTCATCTCTACTGAAAAAAAAAAACAAAATAATAACTGGGCAAGGTAGTGCACGTCTGTAGTCACAGCTACTCTGAGGTGGAAGACTCCCTTGAGCCCAGGAGTTTGAGGCTACAATGAGCTATGATGGCACCACTGCACTCCAGCCTGGGTGACAGAGCAAGATCCTGTCTCATAAAAGAAAAATAAATAAATAAATAAATAAATAAGAAGCTTTAACAAGCAGACCAAGAGATAGAGTGCTGTGTGCAGTTAGTACCAAAGACTAGATTCATAGAATTCTCACTGTGGCCATTTTGATACAGACTGAATTGGAACAGGACAATGTAGAACACAGAGGAAGAACAGCAACAGGAGTGGAAACAAGACAACAAAAAGGCCCTCCATGAGCTGTGCACAGAAATGTTCCCTTACTTGCACTGGGCTAAGATTTTCACCAATTCTTTAGGGAAAAAGGATATGGAAGCTAGCATTGAAATGACACCAAGCATTGTTGGTTTTGGTTTCAATCAGATATGTATGTATTGAACAAACTCTATCTTTCATATATTAAGGAAGGCTCTGGTGTTAATAAAATAGCATGAAAATAAATTCCTTGCGGGAATCAGGTGGGAGAGAGATTACAGGTGGAGAAGATTTAACATAGAGATTTGGAGTAATTTGTTTGGAAAATGTGCTATGGAAGGCACATAATATAAATAATAAGGTTTTGGTCAGCTAGCAGTACATTTGAAGCTAGCATAAGTGTGTAGGGAGGTCATCAAGATCCTATAGTTTTCCTTAGTAAGGCTCTGCAGTTGGGAGGAGGAGCAGGATGAATGGGTGGAGGGAACTGGGTCAATCTTGGCACAGTACCCACTTAAATATTGAAGTGGCTGACCATGCTGCCTGGGCTAATTATCATCATCATACTCACTAAAAAAAATTTTTTTGAGCTCTTACTGTATGCCAGTTTCTGTTTTTAAGTCTTTAAATGGATCATCTCTGGGCTGGGCAGGAGGCATGTGATCATAAGAGAGTCAGCAAGCTGTGTAAGATGGAAAGGCAGGCAGAGTCATTCCAAAGCTTAGTAAAGGTTCGAGAAATTTGTATTCAACTGCTTCAGTGTATACTGAACGTGGATGAAGTTCAGTATGAGAAATTCAGCTTTAAAGATTTGACAGTTCCAAAATTAATATTGTTGTAATGTCCATACTACCTAAAATGATCTATTGATTTAATGAAATCCCTGTCAAAATTTCAATGACATTTTTCCTAGAAATAAAAAAAAATTCTGAAATTTGCACGGAACTACAGAAAACTCTGAATAGCCAAAGTAATCTCATGCAAAAAAGAACAAAGCTGGAGGCATCTCATTACCTGACTTCATAATATACTACAAAGCTATAGTAATCAAAGCAGCATAGTACTGGCATAAAAATAGATGTATAGACTAATGGAACAGACAGGAGGGCACAGAAATAAATCCACACATTACAATCCATTGTTTTTTGACAAAGAAGCCAAGATGTATACATTGAAGCAGTTGAATACAAATTTCTAGAACCTTTCCCAAGCTTTGGAATCACTCTGCCTGCCTTCCCATATCTTGGGGGGTGTCCACTCCCCTGCGATGTGGATCATAATACCCAGTGAGGTGGAGGGGGGTGATATTACTCCCCATATGGCGGGGGGGTGTCCACCCTCCTGTGATGTGGATTGTAATACACAGGGGGAAAGAGGGGGGTGATATTACTCCCCATATCGTGGTGGGTGTCTACACCCCTGCGATGTGGACCGTAATACCCAGTGGGGGAGAGGGGGTGATATTACTCCACATATGTCAGGGGGTGTCCACCCCACTGCGATGTAGACCCTAATACCCAGAGAGGGAGAAGGGATGATATTACTCCCCATATCGTGGGGGGTGTCCACTCTCCTTCTATATGGGGAGTAATATCATCCTCTCCCATCCTGGATATTAGGAACAATTTCACAGGGTGTGTGTACACAGCCTGCAATGTTGAAAGTAATGTCATCCTCTCCCCCTCCGGATATTAGGAACAATTTCACAGGGTGTGTGTACACAGCCTGCAATGTTGAAAGTAATGTCATCCTCTCCCCCTCCGGATATTAGGAACAATATCACAAAAGGAGTGTACACTTTTTGCGATATTTCGAGTAATATCATCCTGTGATTCCCTGAATATTGGGAGACATATTTTCCACAGGGTGGGTATACACCCACCTCTATATTGGGAGTAACATCCTACTGTACCCCCTGGAAATTATGAGCAATATCGCAGGGGTTCACAGCCTTTGGGATAGCAGAAGTAATATCATGCACTCCCTCACTAGTTTTCAGGAACGATATCACAGTGGAGTGTACACCTTCTGGGGCATTGGGAGTAATATCATCATCTCCCCCCGGATTGTAGGAAAAACTTCAAAAGGGTTTTACCACTTGTGCGATATTGGCAGTAATATCATCCTCTCCCCACCCACTAGGAACTATATCACAGGAGGCTGTACACTTCTTGTGATGGGAGGAATATCATCGTCTCCCATCGTGGATATTAAGAACAATATCACAGAGGAGGGGGACAACCCCTGGGATATTGAGGGTGATATTATGCTCTCCCCTTCTGGACATCAGGAATAATATCACAGGAGGTGTGTACAACCCCTGCGGTATTAGCAGTAATGCCATCTTTTCCCCCCGAATATAAGAAACAATATCACAGGAAGATGTACACCCCCTGAGATGTTGGAAATAATATCATTCTCTCCCACTCAGGATATTCAGAACAATATAACGGGGGTGGGGGGGCGTGTATACCCCTGCGATATTGGGAGTAATATCTTCCTCTCCACTGCTGGCTATTAGGAACAATGTCACAGAAGGGGTGTACATCCCCTGGTATATTGGGAGTAATATCATCCTCTCTGTCCCTGGATATTAGGAGTGTACACCTCCTGTGATACTGAGACTAATATCATCCTCTCGCCCCCTGGATATTAGGAACAATATCACAGGGGTGGTGTACACCTCCTGTAAATTTGGGGGAAATGTCATCCTCTCCACCTTTGGATATTAGAGACAATATCACAGCAGGGGTCTACGCCCCCTGCAATATTGGGAGTGATATCATCCTCTCCCCGCCTGGATATCAGGAAAAATACCACAGAAAGGATGTGCACCCCCTGCGATATTTTGAGTAATGTCATCCTCTACCCGCTGGCTATTAGGAACAACACAGGTGGTGTAAGCCTTCTGGGACATTGGGAGTTATAGCATCGTCTCCCCCCGATATCAGGAACAATAATACTTATTAATATTAATAATTAATTCCAATTATTAAATTAATAAAATGATGCTAATTAATATCAATCATTACTATTAGTAATTAAAGTGCTTACAATGAAATTAATGTTAATTATTATATTAATAGTAATGATTAATATTAATAATCAATTTCGATAACTGCCATAGTAAATAAAACATTAGCAATTCATATTGATTAACAAGTATTAGCATTAATAATTAATAATTAATACCATTATGTTAGAAATCAATATTAGTTACTATTAATAATTAATAATAATTAGTGATTACTAATGACATTATCACTATTATCACTATTATCACTTCTAATACCGCATGGGGTCTACACCCAACTGTGATATTGTTCCTAATAGTCAGGGCGGGAGAGCATGATATTAGTTTCAGTATCGCAGTAGGTGTACACCCGCCCTGTGATACTGATTCTAATATCCATGGGCAGAGTATGACATTACTCCCAATAGAGCAGGGGGTGTCCAGCCACCCGGTGATATTGCTCCTAATATTCACAAAAGAAGAGAATGATATCACTGCCAATATCGCAGGGAGTGTACACCTCTTCTGTGATATGTTCCTAGTATCCGGAGGGGGTGAGGATGATAATACTTCAAGTATCGCAGGATGTGTACACCTACCCTGTGATATTGTTCCTAATATCCAGGAAGGGAGAGGATGATATTACACCCCTCATAGCACAGGTGTACAACCACCCTGGGGTATTGTTGCTAATGTCCATGGAGGAGAGAGGCTGATCTTACTCCCAATATCGCAGGGGGTGTACATCCACCCTGTGATACTGCTCTTAATATTCAAAGGCCGAGAGGTTGATATTATTCCCAACATCGCAGAAAGTGTACACCCCCGTGTGATATTGTTCTTAATATCCAGAAGGGGAGAAGATGATATTACTCCCCAGATTGCAGGAGGTGTATAGCCACTCTGTGATTTTTTTTTAATAAGCGTGGGGGAGAAGATAATATTATTCTCAATTTCTCAGGGAATGTATTATAGACAATAAGTAAGGAAGACATATCTGAGCTGATTCTAAGATCAGAATCTGGTGATGTGTTAATTGAACACTTGGCAATTGCTTTCTTAGTTTACCCATTCAGATTACTTATCCTATTGAGGAAATGAAGATAGAAAAGACTGGTGGCTTTATTATATATATATATATTATTATAATATATATATTATTATATGTTACGCTGATGCTTTGGGCTAGAGGGCATGGGTTGCATAAAATATTTTAAAATGCGGTTGGATAATTTTTAGACCAGTTAGGTTGGCTACATTAGAGAATCCAAGAAAATGTCTGCCATTATCTTTACAACACACACTGATTGTTGTGTGTACCTTGTCATTATGTAAGCTGCCTACAGGGCTGTGGTAAGTCATGGACAGGGTTAAGGAGAAGGGTACATGTAGAGAAACTAAATCACATTTGGAGAGGAGATGTAACAAAGGTAGGGTTCAGAGGTTTACTGGTAACAATTCCAAATTTGGAATGAAAAAGTTACTCTTTGTTTAGTGTTCAAGTTGGGAGTTTGCCCTGCAAGAAACAGTCAACCACTGACTTCACTCGAATGTACTTGGAAAGGGAAGAACTTAAACCAGCCATGAACAGAAGAAAGCCAGGTTTTCTGGAAACATCGCCAAAACCCAGCAATTTCTCAGAATTTTCAGAGGCGCCAGGGGGGTGTTTGCATTTCAATGGAAAAAGTTCTGAAAGCTCTGGAAACTATTCTCAGTTTTACTTTCTCACTGAAAGGCAAAAACCATGGCTGTGAGTAAGAGACAGAAGCACTTGCTATGGCTTTGTTAAGAGTTAAGAAAAGGGACCTCTGGAAAATTTGAATTGTCCAATCCTTTGCCACAGAGCCAAGACAAAGTGGTCCAAGTCATGATGGCAAATAGAAAATAAAAGTACTGTTAGCTTTAAGACAAAAGTACTCAATGTCTGGAGCCACTTTCCACCAGCCTGGGTTTTAAAAGAAAGACAGAACTTTCTAGATTTAGAGACATAGTTGCAGCTACACTGCAATAACATAATGATAGCTCTCATAAGTGCATACTTGTCATAAGTATTTAATCTTTTCACACACTACAAATACCTTGTTAGGTTGCTAAGGGGTTACAGTACTTATGAGAAACAATCTTTGAGAAGAAGAAGAATACTATTTCCAGTTAAGATTTAGAAGAATTTTAAGTACATCTATAGTAACAGTCAAAAGTAGAAAATATGCAGTATGGCAAACAAAATTATTTTTGGTCTAATTCTACCACATAAAACTTGAAGGCAACACTGTCCAACAGAAATACACTGTGAATCACATATGTAATTAACATGTTCTACTTGCTACATTTAAAAAGTTAAGACAAACAGGTAAAATTAATTTTAATGCTGTGTTTTGTTTAATCAATATGTCTCAAATATTATCATTTTAATATATAATCAATATAAAAATCAGAAGTGAAATACTTTACTTTTAATCTTTCTGGGTGAAATTTGTAATTTATGCTTACAACATCTCTCCATATGGATGCTAAGTTTTCATTGGAAATACTTGATTTGTATTCAGATGTCATAAAATTTATGGTTGAAAAAGTAGATGTATAAACATACTTAAACATTTTCTAATAATTGAAATGAGTAGCAATTTTTAGTTTTAAACTCATTAAAATTAATAACAGTGAAAATTCAGTTTCTCAGTTGCGCTAGCCTCATTTCAGGTACTCAGCAGGCACATGTGGCTAAGTAGAACTGTATTGAACAGTGCAGCTCTAAAAGGTTGTTAAATTCATCTTTTGTTATTCTGTAATTTTGCTGTTTCAAACATTAGCTAACCAGATAAGCTTGTGAAAGTGACTAATGCCCCCTTTATTATGCGAAGATATTTTGGGGGGAATACAAATTGTTCTGTGAGCTTTGACCTACCCTTTGCTATAGAGGTCATTTCTCCATTTACTGTTAAGTGTGCATATCTTGCTAGAACTCTTCAAAAACCCTGAGCGAGCTTTCCATATGGGAAGCAGTGGGTCACTTGGTGGGGGGGTTTCGGGAGAGGAAGATGAGGAAGTGGAGTCAGCAGAAAGAGGAGCATTTCTCAACCAAGGTCAGAAATGTGAACAGTAATTTTCAGGAAATAATCACTTTTTTAAATTATTAAAATAATGATTACTATAAAAAATTAATAACATTCAGATAAGCCTGAAAATATAGGAACCATGCATAATTCCATTACCCAGAGATAACCACTGGTAACACTGAACACATTTCTTTTTAGTCTTATAAATTTATTCAAATTAATGACTACTTTCTATAGTGGTTTCTATTGCTTCACAGATTCCTGGGAGTCTCTGAGACATTTTCAGGGGGTTCATGAGATCAAAACTATTTTCAAAAAAGGACTGAGAAGTTATTTCCCCTTTTTACTGTGTGGCACTTGCACTGATGATGCGAAAGTGATGTAGACAAAACTGCTGGCTCCTTAGCACTAATCAAGGTGGTAACACTGAATTCTACTAGAAGTCATTGCATTCTTTAACACCACACACTTAGAGTGAACACACACACATACACACAGACACCCTAAACCCCAAAAGACAAAAAAAGTCAAGACACGAATAACCTCCTAGTTTCACGTAAGAACATCCTTGGTAAAGCAATACAATTATTAATTATATTAAATCTTAACTTTTAATTACTCATCTTTTTTTATAGTCTGCGTGGCAAGTGAAGTACAAATGAAGTACTCCTGATTCATATTGAAGCATGATGGTTGTTTTAGGAATGACACCTATGCCATTATTTGAGTTGTGAGCTGAACTAACAGCTTTTTCTCCCCCAAGGAATATCATTTTTACTTAAAAGAACAATACTAATAAACAAACATACTGATTATTCAGACTTGCATATTTGGTGGACATTTTATCAATGATGTGAGCCTGTCATTTCCAGGATAACAACTGAAAGTATTTGTTGCTAATATTAAAATTTGAGCTTTCAACCAAAATTTAGAAGTGTGAAAAACTCCATGAACTTGATGGCTTCCCAATAATTAAAGACTTTTTTTAAAAATGAGATTTATGATGATGGTAACTGATGTGATTTTTTGATGTTATATAAAATATACCAACATTTTATATAAATGAAAAAGAAAATCTACATAACTCAGAAAAACTAATGTTCTCCCAAACGATAAATGCACTGTGTTCAAAATCACGCATGAATAAAAGGTCCTTTCAGAGTGTGAAATAGATGGACTTCAATGTAATAGTATAAACATTCAGTTATATGGTTTCAAATTGCATATTGTAACTAGCATTTAAGAAACATTGCTTTTTGAGTTTTGGTGTAGCATTAAAGAAGAATATTCACAATTAGCTGAAAAGGCTATTAAAATACTTCTTTTTCCAGCTCCAAGCTGTGTGAGAGTAGATTTGTTCCCCCACACTTTAATCAAAACAACATATCACAATGGATTGTATAAACAGATGTGATGAGAATCCAGTTGTCTTCCATTAAGTCAAACATTAGATTTGCAAAAATATAAACAATAACTCTTTTCTTACTCATTTTTTGTGGGTTAAAATATTATTTCACAAAAATATGTAATTTATGTTAATTTAGTTGATTTATTATTATTTTAGGTATGTTGATAAATATTTTAAATTTTTCTCCGTTTTAATTTCTAATGTGGTAAGCTTTAATAGATAGGGTAATACACATAAGCAAATATCTCTCAGTAGTTAAAATACTAGAAATTATTGAGGCCCTCAACAATTTTTCAAAAAAAAAGTTAGAGAACCACTGCTACAATAGGTCCAATCTTAGGTGCCTATCCCCATCCCCAACTCAGGCTAACTACAGACATGACAAATAAACTGAAATGCAAGAATCTTACTGTGTTTCAAAAACATTATCTCAGTACATACACATATTTTAAAACGTACTAACAACATTTAAAATTGAAATCCTACTGTACATACTTGTAATCTGACTTGTCCCATTCATCATGAACACTTTTTTTTTTTCTTAATTTTAAGTTCAGGGGTACGTGTGCAGGATGTGCAGGTTTGTAATACAGGTAAATGTGTACTATGGTGGTTTGCTGCACAGGCCATCCCATCACCTGGGTATTAAGCCCAGCATCCATTAGCTATTCTTCCTGAAGCTCTTCCTCTCCCCACCCCGAACCCTCTGACAGGCCCCACTGTGTGTTGTTCCCTGCCATGTGTCCATGTGTTCTCATCACTCAGCTCCCACTTATAAGCGAGAATATGTGGTATTTGATTTCTGTTCCTGCGTTAGTTTGCTGAGGATAATGGCCTCCAGCTCCATTCACATCCCTGCAAAGGACACGATCTCATTCCTTTTTATGGCTACGTAGTTTTTCATGGTGTATATGTACCATATTTTCTTTATCCAGTCTATCATTGGTGGGCATTTAGGTTGAGTCCATGTCTTTGCAATTGTGCTGCAATGAACATACAAGTGTATGTATCTTTATAATAGAATGATTTATATTTTTTTGGGTATATACCCAGTAATGCGATTGCTGGGTCAAATGGTATTTCTGCCTCTAGGTCTTTGAGGAATTGCCACATTGCATTGTCTTCCATAATGGTTAAACTAATTTACACTCCCACCAGCAGTGTAAAAGAGATGAACACTTTCCAATGTCATGAAATATTCCTCTCAAGTTGGATTGTGGAGGTTGTATTGTATTCTACTGGTCAGATGCCACTCAGTTCATTTATTGTGTCTCTTGCCATCAGCAAGGTTTAGGCAGGAAAATGATGTTTATGTTTTAAGAAAGTACTCTAATAACAAAAGAGAGAGAATCAGGGGAAGCTGTTAGAAATCTCTTGAGGAGAACCAATTAGGTAGACACAGTGATGGCCTGAGAAAAAGCAGTGACCTTGGGATTGTGGGGGTGAGAGTACATTAAGGTGGACACGTGAGTGAGAGGGAAGAGAGAGATGTGTGCTGTATTATGCATTTTTCTAGCATAGAGATCAAAGGCCTTTGGTAAATCCAAGTGGCAATGTTCAGTGCATTTTCCATTCTTTCAAAGCAGTGCATGTTTCATTCTTTTTTAATTTTGAAATACTCAGTATTTTAATAACTGTTTACCATATAATGTAGAGTTTACATGTAAATGTCTTCATTTGTATTTACACATGGCTTCTTTCCACAAAGTTGTCATTTCTTTAGTTTTCTGCAGCATAATTTAATTGCTTATCTGCCAATCCTGAGTAAACTCACTCATTTAGGGTTTTCTCAGCATTTCATAGATCATAGATCACTTCTGCCAATTATAGGGGTCATTCTTTCCCACTTTCCTTTCCAAGGTGACCTGTAACTTCTGGGCAGCTTACATTGCCTCATGACCTCTGGATGAAAGTGCTTACTTCAAGGTCTTCCTCTGGCCTGTGTTGCCACCTCTGAGCTGTCTGTAGGTCCACTGTGATTTCTGGTTGCTGATGCCTGTCATTGTTCTGGCATCTTTGCAATGACTGTGAACACATCTTAGTGTCTCTGGTCACTGGTCTATATGTTTCGAGTCATCTTTACCCCTGAGGGCTCCTTAGGTCCGTTGTCTGCTCTCTGCGGCTCAGGGGAACAGACAGCACAGAGTCTCTGTGGTGGCTTGTCTACAATTCCCTGGAGACTGAGAGCTGTCTTGGGCTCTATTTGCCAGGTTTGCGTGCCCACCTACCATTTTGGCTCCTTTGTAACTCCCACAAATACTTAATAATTGTTCAAGAATATATATAGATAAAGGGAGGCATTATTGCTATTAAAACTGCTTGCCAACTTCATGGAGATAGCATGAGACTAAGTCATTTGGACTGCTTGTTCATAAAAGACTTCCTGTGGGATTACAGAATACCATAAAGGAATGTTTTCTTTTAGCCATATTTTAAATTTCTCTATAGTAAAGCAAACCACAGATAGAAGAGTCACCTGTTTTAAGGTTTCATCATTGCAAAATCTCTTGCTATTGGCCTTTCTTTACTTTTTAGAGCTGAAAAGGAATTGAGGCATAACTAAATCCTCCTTTGTGATTTTTCATAGAAGAAAACAGGTCCAGTGGGGGAAGCGAATTGTACAAAATTACACACAAATTAGGTGGGACCAGGTCTCTCAACTCCCAGTCTGGAGTTCAATTTTTTTTTTTTTTTTTTTTTTTGATACAGAATCTTGCTCTATCACCCAGGCTGGAGTGCAGTGGCACAATCTCAGTTCACTGCAAGCTCTGCCTCCCGGGTTCAAGCACTTCTCATGCCTCAGCCACACAAGAAGCTCGGATTACAGGCATGTGTCACCATGCCCAGCTAATTTTTGTATTTTTAGTAGAGATGGGTTTTTGCCATCTTGGCCAGGCTGGTCTTGAACTCCCGGCCTCCAGCAATCTACCCAACTTGGGCCTCCAAAAGTGCTGGTATTATAGGCATGAGCCACCACACCTGGCCATCTAGAGCTCTTTTGAATTCATTCATTTCTTTTCTTTATAAATTACCCAGTCTGTAGTATTATGTTATAGCAATACAAAATGAACTAAGACGGTGACCATCATACCCAAGATTCAAGGAGCCATCCCAACCAGCTATTAAGATTTGCTCCAGAAGCTCTTGCCAGAACCTGAGTCCCAAGCATGATAAGTATCAACATGTCAATAAATTGTGCCCTATCATACATTAATATTTTGTCTTGTCTCCATTTATACAACACCTTCACATTTTACTTTCACATGCATTGCCCTAATTTTTACTGATTTATATTGTTGATGTCCTACAATGTTTTTAGCAAGCAAACTATTTTATTTCAGCACTCCTCCTCTTGGGCTTATCCTAGTTACCAATCTGGAGGTAATGAGGGAAGATATTGAGGAAAGCAAACATTGTTTTATGAAGTGCCTGCCTCAGATATGTTTTTGTGTGATCTCCATGGAAGGTGAAATTGCTTTTCTCTGGCAAGGGGAATAGCACTGCTTTCCCCAGGCTGGATATTCAACGTTCTCAGACTCTGTTATCTAAAGGACCCCCATCCCAGGTTTCAGTGTCCTATTTTCTTCTGATCACTGCCTTGACCTTGACACAGAGGATCTATGGAGGCTGTGCATTCAGCTCTGTCATGCTACAATTTGATCCTGGGCCTGATTTTCCAGCACAATCCACCCTGCTGCTTCAGGAGTTGAGAGTCTACTTGACAGCTGTAAAAAAGGTTCTGGCTTTAACAATGTACCTTGTGTCATCGATAGGCCACGCTGAGCCTATCATTTTCTTCCTTCAATGTTTCAAATACAGTTAAAGAAAGCCAACCCACTCCACAATCCTTACAGTTATCAAAGTCCAGACTCTGCATATTCCAATGACTCATTCACGTTCCACTTGAACCTCATCCTGACTAACCACAGGTAGTAACCGCGGCCTTTGTAGCTGGGATGCCACTCCTTGCTAGGGGTTCCCATAATTTCACTCTTGTCTCCAAATGTTGTAGCCCAGTCTACTGATTTGAAGAGTGTCCTCTTCCCCCTGGCAAATTCATGACTACCTGGAACCTCAGAAGTCACCCTTATTTGCGAGCAGGGTCTTTGCAGATGTAATTAGTTAAGATTAGGTCATACTAGATGACGATCGGCTCTAAATCCAACAACTGGTGTCCTTATAAGAAGGCCACATACAGAGGTACAGAGCTAAACAGGGAAGAACACCATGTGATAACAGAGGCAGAGCTTGGAGGGATGCAGCTACAATCCAAGGAACACCAAGGATTGCCAGCAACTACCATAAACTAGAAAATAAGCATGAAACAGACTCTTCCTCAGAGCCCCTGGAAGGAATCAACCTGGAGACAGCTCTGTTTCAGATTCCTGGCCTCCTGAATTGTGAGATAATAAATTTCTATTGTTTTAAGCCACTTAGTTTGTGGTACTTTGTTACGCCAGCCCTAGGAAACGAACACACCCAGGTTCCCAAGAAAGCAGCATTTGAGGCAGAGATCTTACATGTGGTTACTCCTACATGCTATTACAACTTACATGCTAATACTTCTGTATTACTAATCAGTAGAGAGGGTCAGGGCAGTGATCAGGGAAGAGACAATGGCCAATGTGAGGATGCAATATCTAGTTGGGTGCCTTAAACTACAGAACCATTAGAAGAAAGAACATTAACAATGTTTTTATACTGTCTATTGAAGAGAGAAAGGAGGAATAACATATCCACATGGTTACATTTCCCTTTGATTAAACGTTTACCCATGGGACATTAAGTTGCCTCCACTTAAAAGGTGTACGTTCATTGGCACTGTTTTCATCAGGGAGGTCTGAACTATGGTAATCTGTGTGGGAGCATCATTCAGAGAAGAGAGAGGAGAAAAATGCACCAGTAGCTCCCTTTCTTGAGCTCCAATCTCCTGCCATTGTCTTTCATTGTCTAAACCCAACTAGAAGCCAGCTGCGTCAGGGGACTTGGAAATAGAACCTACAAGTGAGCTCTGCTGCAGAGAAAGGAGAGGAAATGGCTCTCAGAGACAGCAGGCCAGGAACAGACACATCAGGCATGGTGGTATGAGGAAAAGTGCAGGGTGGTGACTTCTGAGAATCTGTCCTGGCGGCCTCCAATTCAGCCTCCTGCTCTGTATGCTGTGCTGTCTCTGCCTTTGTGGCTGACTGGGCAGAGGGACCAACTGCCTGGCAGTCTGTATTAGTCTGTTCTCACGCTGCTATTAAAGACATACTTGAGACTGGGTAATTTATAAAAGAAAGAGGTTTAATTGACTCACAGTCCAGCATGGCTGGGGAGGCCTCAGGAAACTTACAATTATGGCAGAAGGGGAAGCAAATATGTCTATCTTCACATGGCGGCAACAAGGAGAAGTGCAGAGTGAAGGGCAGCAGTGAAGCCTCTTACAAAACCATTAGATTTCATGATAACTCACTTACTATCAAGAGAACAGCATGGAGATAACTGCCTCCATGATTCAGTTACCTCTCACCAGGTTCCTCCCACAACATGTGAGGATTATGGGAACCACAATTCAAGATGAGATTTGGGTGGGGACACAGCCAAACCACATCATCCCACCTCTGACCCCTCCTAAATCTCATGTCCTCACATTTCAAAAACACAATCCTGCCCTTCCAACAGTCCCCCAAAGTCTTAACACATTCCAGCATTAACTCAAAGTCCAAGTCCAAAGTCTCATCTGTAACAAGGCAAGTTCCTTCCACCTATGAGCCTGTTAAATCAAAATCAAGTTAGTTACTTCTATATACAATGAGGGTACAGGGATTGGGTAAATACATCCATTCCAAATGGGAGAAATTGGCCAAAACAAAGGGACACAGACCCCATGCAAGTCCGAAATCCAATAGGGCAGTCATTAAACCTTAAAGTTCCAAAATGATCTCCTTTGACTCCTTGTCTCAAATCCATGTCATGCTGATGCAAGAGGTAGGCTCCAATGGCCTTGGGCAGCTCCACCATTGTGGCTTTGCAGGGTACAGCTCCTCTCTTGGCTGCTTTCGTGGGCTGATGTTGAGTGTCTGTGGCTTTTCCAGGTGCACGGTGCAAGCTGTCAGTGGATCTACCATTCTGGGGTCTGCATGATGCTGGCCATCTTCTCACAGCTCCACCAGGCAGTGCCCCAGTGGGGACTATGTGGAAGGGATCCAATCCCACATTTCCCTTTCACACTGCTCTGGCAGACATTCTCCCTGAGGGGTCTGCCACTGCCGCAAGCTTCTGCCTGGACATCCAGGCATTTCCATACATCCTCTGAAATCTCGGTGGAGGTTGCCAAACCTTAATTCTTGATTTCTGTGCACCCACAGGCTCAACACCGTGTGGAAGCTGCCAAGGCTTTGGGCTTGCACCCTCTGAAGTGACAGCCTGAGCTCTATGTTGGTTCCTTTTAGCCATGGCTGGAGCTGAAGCAGCTGCGACACAGGGCATAATGTCCTGAGGCTGCATAGAGCATGGGGTCCCTGGGACCAACCCAGGAAACCATTTTTCCCTCCTAGGCCTCCAGGCCTATAATGGGAGGGGCTGCCATGAAGGTCTGTGACAGGCCCTGGATACATTTTTCCCATTTCTTGGTGATTAACATTTGGCTCCTTGTTACTTAAGCAAATTTCTGCAGCTGGTTTGAATTTCTCCCCAGAAAATGGGGTTTTCTTTTCTGTCACATTGTCAGGCTGCAAATTTTTTAAATATGCTTTGCTTCCTCTTGTACACTTTGCTGCTTAGAAATTTCTTCCACTAGATACCCTAAATCGTCTCTCAAGTTCAAAGTTCCACAGATCTCCAGGTCCAGGCCAAAATGCCACCAGTCTTTTTGCATAGCAAGAGTGGCCTTTGCTCCAGTTCCCAATGAATTCCTCATCTCCATCTGAGATTACCTCAGCCTGGGCTTTGTTGTCCATATTGTTATCAGCATTTTGGTCAAAGCCATTCAACAAGTCTCTAGGAAGTTCCAAACTTTCCCACATCCTCTTGTCTTCTGAGCCCTCCAAGTCTCCAGGAAGTTCCAAACTTTCTCACATTTTCCCGTCTTCTTCTGAGTCCTGTAAACTGTTCCAACCTCTGACTGTTACCCAGTTCCAAAGTTGCTTCCACATTTTTGGGTATCCTTACAGCAGCACCTCATTCTACCAGTACCAATTTACTGTATTAGGTCATTTTCACGCTGCTAATAAAGACATACTTGAGACTGAGTAATTTATAAAGGAAAGAGGTTTAATTGACTCACAGTTCAGCATGGCTGGGGAGGCCTCAGGAAACTTACAATTATGGCAGAAAGGGAAGCAAACACATCCTTCTCCATATGGCGGCAGCAAGGAGAATTTCATGGTGAAGGTGGGGAAAAGCCCCTTATGAGGCCATCAAATCTTGTTAGAACTCACACTATCACAAGAACAGCATGGAGATAACCACCCCCATGATTCAATTACCTCCCATTGGGTCCCTCCCATGATATGTGGGGACTATAGGAACTACAATTCAACATGAGATTTGGGTGGGGACACACCCAAACCATAACACAGTCCTTATGGCTGAGGACCATCGGGCCAGTGGTCTACCTCTTCTCCCAAAGTGGCCTTATGCAAGGTACCTGGAGAAGGTCCACTTATGAGACTCTATTAAACTATTAAATACTATTTTCGTTCACCACTGCGTGAATAGAAAATCAGAAATTAAGGTCTTGTTTTATAGACTTCATAAAATCACTTGAGTTAGTGGAGGGTTGATTGGAGTTTTGTCTATTGTCATGAGTACAAAGTATCAGTCATGATGAGCCTCATTAAGTTTTGTGGGGAGGGGTGTACCAAAGTTCAGTAGATTACATGAGTGAGGAAGGATGGCAAAGCCTCTACAGGCAAGCAATGCCTAGAAGGAGTGGTACCCTTTCTACAGACTCCACACCAGAGATAAACACTGCTCATCAGGGGTTCAGCAAGACAGAGCTCTGGATCCAGATGGACTGCTGACCAACTGTGTGAACAGAATAGTTGTTCTCAAGCCTTCCCCTGCTCATTTCAATTACTGGACAAGTTCCACTACCATGTTAATGCCAAGCTAAATTACACTAGTCAATGCTTTTGGTCAACATAGTGGTCACCTTTTAATTTTCCCCAATCTTTTCTGCTATAGAACAAAGCACTAATACGGTCTTGGCTTCTGTTGCTGTAATGCAGTCTTTAGGAATTTAGTCTTAAGTAAATTATGGTAGAGTAACTCGTGTGTAATCCGTTTCAGTCTAGCATTTGCCAATGTCTTAGAAAAGAGGAAGACTGAAACTCAGAACTTTGTTTATTTAGTCAGTCAACAGAGTTTACTGAATGTTGACTACACGCTTGGGGCTGAGAAAAACAGAAGAAACCTAAGAGACACTCTCCCTGATCCAGAGGACCATCTCACCTTGCAGTGGGAATGTAACTATGAATGAATAAGCCTGATCTGTGGACCAGGAAAGGCTTTTCTGAAAATATTGATGTATTAGATTGTCTGATGGTATTCCAGACTCAGAGAGCAGCCCATAGAAAGGCCCTGAGGCAGAGAAAAGCATGGCTTATTTGAGGAGATAAAAGTTCATCATGGTCAGGGTGTAGCGCTAATGGAAAGAAAAGGGTTGAAGATGATTGAACAAAGTGATTTTTAGTTTACTTATTTGTTTCTATGTTTGGCTAGGAAGGCTGCTATTCTAAACCATTAATTCGATTATGAAGAATCCACGTTTGAAAGCCTCAAATTTAATTTGATGTATGTACATTTATTGAGTAAGACGTGATTCCTGACCTCGGATAACTTAGAATCTAACAGGAAAAATAAGACACATTTTTGTAGTATTATAATACAAGTCAGAATGTACCTTAAGGGAAGGACAGAGTGCCATATGAACGCAGGAACACGTGTGCTGGATTTGTTCCTGCATTCTTTTCTTCAACAATACTTAACTAGTATCTTCTCTCGGGTTACAAGGATGAACAAGACACAAACTTTAACTTCAAGGAATTGATTCTACTAAGCAAGGCACATACATAAATCATTAGAATTCTTTAAGCACAGAGATAGAAATATGCACAGCCTATGATGAGATAAATCAATAGTTTTATTTTATTGAGCACTTATTAAATACTTTACATGCATTTCCCATACCCCCCTTTCTAGGTAGGTATTCTATCCTCAGTTTTCAGATGAGAAAACTGGCACTGAGAGAAGTTAAATCAATTTCAGAGGTCCCAACATTTGAAAGTTGAGGATATGGAATTCAAACCCAGTTCTTACTCATGACAAGCCCCAGGCTCCTAACCATCCTACATAGAATCCTGCTTCCCAATCACTCATAGTGCACAGGGCAGAGCATCTCATCTGAGCCAGGCAGAGATGACGAATGCCTCCCTGAGCTGAGTTTAGGGATTAGGAAGTGTTGGGGAGGTGAAGGGGCGTAGGTGGGTGCCCCAATACAGGGAAAAGCTGAGTAGACCCAGGAGGAAGAAAACTATCCAATGTTAGGGTATTATGTCCATTCTAGGTTGTCGGAGATTAAGCCAGGAGGCAGAAATTGGCCGGAAATATGCCTGGAGAAGAATTGGGATCATGCAGGATGTAGAATATACAGTGGGAAACAACTGTAATTGGATTTGCATTTTAAAGTGATTACAAGGGCAGCTGTATGGAGGATGGCATTGAGGGAAATGAGAGTGGGAGAGAAGTTCAAGATTATTGTAGAGTTGTAGACAGGAGAAGGTGAGAGTCTGAACTTAGATATTAGCAGAATGGACGGGAGGAGAGGAGAAGCTTGAGAAAAAGTCAGGCAGTGAAGTTAATGGGCTTTCTGAATTCTTTGGCTGTGAAGAGTCAGCTCAGGGAGAAATTGGGGTTGACTTCTAGGTTCTTAACTCAGGAGATGGAGTAGATGGATGGTGTTGCCACCAAATAAGGAGAAAGCAGGTTTGGGGGTTAGGTGATGAGTTCAGCTTTGGTCATGTTGAGTTGGAAGCTCCAGTGAGACATCTAAATGAAGTAGTCCCACAAGAAATTGGGAATTTGAATCAAAGTTCATGATAGAAACATAAGCTAGAAAAAGATTTCGGAACCATCAGCCTAATGGTGGAGTTAAAGCAAGGAGAGTGGAAGACAGTCCCCAAGCAGAGAGGGTAGAGCGAGCTGAATGCGGGATGGTCATGTGGGGCAGGCAACTCTTGGAGGGGGCACCCATGAGAAGGTCCTTAAAGAGGAATAAAGGACACTTCGGGCAGTGTAATAGTGTTAGCAAAATAGGGGAAAAAGCAAGAGGTGTTTTCAGACAATGTAACGGTTCGATGTGGCTGGATAATAGTGGGTTTGCTGCAGGTATCAGGTGATTAAGCTGGGAATGGGTTATAGTCTTGAGACTTGAGGCCAGGCAATGAGAATGGAATACTATTCAGCCTTAAAAAGAAAAAAAATTCTGGTACATGCTTCAATATGGATGAACCTTGAGGACATTATGCTAGGAGAAATACGCCAGTCACGAAAAGACACATGCCGTATGATTCTGTTTATATGAGGTATTTTAAGTTATCAAATTCATAGGGACAAAAGGTAGAATGGTGGTTGCCAGAGCTGGGGGAGGGCAAAAAGTGGAGTTGTTTAATAGGTGCAGAGTATCCATTTTTCATAAGGAAGAAAGGTATGTGATGGGATAGTGGTGATGCTTGCACAACTACACTTAATGCTGCTGAACTGTACACTTAAAAAATGGTGGCCAGGCATGGTGGCTCATGCCTGTAATCCCAGCACTTTGGGAGGCTGAGGCAGACGGATCACGAGGTCAAGAGATTGAGACCATCCTGGCCAATGTGGTGAAACCCCATCTCTACTAATAATACAAAAATTAGCTGGGCTTGGTGGTGTGCACCTGTAGTCCCAGTTACTCGGGAGGCTGAGACAGGAGAATTGCTTGAACCCGGGAGGTGGAGGTTGCAGTGAGCAGAGATGGTGCCACTGCACTGCAGCCTGGGTGACAAGAGGGAAACTCCGTCTCAAAAAAAAAAATAGGTCAGATGGGGAGGGATAGGAAAATATTCATTAAAAGGATACCAAAAAATGGTAAGATGATAAAATTTTATGTTATGTGGATTTTGCCACAATTAAAAATACCAAAAGAAGAAAAAAAGCAAAGAGAAAAGAAGTAATTTTTAAATAAATAAATAAAAAAGGCAGGACTTCTATTCAGAGGCTATTTCCAATAGTTCTGAGGAGAGCCAATATGGCTAGAATTGGGTAGGTAGCAAGAGAACTCTTAGTGGACCCATATGAAAGGGCTGTGTTTATATGTCAGAGTCAGTCAAATGTTGGCAATGTCATATGGTTCAACCTAATAGAAAGGCAAAAGGAGACAAATCCTTTAATGAAGTTCAAGAAAATGTACATTATAACCATTTAAGTTAAATTGCAAAATATTTCCTGGGGCACTGCTCTCAAACTAAT
Source organism: Nomascus leucogenys (assembly GCF_006542625.1). Taxonomy (NCBI): domain Eukaryota; kingdom Metazoa; phylum Chordata; class Mammalia; order Primates; family Hylobatidae; genus Nomascus; species Nomascus leucogenys. The sequence goes on along the minus strand of NC_044384.1, from coordinate 52,894,163 downwards.
AACCCAAATAGCAAATATTTTCCATTTTCAATCATCTTAGGTCAATTTGAAAACAGCTTTTTAGTTTTTATTGGAGAAACTCATATTGTCTTCACTTGTTCAATGTGAAGTTGAGTTGCCAAAATTGCCTTCAGTACACATTTGTCTTTTGTATTTCAAACAGAGGAAAGTTTCCATTTCCCCATTTCATTCTGAAAGCTTTCAAAAAGTTTGGGCAGTGCCCAGTGCTGTCCCCATCACTCACTTCATCATTTCAGCTCTAGTTCTTGCACTTGGCAGACTTGGGACACCAAGTTTCTGCTTCAGTGCTGGTCAAAATCCCACAGAGGACTTTGGTACCAATACCCGCTGACAATTCTCTGAGCTGAGAGTTGCTAACTTTTCAACACAGTGACAGAATGAAAAGAGCAGGTTTTATTATCACTTATAATCAACCAGGACTTAAAAAATTCACGCACACACAAGGATCAGACTCTGTTGTCTATAAGAAGCACCCCAAGAGATTATTAAAAAGGAGATTTTCAAGTGGTTTTCATAGAGATTCCAATTCTGTATATCTTGGATGGGGTCTGGGAATCGGTTTTTAACAAAAATTAGGTTAATTCTGATATAGGTGGTCCATACACTATTTTTTCAGAAATTGATAAGTTAAATCAGGGCTTACTTTTTCCTAAGGATAATCACAGTCAAACAAATAATACTGTTCTTTTAAATTGGTAGATACTCTAGCATTCTGAGGGCATTTTTATTTATTATATAGTACATCCAAAAATCATTTTTCTAAACTTTGGAAATATTTTCAGCAAATGAATGCATGAAATGAGATACTGTGTATTTTACTAGAGTTTTCCTGGTATTTGAGGACAAAAGTCATAGTTATCCCTTCTCCTGTTTTCTCTAGCTCTCTAAGTATAGAAGTCGGAGGAGAAGGAAGAGGAGGCAGAGGAGGAGGAGGAGGAAGAGGAGGCAGAGGAGGAGGAGGAGGAGGTCGTCAGAGCATTAAGAAGCAAAGAGAGTAGAATGTTACTGGGGGTGCTACAATCACCCAGATAATAGCAGGAAGTAGGATGGAGAGGCATGTTATAAATCAGAAAGAAGAATCCTCAGAGAAGGCTGGGAAGCAGGTAATTTTCAGAGTTGAGGAGGTGGGTACACCTGCAAAACAGAAGAGATTTTTGGATGAAGGTTATAGAATAGCAGTCTAGAGGCAGCAGTGGGAGCCAGTTTCTGTCCCTAGATACTAGAGCTCCAAGAGCCTGGGAGAATGACTCATCTCTGCAGAAGGAGGTGGGAAGGAATGTCGTTGCCAGGGGACCCAGTGGCTACGACAGAAAGATGCCAAAAAACGGTACTGGATTTCTCCCAACATCTTTGTCATTGGTCAAAAGAGACTTCCCCAAACAATGAAATACTGTTTGGAGATCCCACTGGATATAGGACCAAAGGGCAAGCAGCATTGTGAGCAAGGATATGGAAACCCAGAGTGGGATAACCTCACTACCTACACAACACAAAGAGGGTCAAGAAGAATGTTCAGGAGTTGATTTCCTTTGGAAGCTTGGTGGGGGAAGGAATACACACTTCAGAGCAGGACTTGAAAAGTGAGATGCTTAGGGGCCAGGCAAGTAAGGTGAATGAGTGATGGTGGATTAGTGAAGAGTGTGAACAACTAGAGATCTCCAACCTCATCTAAAGGGACTGACCTTGCCTCTGTCCAATTATTTTCAGGTGGGCATATAGAATGTAGGGCAACAAATCCCCTGTCATTAATGAGGCCCAAGGCTGGCAGCTAATTCAGATGTTAAGTAAAACGCACTGTCAGCCAAACCAAACATATCTGTAGCCAGATCTGCGCCATGGGCTGCCAATGTATGGTCTCAGCTTTGGAGCCAGAGAGACAGTTATTAAACCTCTTTGATACTCAGTTTTCTCATTCATGAAATGATACGTGGAAAAATACTCGACTTAGATTTTTTTGAAAGTTACTTTTGGAAACGATTAGATTTACTCTTCATGTCATTAAATGAATGTATGTAAAATATTTTTCCAGTGTCTGCTACTGAGTACATCCTCAGTAAATGGCTCTTATACTGACCAGAATCATGCATTTTTTTTCAACATTTTCTTCCCCAAACAATCAAGCAACTGCCTTTTCTTAGAAATGTAAAAGATTGCTGTGTCTGCAACTATCCTTCAGGTCAAGGGATGACTATTAGTGTAGAAAAGGTGTGTGGCTCAGCTCCCTTCCCTCAGCTGCCCTGCTCTAGCACCTTCCTTTCAGATCCTCTGGTCCTATAGATACCTGAAGGTCACAGGCAGAAATATACAAATTCTACACTAAAAGAAGTTGTACAGGAACCTTTAAACAACAGCATCAAAAGCATCTGTTAAAGTAACGCTTTCCACTGAGTGCTTTGCTAGACATGGCACAAAGTGAATTCAACAGACACAGTTCCTTTCCTCTTGGAAGACCTAAGACATTCCAATGACAACAACAGATATTTTATATTCACATAAAGTGAGATAGATAGCACATGAACAAATAAATTAATGAACCTCTCTGATGAAAGAAATTGAGGAAAGAATGCCTGCATTTATTGGTAAGAGAATAATCTGATACATGTTACACCAGGGGAAAACCATGCTGTCTTTTTCTGCCTATCAGGGAGCTCATAAAGAGATGAGATTTTGAAATTGAATAATCTCAAGAGATTCCTTGGTGAGTTAACAAGAAATGAATGTCCAGATATATAGAGAGGGGAGCATTCCAAATATAGTGTGAGACTTGAGGAGAGGTTTAAAGATGGAAAAAGATGACTGCTTAAATGGATTTAAATACTTTTGCCTGGAAGCATATGATCCTGGTGAAAAACTAAGATGTGACTGACTAGGGAATTCTGAGAATGAAATGATATGAGGCAATGTTTTGTTGAACTCCCCAGACCTGGCCCTTCCTCAGGTAATGTCCACAGGCCTGGGAAATGTCTGCCATCTTCTAGCGAGAGCTTATTTATTTTCACCTGGTTTCATGGTGTTTTTCAGTTGGTTTAAGTCAATTTGCTCCTCTATTCTTTTCTGCAGTCTTCCTGTGTAGGCTCAGGGTAATCTGACTACAAACTAGTACTAGGGATGGAGACTCAGGAAGAAGGGGACAATGCACAGTTGCTCTGTTTCTAGCAGGCGTGGTTCTCACTGTGTGTGACTAGCTTGCTGAACCACGACCATCTGCAGTGGCTGTCGGGGGCCTATGTGGGGAAAGTTCGCCTGAACTTTCTTCCTCTCAGATTCTGCTTATCCTTGACTGCTTTTGTAGCTGTCTGGAATTTCTTGTCAAAGAAATGATATTTTGTTTTCATAAGGCTAAATTTGTTCCAGGAACTATTTTTTCTTCTTAAAAACATTGTTTCCCATGATTAAGGATTAAAAAAATGTTGTGGGGAGGAAACCTAATTTCTTCTAAAATCTTTGAACCTGTCAGTTTAACTCAGCAGGAATAAAGAAATAAGCTGATTTGAAATGTGATAACTAGCTAAATACACACACACGCACACACACACACTCACACACACACCCATATTTGTATGGAAAAAATTTCAGGATTCCAATACATTGTTTTTGCCTCTACCTATCCTGAATAGAGGTAACAGAAAGCAAAAGTAAATATTTGTTTGTAATATTCTAAGCAAAGAGTTTGGTAATGGTATTTGCTGCTTGGCTTCACCCTGCCTTCTGACCTACTTATCATCTGTGTCTCTTTAGGCAAGTTACTGAGCTATAGTCTGCTCTACTTTCCTTTATGATAGATGGAAAGGGAGAGGGCTACATAATAGTACCTATGTTAGACTGGCTATGGAGATTAAATTAATGCATGTAAACTACTTGAAGAGTGCCTGACACCCAGTAAGTATTGAATAAATGTTAGCTAGGATCATGCATACGATTACTGTATAATGATCATGATTGAGATTGAGAAGGTATGAGCCTAAATGTAGGACTAAATTGAATTAGCCTTGGCCTAAGGTTCTCAGGTAGTTGAGCTATAATTAAACGCCTTTGGCCAATCCTTTTTCAAGTATCAGAGCATCTTGGGAGGGTTAGCCCTGGGCAAAACGTCTGCTTCTCCACACCCCATTAAGGCCTAGAGGCTGGGATGCCCTGAGAGGCCATATGAGAATGCACAGGAGGGAGACGTTTACTGTAGTCCTAGCCTAATCTCAAGTTCTATTAATTCAGCAAGTGATCTTTTCAAAGGGCAAAATTCTCTGCATCTTCTTATATATTCCTTCTGCTAAACACTATACATTTTAGGAGATAAGAATAATAATACATGAATAAAATGTAAAAGTATTTTTCCTCTTTCTAGTTAAAAATGACATACAAGTAGTTCTTGAATTAGAACTGCTAATTCCCTAATGATAATAATATTATTATTTTCTGCTAGAGAATATTTTATAGACATCTAGCATGTGGCCTCACATTTCCATTGAATTAATGGATATTTCCAAACGTTTGAGAAAATCCAAAAACTGGATGTCCTGTACATACGTTTCCACTGAAGTTTATGGCAGTTTCTGGGCACAATCACATCAATATTGCACATCTATAGATAGTTTACAGGTTACATAACTGTGGTTTTGGATTTAATTGCCAACTTGTTACCCTGATAGTAATTCCAGACGGGAATAACAGAGCGAAGGGGCCTGCCCATTGTGTTACTGCTGCCTATAAAAACAAATAGGATCCTTAGGGTTTAATTGGAGGACTTATAATTGCACCTAATGTTAAAATGGGAACTGTGGACATCTGGAAGATGAGTCTGGATTTGGTCACTTGCCTTTAGGAATTAAATTCATGAAATTGTGATGGTCCTAAAGAACAGTGGTGTTCCCACCTGGATTTATGCACAGGCAGAAATGACAAAGGTGAATGTGAGCTGGTCTGCAAAGCCAAATAAGTCAGGAGAGAAAAATGGAGTTGAGTTTTAAACTCACAAGTAATCCAGGATGATGACTGGCTTCTTTGGTCCTAACATGAAAATAAGCCATCTAAAATGAAGAGCAGGTACATAAAAAGTTTGTTCTTACTTGGCAAAAACATGCATGGCTTTTGGAACTTGCATGTGTTTTGGAACTTGGAACCTACACAGGGTGTCACTTGGCATCAGAGAGCCCATTTAGGAAAAGAATGACCCATGGTGACATGGGCTTGTTGGAAATGGTCAGGAAAGGAACATATACAGCAAAAAGTACGTAACAGCTTTCCGTAGAGAACACTGCGTATCATTTTCTTCCGCTCATCCCTCCTCTCCACCATCAAAGCCAAACATTTATATAGGTATGCATTCCACCCTGCCCAGTGCGTTACAAATGCCAATAAGAGAGGTAGGACTGTTGTTTCCATGTTTTTCTTTCTAAAGCTCTGAAAAGTTGTTTGTTTGTTCCTTATATAGTTTTAGGAATACCTTTGAGGAAATTGCCTTTATTCTTTATAGCAGATTTCATATAAAGCAAGTTTTGTGTTGCTTAGGAATAAAATTTCAGGCTTCTGGAATATTTTCTATTTTCTCTCTCCATAAAAAGATAATTTCAATTTCCCTAAATTACTAGGAATCTACATGGTGTAGCAAAATTTTAAATTATGTAACTTAGATTACTCCAGAGTAAAACTTCTTAAAAACTGAGAGCACAGCTTAAGTGTATGGTCTAGAGGCAAGAGTTAATGGCATGGAAAAGTAGTAAAAGGTTGGATTAGAAGGTTTAATACTTATGATCTCTCAGCCCATTGCAGTTTACTCACTCCTTAGGAGACACAGATGGGACACGGCAGGTGTGGGTAAGGAGCGAAGCAATTCATGAATACTCAGCCATGAAATAGAAAATCAAAATGAAATAAGTATGACTGCAACTATCTTGGTTTATTAACATTCAAATATTAATACCTACTGTTCTTCGAAAGCCATTACTGAATATTTACTGATAAGAAAAAAATGATAGCTTAGGAAGAGGAAGATGTTCAGGAAAAGCATTTAAGCAGGGTTTGAAAGACTTGTGATTTTCTTAACTCAGCGTAAAAGTCGGCCAATTAAAGTAGGTTTCCCATCCAAATGTTTCCCATCCAAAATGATCCCTTTTTTTCCCCAAGGGATCTAATTTAGGATCCCTTGGAAAAAAATTCCAAAATGCATTACAACTATTCATAAGGGTGACACATGGACCTATTTTTCTAAGGACTTTGATTTAATATTTGAATGCAATGGTATCTGACTTTGTTAGTATAGAATATTTAAACTTAAAAGGAAAATACCTTAATTTACTTATGCATAAGCCTATTAAACATATTTCTAGGGGCTCTTTTTATGTTTATTCTCTAGAACATAACCTATCTTTGAAGTGGTATATTAGTTTTTAAAAAGTCATTCCTAAGCTGAATAATTAAACTGAAAACAAAAGCTATTCTTAGGATGTATTCCACATATAAAGCTATGTACATGATGCTTTGATTCAAATAATATACTTATAAAACTTTGTTATTGTTTGAGTTCCATATTCAGAATGGCAACTTTTGTTTTTGATGATTATTCCACCCTGAAACAATTTCCCCTCTGCCAAATTAAACCAGAATTAGGAGCACATTTGTATCTGATGAGACTTAAGCTTCTCAACTGCCTGCTTCAGAAATGTAGACCTTTAGTGCTTGTGTTCATTTTATCTCTTTGTGGAGGGCTCAAAAGAGAACAGAATCAATTCCCTTAAGTTTTTCTACAAGAAGAAGGTTGCTTTGGTTGCTTTGATCTTAGCATGTTGTGCATTTTTTATTGGCTGTTGAATATAAAAAGCCACAGCCTCATCTGGTTTTTCTGCTATATTCTCATATTGTAAATCACATAATGCCTTCCAATCTAGAGTAAAATGCCTAAGTCCAAAATATCACTTCAAAATGGATTTATCATTATAGTTGATAGAAAGATTTCCAGGGTGTAAGAAAACAATTCAACAGTTTGATTAATAATATGCCACAGACTGCTAAAAATATATTCATGCATTTTAGACAATAAATTCCAGGATACAGACATACACTCATGCTATTTTAGATCCTTTTTTCCTGCTATTGCAAGAGGCTGCTTTAGCTAATGCAACAGCTGGCTAGGTTATTGCTTCAACAATGTAATTCATAATGCAAAAGCAGCTCTTTTCCAAACATTTTAGAGTAACTCAAGTTGTTTACATCTCCTGTAGGTGATTTTCCCATAACTTTGTGCCAATTGGTGTCATACTATTTGGTAAAAATCTACATTAAATCAAGACAACCGCACTTAGTTGAATTTCTCTCATACAGAGAATTATAGAAAAATTACAGCTGATTTGAGCTCATCATCATTAAGCATATACAGGGTTTTAGAAAATGAATGCAAACTACAAAAACGGAGTTGTATAATTAAACATTAAATAGTCCAAGTAATAAAAGTCATAGATTAATTGTCTCTCAGTTCTAGTCAGATCCTTTAAATACTGTCTCACGACTTGAGCATTGGTTCTTTCATCGGAAGAGTGCCTATCCTTAAAGTTGGGAAATTTCAGCTCCTTTGGAGCACCGATCATCTGTAAAAAGTAATTGGCATCTTCTTCCAAAGTTTCAAATTTCCCTACAAAATCATAGTTGATCAAACACGGATAGCAGAGTTTGCTGACCTTTTCCCAGTGAATGTCCATTCCTACTGGACGGTGGGAATCCAGCAAGTAGTGGATAAACTCTTTGAACTTGACTCCAGATCCATTAATTAATGCCTCTTCACAGGCATTTGGTCGATATTTCTTGATAATTGCCTTTCCGAATACTGGATGGTAATAACTATTGGGGTGTTCGAATTTGTCCCTAAAGGCTGATACTAATCTTTCCATGGGATCACGAACAAACACAGCTTTGGTGTAAGTATTTAAGCGGGTATATATCCCTTTTAGGTCAAAGCTATCTAGCTTCTTCAAATGCTTCCCGTAGTGGACAGCATTGTGGGAGATGTTGTATGCAGAGGAAGCCAATCCATTTAGTACCATCAGAATTCTTTTCCAATTGGAACAGCCAGCCTTAGGAACCTCACAATATAAGATTTTGTGCTTATCTTCTACATAGATTCTGGATACCGTATGAAAAAGATGTGACTGATGATGACTCACCCCACTGTATTTCTTGCAAAACTCCTGAAGGAAAGACCTTCGTTTCTCTTGGGTCTCATCAGTTTTCTTCCATTTATTATCTTTGACTAAACTTTTGTTTAAAGGGTGAATGTCCACTGGCCAATTCATGTTGCTGAACTTGTTGAAAACAGTCTTAGCTCCTTGACGTTTTTCAATCCACTTCTCTGTTGGTGACCCTGTGGACTTACTTAAAGCTTGATCCCCTCCTTGTGAATGACTGGTCTTTGTTAAGAGCCCAGTAGATCTCTCAGAATTGAGTAGAAGATTTTCCTTTTTTTCTCTTACATCCTCAGGCATGTGAAACTTGGGGTTCTGTTAAAATAAAGAAGGAGAAATGTTGAAAGCACAGTCACGAGTGTGGGTATACTAGATAAGGAACTTAACATATTTGTTTTAAAATAGTATCAAGGAGAGCATATTTCATATAAGCCGCCAGAACAATTTAGCATGGCATGCTGAATATACATTTTGTAGTGAGCTTCTTCACAGAAAATGTAGCAATGAGAAATGGCATCTACAGGATAGAGAGGAAAGAGCCCTGGATTTTTGTCCTGGCTTTGCCTGTAATGCAATAGAACATAACTCAACCATTCTGAGCAACTATGACTTTTGGGATATTAATAAGTACGTCATCTTCAAGTACTATTTTAGTTTGTGCACCTGAATGTAGATACAAAATGGAGATGTTTTGAGATTGAAACTTTTATTGTTTTTAGGGAGCACTCTGTAATGCACAGAATAGTTCAAAATCATAAATTACAACTTAAAATTTTGGCAAGGCTAATTATAAATCTTGATGACCACTTCAGTTTTCTAAGTGCTTGCAAAAATCATGTATTTTTTTTCCTGGGAAAATGTTTTATTTTTCTAAAGCAATTATCACAATAATTTAAGAATTTATTATGATCATAGTATACAATCTCATTCACGTATGAGACCTTCCCTCTTTCCCAAGTGAAGAGTGACTAAGGAATCCAGAAAAGTCTACTTGACGTCCTGCTCTATAAAATTGCATCAAGGTAGAGCAAAAATGTAGTTATCTTTTCAGTAGAATGAATGAGTCCATTTACCACATACTGTTCATCTTGCCACATCCTTCTTACAACTCTCACAGTAAAAGAAGACATGGAAGATGGGATTTACAAGGTGGCATCCTCTGGTAGGGATGAAAATTTTAAGGACCTTGGCTTGGATGTGAGGGCGATCTGGCTGCAACATCTGCCACCCCATTGATCGCCAGGGTTGATTTAGCTGATCTGGCTGGCTAGGCGGGGGTCCCCTTCCTTCCTCACCACTCCATGTGCATCCCTCCCGAAGCTGCGCGCTCGGTCGAAGAGGACAACCATCCCCGATAGAGGAGGACCGGTCTTTGGTCAAGGGTATACGAGTAGCTGCGCTCCCCTGCTAGAACCTCCAAACAAGCTGTCAAGGGCCTTGGCTTTTACTCTGGGTAAACTAGGGAACGTTTGTAGGGCTCTGGGTAGAAAAGTAACATGATCTCACTTAGAGTTGAAAGGATGGTGTGGAGAGGAATGGACTGGATATATACATATAGGGTTGTCAGCATGTTATTGGAAAAGTAAATGAATAAATTCTGTGCTGTGGGCATAATGCATGGTGTCATCAGCCTAGAGGTGGAGGGAGTGGTGGGGAAAGTTTCCTAGGGAATATAAACATGATTGCAAATATATATATATATATATATATATATATGATACACATGATTGCATATACATATACGTATATAGTATATGCATGTGTGTGTGTGTGTGTGTGTGTGTGTGTGTATACAAAATTTTTAACCATTGTATCCCCAACAGTGTCTAGAATGGTCTATAGCCTATAATAATTTCTCTCAAATATTTGTGGAATGAACAAGTGAATGAATGAATGGAATTAGGTCTTCAAGGATAATTAGTAATTTTCTAGCAAATTAAGCAATAGAACAGAGGAATGAAGCACTGTTCATGGAGCCACCTCCAGACATCATGGTCATTCCACCAGCTGAGGTTGAAGAGCGCTGCTTTTTTTTTTCTAGTGCAAGAGGACTGTGTGAATAACCCCCTGAATACCATATGCCAACGTGTATAGCCCCGTGTTTAGCCCGGTGTATTAGTCTGTTCTCATGCTGTTAATAAAGACACACCCGAGACTGGGTAATTTATAAAGAAAAAGATGTTTAATGAACTCACAGTTCCACATGGCTGGGGAGGCCTCACAATCATGGCAGAAGGTAAAGGAAGAGCAAAGGCCTGTCTTATATGGTGGCAGGCAAGAGGGAGAGTGTGCAGGGGAACTGCCCTTTATAAAACCATCAAATCTTGTGAGACTTATTCACTATCACGAGGACAGCATGGGAAAAACCCACCCCCATGATTCAATTACCTCCCACCTGGTCCCTCCCATGACAGGTGGGGATTATAGGAGCTACAATTCAAGATGAGATTTGGGTTGGGACACAGCCAAAGCATATCACCCCCTAAAACGGCCACTCCAAATCTTCCATACCATTGGACCATCTATTTGGAGTTTTAACTCTAAAACTGTTTGTCTGCTATCTTCTCCAGAGACTGCCAGGATTACTTCAAAGCCCTTTATACTTCTTTACTCTGATCAGTGATTTGTAGTACATAAAGTTGTCACTGAAAATATAAAATTTGACTGTGGTTTGACAGACCATAGGGTTATGGGTGCACACGCATGGAAAGTACTTAGCACAGGCAAAATATAAAAATGGCGTGATATTTATACTATTACACTGCTATAAATAATAACTACTATTATTGTTGTTTTAGCAGCAGCAGCAGTAGTAGTAGTTATAGTACTTTAATCCCAGGGACCTGGTGAATTTAAAGCCTCCCCATTTGTCCATTATTATTTAGACTGTAATTTGTGTGTCTCTACATATGCACTCACCAGGTCTCTTTTCTGCTTGACAATCAGAAACAAAAACAAAATCCACCTTCCCCTGTGGCCTCTGGACTTTCTGCTTTGTGGCCATCAAATTCCCCTTTAATCTCCAGGGATTTCTGGAATATTTGTTTCCAAGACTCTCTGTAAATGAAACTTGGCTGACTCCCAACACTCTGTGTCTCTTGCACTTTCTCAAGTAGATGAAACTTGACTTCCTTGAACTACTTGTCTCTCCAGCCAGAAGATAGGGAGTGATTTCCCTGCAGCCCACGGCTGCTTCCAGGACATCACGCAGCAAAGCCTCCTGCTTCTGTGAAATCAATGTGTTCTCCTTAAGTCTCCCTTTCCCCCTCCTCTTGTTGTCATCTACCTTTATCACTGATCTGTCCACTTTACACACTCCAGCTTCTAGCTCAGCTCCTGTCACTACATTTAGTGACTCTGACATCCAATCAACTCTCAGTTCCTTGACCACTTCGTTTTTAACAGAGGAGCTCTCCACTTCACATTGAACTTGGTCATCACCAGAGCCTTTACTATTCCCACCATCTTTCTGACCACCCTTGTCTCACCTTACAGTTCAGTGTTATTTCCTGGTTTGCAATTCTTTGACCACTTTTCACTGTTACCCAGGTCTTAACAGCCAGCATGACTGGCTCTTCATTCTTCAGCTCTCAGTTGGAAAGTCACCTCTGTAGAAAGGCTTTCCCTATTCACCCTGTCTAGGTTATTTCCCTCCCTTCCAAAATATGTCCTACAGAACCCTGCCTATTTTTCTCATAGCACTAATCACGCTGAGAAATGATCTTATTTATTTCCTTCTCTGTTGTCTTTTTCACCCCACTCCACCTCCATTGCACTAGAATATAACTGCAGAGAGGTCTTATCTTTCTTGCTGTCTGTGGTACTAAGCACACTGCCTGGTGCATAGAAGATGTTAAAGAAATAATTCTTGAATAAGTAAATGTGCTTATAATTTAATAGTGGTCGTCTAAAAAATGTTTTATGACCTTGTTGAAGAAAAACAACATTGATAAAAAGGTCAAGTTAAACTTGAATAAACAATTGACCAATTCTTGTTAAGGTGATGAGAATCTGTGTTTAAATAAACCTTTGGCAAAAGAGAAAACAAATAAAATAAGCACATGGGAATCTGCTTGCAGTAAAGTAGATGTGGAGGCTTCGTGTTTAACCTGCCTGCCAAATCAGATCAGTTCAAAGTCACTCAATGCTGTCTCCAAACCCGTCGAGGGCTTGCCAGCAATCCAGATTCCCAGGCCTTACTGTGGACATCCTGAATCAGGATGTCTGAGTGTAAGGCCCCTGACTTTAATTTCAACAAGATCCCCAGGTACTCCAGTGGCAGTCATAGCATTTGGGGACTACTGAACTAGAATATAAGAAAGGAAAGTATAAAAAAAAAGGCACAAGCCTTGAAAAGTTCCTTTCATCCTATCTGGGGGAGAAAGACATCAAATGTAGTGGACTTGAATATTTCAGTAAGAAGAGAAATAACTTGGATGTAGAGTAGGAATGTCACATGAGCCCTCATGTAGACTAGATGCGATGTCTTTCTTGTTTATCCATTTCTCTTTGCTGGAAGTCTTTGATCTCCAAGTAACTTTCTAAAGACTAGTTTAGCTGGGGAGATAACTGCATGAGGGAAAGGTTCACCACTCAATATAAATTAGTGTCCTCCTGCTAGTAAGTTTCCTCTAGTCTAACCAAATTGAGATATGGGAAAAGGGTTAATTCTCTAAAGTAATGGCACCAGTGACCCACAAGGGTGGCCACCAGACCTTCTCCTGGAACTCCTCATCTCAATGTCATTCACCTTCTAAAATCTGTTATTCGGGTTTGATGACATCCCTCCCAACCCCCACCCAACTCCATTTTCTTCCAATCACAGCAAAGACTCCATGACAAAGGGGTTTGCATTACTAAAATCAAAACTAATGACATTTCAAATTTAAAGCTCATACCAACAAAGTCCCATCATCATCATCATCATCTTCACAACAATAATAAAAGAGTAAAATCTTACATCTCCATTTTCCTTGGGACACTTTATTCTGATTGTCCCTAAGGCAAACATGTATAATAAAGCCAAAATTATCCTGTTGCCTTCAAGAGTGGCTCCCCCTGTGTTATTTTCCATTTTTGAAAAGGTCCTATTACTTTCCTGTCACCCACTCACAAAATCTGAGAGATGCTTTAACAATGGGAAAGTAAATTGGCTATTTTACATCTCATAATACTTATTTTTTTGTATCTTTCTAAATTAATTACTCCCAATTGGATATTCATTATCCTCCTAATTAGTCTTCCTGCAATTATTACTAAATTATTCTTCCCCAAACATTTTGTTTTTTATTTCTTAACATTTTGAACTGGATCCTCTAGTATCAGTGAACGTCCCCATTTCTTTGCTGGCATTTGCAGCCTGGTGCTGCTGAGCCTCTTCTCCTTTTGTTTTTTTTGCTTCTCTCTAAACACATGCCCTGTCCTCCACTTGCTTTTATCTGGGCTCTTGGCAGCCCCCACTCATGGTCTCCTCCTCTTCTAGTTTGATGTAAAAATCCTACTTTCTCCATGACAACCACCCAGGTCTCCAGTGAGTGATTCTGCTCCCTTTGAAATGACTATAGCACTTAGTCTGTACCTCCTGTGAGGAAAGTAATTTTATTCCAGCTTCCACAGTTATTTGATTGTTTTGTTGGAAAAACTCTTTTAACTGCAGCTAAATTGTAAGCTATGGAGGAAAGCTATAGTTTTCCATAAGTATCCTTAAAGAGTAGATATTGCAGAGTTAGCTGAAAGACATGTAACTACAGATTTAAAAAAATGGGTACCTAAAAAAATATAATGGAAAAATATGTGGAATATTCACTAAGTCTGCAATAAATCTGAAAGCCTAATTCTTGTTATTTTTATTTATTTATTTATTTTGAGATGGAGTCTTTTTCTGTTGCCCAGGCTGGAGTGCAATGGTGTGATCTTGGCTTACTGCAGCCTCTGCTTCCTGGGTTCCAGCAATTCCTCTGCCTCAGCCTCCTGGGTAGCTGGGATTACAGGTGCATGCCACCACACCTGGCTAATTTTTGTATTTTTAGTAGAGACGGGGTTTCACCATGTTGGCCAGGCTGGTCTCAAGCTCCTGACCTCAGGTGATCTGGCCGCCTCGGCCTCCCAAACTGCTGGGATTACAGGCATGAGCCACTGCGCCTGGCCAATTCTTGTTATTTTTAAGGGTTTCTGTATCAAGCATATCTCCTCTGTGAATTCTTATCTGATCCTCAACATTGATATGGAATTATACTTTCTTTCTCTCTGTCAAAGTTGTTGAGCACCTCCTATACATCAGGTGCTGTGCTGGATGCCAGAGATGGTGGGATCTATAAGACAAGTGCGGACTTTATTCATATACAGTTGATATTCTCATAGGGAAAAGTATATTAAGCAAATAACTGCACAATTAATTAATCTATTACCATAGTGGCAAAGGCTCTGGCAACATACTATTGGAAGCTGTGAGAGCAGAAATGGGGGTCCGGGATACAAAGAAAAGACTGGCCCAGTTTGAGTGTTAAGTCCCCTGTTTAGTGTGTGTTATTTTATTCTAGGTACTTGTTAGGGTTAATTGTTTAGGTAATGATCTCTCTATTTTAATTTCATTAAATGTCAGTGTGCAGTCTTATAAATCTATATAACCCCCACTAGCATCAAGAACACTATCTTGCATTAATAACATATGTTTGAATTTGATTGAAGCAAAGAATATCATTCCTGTACTGCTCCTTATTCAGGCAACAAATTCACATTGGTTTTATACTGTTGATAAGTGTTGTACACTTGTAAGACCTTATATACTATTGTGGATCCTATGGAAACTATAAAACTTCAGACTTTGATCATTCTTTCATTCAATGCACATATACTGAACTACTACTGTATGTTGTTTTAAGCATTATATAAATAAGGATGAGATAGATAAAATTTGTAGCCCTTCAAGGAAACCAAAGTTTAATTGATCTGATGAAAATAAGCAGTTTATGAAAAAAATGTGATAATTGCTATAATAAAAGGATATGTCAGGTATTTGGAAAACAAAGAAAAAAGTGCTTAATTTTTCTGGAGAGATTTTTGGGGGCAAATTTCACAAGGGAGGTGATGCCTGAGATGAGCCTGGGAAGATAACTGAGGAGCTATCAGGTGGACAAGCCAGAGATGGGAGTCTTGGGGGCCAGACTCAGATGACAGGGAGAGGCAGGAGGGATTGGGCGTCATTCCAGGAGGGCCTGGGCCGATATAAACAGTCAGACTTTACCACATATATGATGGGGATTTTCAATAAGGTCGTGACAAGATTCATGATTTAAAACAAACATTCTGGTGGCAGTGGGGAGGTGTGCCTGGGGGCAGAGGGATCTTCTGGAAGATGATTATGATTGTCTATCAGGAATCCTTAGGAGAGGAACTAAGACAAAGGAGTAAGAATGAAGAAAAAGGGAGTTGAGACAAATTTAGGAAACTGCTCAGATTCAAAGCATAAGGGTGACAGAAGTGTAAAGAATGGCTCCCCATTTCCTCTCTGAGAGGAGAAATAGAAGTAGCAGTTTTTTGGGGGGCCCTGGGGTGGGTGTGGGCATTCACTATCTTCAATTTCAGACCTCTTGAGTTTAAGGTGCCTTAGAGAGCTGGAGGTACATAGCAGGACTGAAAAGCTGGGTATAGATTCTGGAGTTGTTGGCTGGTGGAGGTGAACCTGGATTCATGGGCCTTGAAGGCACTGCCCAGGTAGTAATTTATAATATTACTCTTAATAATGTATCTTTTGTGATTTACCTTGAATCTAGATAGAAGTGCAGTTATATTTCTTCACACCATCAAGGAGACTTAATTGTCTCCAGTCATTGATAAGATAAATGACAGGAGAGGGTGGGGTGCTCAAAAGTCAGACTTTTCTGGGGACACAGGTCAGTGTGTCTCTCCCGGGTCCCTCTGTGCCACAGCTACTCCTCTTAAATCTTGATTCAAGGGCTTCAGAAGCTGATGGCATAGTTATGAGAGGGGTGAAGACTGTGACTGCATTTCCAACAGACCCTGAGGACAATTGGGAAGAATGTGAGTACGGAGTCCTAATATCCAGTGCCATCTGCCCCATCTCGCTCCCCATCCTCACCCTTTGCCCTTACACCTTCAGTTATTCATTAAACACGTGTTTTCTGAGCACAAACTGTGCTCCAGGCACTGGGCTGTGTGTTGGTTGTATAGCTAGCAAGACAGACTTGGTCCCTGATCTTATGGGGCATCATTGGGGTCAGGGTGGGGTAGAGAGATACAAATAAGAAAACCAATAATTATACTTATGGGAGGTAATGAGATGGAGAAAAAACTTGGTGCACGAAAGTGCAAGAAAAAATTTGGCACAGGAAAGCATGAAAGAGGAACCCTGGCTCGCAGGTGAGGGAGGGTATCTGGGAGAAACTATGAGCCAGACAGAATCATTTCCATTTCCTGTCTCTGTGACTTATTTCCTCTCTCTTGAATATTCTTCTCCATTTTGCTTGCCTAGTTAATAGACTAGGGCATGGAGCAAGCTGGTTTAATCACTGCATCAAACAGAAGAGTAGATACAGATAAGCTCATTTTACAGATTAAGAACCTGAGCTCAGATAATTTAAATAATGTGCCAAGTTAACACAGCTATTGCTGGAGCTGGTGTCTCAAATCTCTGTCTTAGTCATGTCTGGCTTTTTTCAGCTGCAGCATATATCAAGCAATCTATTTCTTGTTTAATGTCCATTAAATGAACTGATGTCAGGAAAGCACCAGGGATATGCCTGTTACAAGAGAGTATGGTGGTTAAGAACATGGATTTTTGAGTCAGACAGAACTGGTTATGTGCCCTCTTCTGTCGTTTTCTCTCTGGGTGACCTCGGTTATCTTATTTTGTTTTTCTGAGCTTCAGTTTCCTTATCTGGAAAATGAAGATAATAACAGCATCTACCTTGTTTGATTATAGGAAATGCCTGTAGAGATTCCTTAAAGTAAATATGTTCTCCATAAATATTAGATATTTTTATTGATTTAGGCGCTGAATACTTTTGAGCAAATTCTATACGATAAGCAGTTTTTAGGTATTTGTTTTTTATTCTGCTTTTTTCATCTCTTTCTCCTCTTCCTGCTCTCTCACAACATGTAGCAAAGTTAAATGTTCAATGGCAATAAAAATGAGTGAGAAAAAAGAGAAGGATAAGACAATTGAGAGACAGAAATGGGAAAGAGAAAAGATAAACTTAAGTGGAGGCAAAGGCAAAGAAAGAAAATAGAAGAAAAGAAATCACAGTTATGGGTAACAGGGAGGAACAGTGAACACTTGAGGAGAGTGGGCAAAGAGAGAAACTACTGAATTACAGTCTTCTCCAAGCTATGAGCTTTAAAATATTTAAACTGCTTCAACACAAAACAGCTGTTTCTGTTGTGAGGCTATTCAAGTTGATCCAAAAAGCTAATTTCTATGGTCCTCTTGGATTCAAGGATTGAAACTATGATTTTATTTGCCAGTTCTTTCAATTTTTGGATTTAATTCCTATTTTTTTTCTGCTTGAAGCCAAACAAGCTTAAAATTTGAGGACTGAGGACGTAACTTAATGTGAATGTCAAGGAGAAATTCTATTGGAAATAGTGCTCTGGTTTGACTAGACCATCAGAAGCTGAAAACTGACATAACCTTAATGTATATAAGTAGATAAGGCTACTCCCCAAGGGGTTCAATATGCTTTTATAGATTTATCATTCTATCTTCCTTCCAAGTTTTGTAGGAAAAATGAGATGATTCTTTTGTTTGCAAATTTACAGATAAATAAATCAAGAGAGACTTGTGTAATAACTTGCCCAAGGTGACTCTGTTAAATGAATGGAGAAGTCAGGAATGTAGTCCAGTTCTCTAATTCTAACCCAGTAAACATTAGTTAGCAGAATATCTTGTTTTTTTAAAGAAACTCAAAACCTTAATGAGGAGCTGCAACTTGATAAATGAAATACATTCAAAATGTTTGGCCCTCACTATTTTATTTCTTAGGTTTGTGTCTGTACATGTTAAATGTGGATGGGAATAGCAAAACCCAATAAATTATATTTGGCAGGAAAGAAGTAGAATAAGTTGGTGTTTTCACTATTAGGATTTAAACATTTCATTGGATTTTAGATATCTAATAGATTTGGGATGTGGGTCTTTAATATTTCCATGTATTTAGTTGTCTGAAATTAGTATTGGTCAGCCAGCCTCCCCTCCCCTTGCATTTCAGGTTAATGCCAACAATAATGTTGTTTTCTTTTTATGTGTGTGTGTTATGGCCATGGATTGGCAAGAAAAAATTTTCAGAGGTGAAGGGATGGCTTGCCCCTCCACACCTGTGGGTGTTTCTCGTCGGGTGGGACGAGAGACTGAGAAAAGAAAGAGATACAAAGTATAGAGAAAGAAAAGTGGGCCCAGGGGACCAGCGCTCATCATATGGTCTCTGAGTTCCCTCAGTATTTATTGATCATTATCTTTACCATCTCTGAGAGTGGGATGTGGCAGGACAATAGGGTAATAGTGGGGAGAGGGTCAGCAGGAAAACATGTGAACAAATGTCTCTGTATCATAAACAAGGTAAAGAAAAAGGTGCTGTGCTTTGATGTGCACATACATAAACATCTCAGTGCATTAAAGAGCAGTATTGCAGCCAGCATGTCTCACCTCCAGCCCTAAGATGGTTTTCTCCTATCTCAGTAGATGGAATATACCATAGAGTTTTACACCGAGACATTCCATTGCTCAGGGACGGGCAGGAGACAGATGCCTTCCTCTTGTCTCAACTGCAAAGAGGCCTTCCTCTTTTACTAATCCTCCCCAGCACAGACCCTTTACGGGTGTCAGGCTGGGGGATGGTCAGGTCTTTCCCTTCCCATGAGGCCATATTTCAGACTATCACATGGAGAGAAACCTTGGACAATACCTGGCTTTCCTAGGCAGAGGTCCCTGCGGCCTTCCGGGTGTTTTGTTTCCCTGCGTACTTGAGATTAGGGAGTGGTGATGACTTTTAACAAGCACCCTGCCTTCAAGCATTAGCTTAACAAAGGACATCCTGCATAGCCCTAAATCCATTAAACCTGAGTCTACGCAGCAGCACATGTTTCTGCGAGCACAGGGTTGGGGGTAGGGTTAACAGCATCTCAAGGCAGAAGAATTTTTCTTAGTACAGAACAGAATGGAGTCTCTTACGTCTACTTCTTTCTACACAGACACAGTAAGAGTCTGACCTCTCTTTCTTTTCCCCACACACAGGCAAGGGGGATGAGTCCATAAGATGACATGGAACAGGAGATTGGCTTGGGTGCACCAGGGGGCCAGAGACATGGGTCATCCCTGGTGATGGGAGTTGGGATGCTCCCCTGGGATGGAGACTGGAAGTGCAAGAGAGAAGAAAGTTGTTGTGAGGTCAGGAGCATGGTGGCTGGATAGATCTTCAAAGTATGAAGAACAGCTTTTGGGTCAGATCGCCCAGGTCTTCCACCTATTAATTGGGTGATTTTAGGACAATGTCATCATTCGTGGCTCCCTAGAATCAGACCTTAAGTCAAGGGTTGAGAGCAAGTTATTAATTTAGTGTTGATTCCAGGAAACACTGGCAGGAGAGTAGGGAACTGAGAAAGGAAAGGCACAGAATATAAGGTGGATTATTGAGCAAGTTAGCACAGTGGGAATAGGAGCTGAATTCTACTGAGGAGCCCTCAGAACAAATGTAGTGCGTGTCTCCCCAGAGTTATTCCACACAATTCTATCAGCTGTGGTTGAAGGTTTCTGCAGGGAGAGTTCTGGCAATTCCAGTCTGCTCTACAGGCGGGCAGGGTGGACTCGCTCAGGCAGAGTCACAGGTGTGGGTAGTTGGTTGGAAGTCTGGCTAGAGTGCAAGAGAATGTTAAGAGATGATTAAATATGGGAAGGCACAGCTAGCACTCTTACAGAGAGTCCATTAACATTCCTGAGTCTGTTTTCTCATTTTTAAAGTGGGAATTCTAAGAACTATTTTGGAAACGTTGAAATGTAAGTGAAGGCATTGGCTGGGATCCAGGACCCCAAAGGCTCTGTCTTACCACAGTAAGAGATCTCAATTCTGTCTCCCTATACTCACTCTTCTTTTGGAAGTGTCCATGGTGTATGTTTGTGTCTATGCACACAAACAAGGCTGAGAAAAGGAACACCCTACAACTAAATGGAACCCTCATCCTGTTCAGCTAAGACTGTATAGATTTGTGGGAATTCTGTTGCTCAGAGAAGGCAATCCTAACTTTGGGCAGGAGGCTTCTTTAGACCCTTTAACCAAGAGCCATGCTAAAATATCAGCTCTCTGATTCTCAAACTCTGATACTGGGAAAAGATAAGTCTTTTTGAGAATTAACTAGATAAATGCAGTTATAAAGTACCCAGTACAGTACCTGACATATAGTGTCTGCCATATAGCGGGTTTCTCCAATATGTGAATGCATCCTGTCTCTATGCCTTTCTTCTCTGATTTTCCTTAAATACCAGGCATATCATCTATAACGCTGCTTTCCCAGCTTCAGATTAAGATGACCATGGGGACAGTCCCTGTGTGCATAAGCAGTGACAGAGGTGGATGCTAATTCAATTAATAGTATCCATAGGCCAGTGGGCAACCAATGAGGGGACCTGGAGCAAGAGACACTGTCCAAGTGGGTAGAGAGTAACTAGCTCAATCAATGTGTCCATCTCCCTTTTGGGTTGTAGACTGGAAAATATGCAGAGTGGCCAGTTATTAAGGGATAGGAGGAGAGAGAGAGAGATGAAGAGAGAAGAGGAGGCACAAAAGTAGCAGAATAGGAGTCTGAGAGGGCATCTGAGTCAAGATAAGGTGAAGCTGGGGGCCATGACATAAGTGACAGTCCTTTTCCAGGAAGCAGCATATACCTGTCCCCAACCCTGCCCAAAACGCCAATGCCTACTAGTCTAAAGCCACTTGATTCCTGGGAGCAGCATTGCCATGTGCGAGAGTAGTAGGGGCACTGGCAGGAATGCATTCCATTCGTCTCACTGGATTAAGCATTTACTGGTCCCAGATCAGATTGGCCTGTGTCAGCACCTTTGAGTGAAACACACGCCCCTCTGGCTTATGTCACTTGCATATTTGACAACTCAGCTATACTTAAGGCAACTCCCCAAAGCCTGGTCTAACCCTCACTGGAGAGCAGGCAGCTCACACTCTGGCGCTACCACGTGTTACCTGGGCCCTGAGTTAGGAAGAGAGATTGCCTGTGGTATCAGATCATGCCATGGGGATTCTGAATCCATGCCTAGTGGGGTTTCTTTTCAGGATTTCATTCTGAGAAAGAATGCAAAGAAAGAATATAGAATTACACCAGCAGCAAAGCAGAAGGACAGAAGGGAAGACAGGAGTCAAGTGGGTTGTCATATGATGAGGTCAGAGTGAATAGAGCCCTAACGAAACTAAGCGAGCATCAAATGGATATTTGCAAGGTCTATGTATGCATGCATTCAGATACATTTTATCAACTTTATTTTTAGAATATTATTTCATTAACTCTAAGTTTTGAAGCTTTTTGGGGTTTCCAAAATGGGTTACCTCTCCTGAAAACAGTTGTACTTGATTCAAGATGCCAATTAAATGGGTACTGGAGGCAGCCATGGCCACAGCCTCTCCTTTTGTTCTCTTTCTTTGTGAGGGCAGGTGTAAGTTGCACTGATCCTGACCATTTGGCCTGAGGATGGAAGTCTTCAGTATCTGTACAACTTTACTCCCAAGAGATGGTGTAGAATGAGTTCCTCTGGCCATGGGAGGATCGTAGATTGGCGCCTGCCACCTGCAGCCCAGCCTCAGTAAGTGCAATATGCAGTTGGCAGAGGGGAGGGAGCTGGGGGCACGCCAACCCTTTCTGTTACTTACTGTAGGCATAGCCCAAGTCTCAGGAAGCAGAATATACACGGGATGGGGTGGGGTGGGGGAGGTGAGGGGAGCTGTTTCTTCCCCACCCATTACCTACTAGTCCAAAGCCACTTGAGCCATGGGAACAGCAATGCTAACCACAATAGCTGCAGGGACCTGGAAGGGGACTGGTGATGACATCCAACTGCAATGCTCTTTTACACTGAGATGTTGATGGACAGGAGTCTACCTAGTCTTCTCTAGAGACACACATATCATAAAGCGGGCAAGTATAACTCTCTAAACATTCCTTAGATGCTGTATCATCACCCCCTTCCCTCACTACAATTCTGTAATCTGCACCCTGGGAGGAACAAACACGTCTTATTGCACCTTGCCCAGAAATAATATCACAGCTTATGAACTCCATCTACTCCCCACACAAGGGATAATGACTGCCCACAGAAGGGGTAAGGAAGTCTCAAGTGCCGCACAGGAAATTTTCCTACGGCCTTCCATCATTTTTGGCCACTAGTAACTCACCTATAGCCAGTACTGTAGCAAGTTGAAAGTGTATGGACTTGGGTGCCATTCATCTGTAAAAACCAAAGAAAAGACTTGCACTTCTGGATTAATTCACAGATCTGTGGGAAGACCTTCTTGTCTCACCTGTGACTCATGACCATATTTTGAGATCCCCAAGTCTCTGGAGCCTGCTTCCTGCTGAGCAAAGAGGGTTGTCTTTATTTCAGCTGGCAAGAAAAGTCCATTTGTTTGTCTCCACTCTTGCCAGTGCTCCACTCTCCTTCAGTTACAGGAGACCTCCTGAAGCAAGGCTGGAGGGAGAGGCTGTGTGGTAAGAGTGAGTTTTGAATGAGTATGGACTGAGGGCTTCACATGCACCAGGTGCTGCACAGAATAATTGAATTTAATCCTCACTCCGGCTCTGACAGGTGGTTGAGATCATATCTTTATTAAACTTACTCAGCATTTTACAATGGGCAATTAATTGCTGGAGGTGGGATTAAAATCCAGTCTTGTCCAGCTCCAAAATGGCATGTCTCTCACTGCCTAACCCATGCTTGCCTCTCAGTGACATCACATCTGTAACTATAGGAGTGTTTCCTTGCTATCAGATCCAAGTGAATACAATCCTTTGTACTGAGTTACCTTGAGGTAGCCAAATGTGCCAGAGTCAACTCTAGTTAGAATGAATGAGGATATCACCCCACCTTTGGTTGCTTCAATTCTCCAATTTAAAATAATATATGCTGGGTACCAAGAACGGATGCTCTACTGAACAATCCCAAATACTTGGAATGACCAAAGTACTAGGCTCTTGCTCCTGGAAAACAATGATATAAGCCAGCACTGCCTGGACTTTGGGTCTCTCCTCAGGCAGCATAAAGCACACAGAGATTGTGATCATCTGCTCAGCTTTTATGCCAGCCTTGCAACAAATCTCCTTATCTTCATGGGATCTTTATCTTCACTTCTGCCTCCGCACTACTGTTAGAAACACATATACCGAGACTTGGTGGTTATGGAGAAATAATATCTTCACTCCATCGATGTTGGTTTTTTTCAAGAAAATTTATTTTAAATCTTGGCACTTCCACAGCTGCAAATCTGGGAGAATGAGCCAGCACTTGTGGAGCTGTGTGTGTTAGCTGGATCAGGGGTGAAAAGGGGCAAGCTGAAGGTATCTTTCAACCCCTGATAAACTCCCAGGGACCAAGGAACCTGGTTCCCATGGCTTTTTATCACCGAGATGCTAGCTCTATAATGCCATCCCCATGGTGATTTCTACATTGAAGAAGAACATTTATTTCCTGCCACCAGTAAGAGACCACCTGCGTGTTCAGTTGCAGTATCTTCAACTCCCCAGATGCATCAATAGCATTATCTTCTCTGGGCTTCTCTTATAGAACTCATTTTTAGCAAAGTCAAGTTTCCATATTCTAGGTAGTAACTTATCAGATGGATGTTCAAAAAGATGGAAGCAAAACATTTTCATGTACTGTATTTCAGTTATTTTCTCTGGGGTTTTATCACCCTTCAGGTGGTTGTCTCCAAAATAACAGGTGTCATTCTGCTCTGTTAATCAGGTTCCCCTACCTTTATCCAGGCACTTTTCTCTTCAGCGTCTTCTTCAAGGTATTTCCAGTTGCCCACCCTGAACTGTTTCAGAATGAGGAGGACACCTGGAGGAATCTACAGGTACATAGACCAATTTGCAAAAGAACCTGTGAGCCAACGTAGGTTGTGAGATGCATATCCCATATCCAGTTCAGCCCAGTAACTTGGGAAATGGGGGAGAGGTAGCTCTGAAGACCAGACTTAGTACATTTTTACCCCCATCCATGCTTGCAACTGTAAGTTGATCTTAAATTAGTACTTTTAACCAAGTCAACCTCAATCACTGGAATAGGATACCCAGCTGAAAAACTTGGGGTCACTGAATCAATCTCTTATCTGTAAGAGATAATGATGCCTACCCAATGGGGTTCTGAAAAATATGTAATACCTGACATATAGTGTATACTCACTGAATGTGGCTTTTAACCACAACCTTTATATTTTTACCAAGAGTATCATCTTTCTGCAGCAACCCTGAGAACTTCGTGCTAATCTTGTCTTAGATTGCTCATTCCTTTCCTATATTTAGACGCCAAACTCCATTCACTTTCCCCTTGAAATGTTCATTCCCATGATCAAGATTTTGCTTAAACATATTTTGTTTTCATGTCCAGATTATTATCTCAGCTGGAAGAATTAATAAGCAACACATTCACCCAAGAAGTATTTACTGAGCACCTACTATGTGCACCATTTTCTGGTGTTGGGGCTAGGGGGCAAACGACTCTGACAAGTCTCTGTTCTCAAGGTACTCACATTTATATGGGTGAAGATAGATAAGAAACAAGGAAAAAATTGGACAGACAAAAAATTTAGGTGGTGCCAAGTATGATGCAAACACTAAAACAGTAATGCAATAGAAGATGTCAGAGGGAGAGTGGGAAGGTTACATTAAATAGATGTCCAAGGAAGATCTCTCTGAGGAGAAGCTACTAGGGCTGAGATCTTGATGACAACAAGGAACCCAAGGGCTGGAAGCAGAGTGTTTTGAACATGGCCAGTGGGTGCAAAGGCCCTCACATGTGAATGGGCCTGGGCAGGTGGAAGGACAGAGGGCAAGGCTGTTGTGGTTGCCCTGTGAGTGCGAACGGCCCAAGATGGGATGAAAGAGGAGGTCGGGACCACACTGTATAAGAATATCAGATCGTGGTCAGGGCTTTGGATTTTACAGGGGTGCAGTATAAGCCATGGAGAGTTTTAGACAGGTATAGAAGTAATTTACATTTTCTTTCTTTCTTTTTTCTTTTTGAAAAGGAGTCTCGCTCTGTCGTACAGGCTGGAGTGCAGTGGCACAATCTTGGCTCACCGCAAGCTCCACCTCCCGGGTTCAGGCCATTCTCCTGCCTCAGCCTCCTGAGTAGCTGGGACTACAGGCACCCGCCACCACGCCCGGCTAATTTTTTGTATTTTTAGTAGAGACGGGGTTTCACCATGTTAGTCATGATGGTCTCGATCTCCTGACCTCATGATCTGCCCTCCTCGGCCTCCCAAAGTGCTGGGATTACAGGCGTGAGCCACCGCGCCCAGCCATAGTTTACATTTTCTAAAGCGTACTCTGCCAGCCAAGTGGCAAACAGACTCGGACGTCATAAGAGTGGAAGCAGGAGGAAACCTGAAGAGCCTAGAGAGAGACTAGTGGCTGGTACCAGGGGAGAGGGAGCAAAAAGGAAAATACAGGATACAGTTTCAGGAAAAACTTAATACCAATTTCCTGAGATCATTTCTGAACTCGAACATTTTCAGGTTCACCACATTGTGTTTCCTGCTGAATCAAGTCTAAATCACTTCGGTTTTTAAAGCCTTCCATGATCCTTCCCTGAACACTGTAGTTTTCACCGATGGTTGGCTTTTTCAAACTCCCATATGATCCATACTGTATAATTAATAAGCAAGCAAGGAATAACACACCCTCTGCTATTCTGTGCAGTGTTTCAGGTTTTTGGTCTTCTCTTTCAAGATAGAAAATCCCTTTAGAATAGGAACTCGGCTGGCACTGTCTTCCACATCCTCCATAGCACTTAGCACAGTTCTGTACACAGGGCACATGTGGAAATTGCTTATTGATTGATTAAAAGCATATATCTCTGGCATTTGTCTCTTCAGTATTTCTCTTGTATGAAGAAGGGTGATTATCTGTCAATATTCATTGCATCATTGAACCAATGTGCAATGCATTAATCATCACTGAGATAACCAGATGAGGCTTTATTGTAATCTCCTTCTATTTTGCTGAGATAATTTCACTTGCTTTAGAGTTTATGAGGCCATAAGTGGCTCCCATCTGTTGATGAACATATTTCTAAGAGTCATTTAGTCTCAAGTATGGAATACTTGAGGGGAAGTTAAATTGTAACTTTTATATTAAGTGTCATCTTAGTAACAGAACCAAAATTGGAAGCATGTGTTCAATTTTGGTTTTTCATTTTCAAAGCTTTAGGTCAGGCAAAGAATTAATTTCATTTGTTTACAAAGTAGATTATGCCTAATAAAATCTATTTTGTTTATGGTCACATTTTAATCAATCCACTGCTTTAGAAAATGAGAGAATTCTGATTGGCTAATCATTCAACATAGTAAATTACATTATTCCACATCCACAGAACACTGGTCTAATTGCATTATCCAGTAATGATGAAAATATTCCTTTTAATACATTTTGAGCAAGGCATATACCAGTGATGAAACAGGAAAGAATCTTGTTTATTCCATCCTTGTTTGATGATCGACCACAGAATATAATATAACACTTCTGTGTATAAGAATTTTTTCCACATTAAGGATAATAAAGACAAGGTAGTTTTCACTGGATCCTTACTGGTACTCTGAATTTTCACTATTTGCCCGCATTTCTTCTCCTTCCCGGAAATTTGTTTTCTGGGAAAAACAAGTGCTACTTTGTCAAATAAAGTTTAAATAAAATTGATTTCAATTTATGCACAATAAAAGGAATGCCTAGTGACCTTCTGTCTCTAGTGGGAGGTAGAAAACTCTCCAGGGTGCCTTTATTCACTCCTGAGGTTCTGGTGAGCAACAAGGAACATTACCTCTGCAAAATGCAGACATACGCAAAAGGATACATCAAATTTAAGAGAAGTCTGTAGATAGATATCTGAGGGATCTGCCTTAGGGGATGTAGACCACATATACAACACGGATTCCACAGAATTAGCCTAGTATTCACGATCACTGTTTCTTAAAACATAAGTCTTTTATGTCACCAAGCAACTTTTATCTGAGATGATGACTATTCGAATACTTCTTTTGCGTATCGCCAGAAAATATCAAGTTTTCATTTGAGTCCTTAATTCAAGTTCTTTATTACAAGAAGAAAGAATAGCATGGATAAAATTGTTTAAAGGTAGACAAAAAAAAAAAAAAACATTGTATTTTAGAATGCATATTCAAATATATTCCAAAAAGTACTGTATTTTAGAATACATATTCAAACATGATGACAAGTGGGCTCTATGGCTCATTTTGACAATAGCTTTAACCTGTGAAGTGAGTGAATGTCTTTCTACACGGAGGTGATGAGTTACTGAATACTGAATGGCTCTACTAATTGTGCTTTTGGCTATTGGAACTTGGCTACTGCCTTTTGTTGCTATGTGTTGAGAGAAAAATCTCAAATGATGATGCTGTTTTGCTAATAAAATATGCTAAGCTGAAACATTTCAGTTACTCAGTTCATCTTCTGTACAGAAGCTAGCGAGTAGAGAAGGATATGATTTGAAAAACTCAACAGAAAGGAGGAAAAAGACAAGAAAAAGATTGACTAGAAAATTATTCACGGAATATATTTCAGCAGCCTATTGGGTGTTAGCATCTTAGGTGGTGTGGTTAATGCTAATTTACATTGAGTGGTAAATTAACTATTTTTATTTTTCAGAAATGGTACATTTTCAGTACAGAGTTTCAGTATTCCATATTTTCTCACATGGGTACACATATACAATGACACTCTTATTACTCACAATAAAGAACTTGTAAGAGAGTTGTTAGAAGGAACATACTTTTCTAAGAAATACAAAGAAAACATTTTATAGTGAGTGAAAATAAAGGTTTTTACTTCAAATTCTCTTTTTATTTCCATGATATTTCTGCCTGGGCTCTGCCAAGGAAAACTGGCAGTGGGCAACGCATTATGCCAATGTATACTTTTTTCCCCTCTGAGTTTTTAATCTCTTTTCAGGTGACAAATAGTTTTCTCTTACACCAGATTCACTTTATTTTTCACTTATTTAATTAAAAAAGTAATTTACTGCTCAACAGGAACCCCGGAGTATGTGTATGCTCATCTTCATTGTTAAAACACTTTGAAAAAAGACATACCACATCATAAAAATCTGTATTCCAGAGTCTCAGAACAGACTGCGTCAGTATTGGTGTCAGAATTGGGGGGTTAATTAGGGTGGTAATAAGTGAGATCACTTAATTAATAGAACAACTTCCAGAAAAGGTGGGAGTGTAGTATAATGGTGGAGAGAAAGGAATTCAGAATGAGATACACCTAGATTCACATTTGAGGGCTGCCACTCACCAGCTGAGTGCCATTAGAAGAAAGATATTTAGAGCATCCCAGAATAGTGGCTGTTGCTCACACTGTAGATAGCGCTGGATTGCCTTATTTAATCCTGGCGTGACCACTTATGCATGCATGATTTTAGACAAACTAATTCGCCTCACTAAGATGAATCTTTTGATTTGTTCCTACTTCGCAGGGTCACTGTTGTGAGGCTTAAGAGAGATAATTTAATGTAAAATTTAGCATAATGCCTGCACACAAAAAGTTCGTCGAGCATTTAATAATAATACCAACCATTATTATTGCTAATGTCGTGCTAAATGTGGCAGGACCTGAAAAATTACTAAAACTGATTTCAAGCCTGAGTTTCCACCTGTATAAAGTGGAGATTAAAATCCTGGTCCTCACAGGGTTGTTGTAACAAAACATGAGATATGGAGCACTGAGTGATTAGCACAATTATTGATGGCAATTATTCAGAAGCATTGAGTGCTTGAGTGAGAGCTGTCTGTATATTTGATTGTGAATAGTTCTCACAGTGTTTATTCCAACCACTATTTTCTTCTTGGTGGTCATGGTTTTAAAGCATCTGAGGGCCATATTCTCAGTTTTGCTTTGTCTTGTCAATCTAGATACCTTTCCACAGGTACCCTTCACATTTTAACTTTCTTGGCTTCCAATTAAAGAGGCAAAGCCCAGCACTTTGACATTTACACTGAAGTATTTTCTAGGTAGAAGCCATCTGACCTTTAAAAAAGACATCTTTTATAAATTCTTCTTTGTTAACCACCATTAGTGTCACCACTTTTCGATGCTTTCAGTCCTTCTTTCAGGATTTTGAAAAAGACTCGTAAATTGGATAGCTTTTCTAAAAGTGCAACTCTCTCAATTCTGAAGGTAATCTTAAAAGGGAATTAGGGACATGTGGGATCTTTATTAGCTCCATTAGTGCCAAACTTGCAAAGAGAAACTATCTTTAAGTCAAAATTGTCTCCTTGAGTGCATGGCCATTTTGATAAGAATAGTGCAAGGTAATGCAATCCCACTTTAAATTTAGAAGTTGTAAAGTTCACACTACACTGAAAAGTCATCAGTGAGTGGCATTGCCATGCTTACATTAGGGGAAAGAATCAGGTACTCAAGTCTTGAACCGGGCAAACCATTTAATGTTCTGCAGGCAATATGGATATGGACATACAGGTAAAAAGAAGATCTGGATCTCGCTGCCCTTCAATTCTTTCATTTCCTGACTGTGTGACCATTATTCAATAATGACCATGTGCAGTCTTGGCTTGTTCCTTCTATTTTTGGTTTAGAATCCTTACCTGGGAGGGGAAGGAATGATACCCTGTTCCTGCCTTATAAGAATCAATGACAAAGCAGGTTTGAACATTCCGGTGTATAGGGAGTCGACTGTCTAAATTTAGCAGCCCCTCTAGCTACTAGAATAAGAATTTAGTGATCTGAAGAATTCACATTCTTCCAGCAGTTGATCGAGTTCTTATGATCTGCAAGGCCCAACGTTGGACACAGAAATGAACCAAACACAATCTCTTCCCTTTAGAGCAATACTAGGTAGTCTCAAAAATCATGTTGGGATATAAATGATTAGAATATAGGGTAGAAAATATCTATAGCAAAAGGGCAAAGAAAATAAAATGGGGTCATGGAAGAGAGTGAGATTATTCTTGGCTATGTGATAAAGGAAAGCTTCATGGAGAAGGTAGTATTTGAGTATTTGAGTTAGGTCTTATATGAGTACATTTTGTACATGAAGAGAAGGGGATTAGTATGTTGATGAAATAGTTTTATAAGGACCCATAGTTTTATATAAAGGAGTAGAATGGGAAATAACTCTAGGAAGGTGGGGAGAATCCTCTCCAAAGGAGTACAAGATCCCAAGGCTTTGTATTTCATACTCCAAAGTTAGAAATGTATTGTATGGCTTGCCATCAGAATCACATATTGAGTTTTTGAAATTGCATATGTCCGAGCAGGATCATTTCCAACATTTGTGGGGCCTAGAGCAAGAACATGGATGGAGGTCCACATACTATATGTCAAACTATTTCAAAGTGTTAAAGGAAGCTACACGCAAGACCTGGTCCTTGTTCCCATCCAAGGGACAGCTCTGGGACTAGGAGGCTTAAGGAGCCCTGCTGTCCCTCAAGGCCATCCTGCACTAGAGACCTGATTCATTGCTTGGAACTTCACAGGGGGAAGAGGATGGACCCTGGACTTAGCCTGGGGACTCGTGGGCAGGGCCTGCATCTGCCCCCATCAAGGATGGAAATGACTCAGTCCAGGTCTTCTGGTTACTGAGGAGAACAGGTTCTCCTACCTCATGTTTTACTTTTTCTGATTCCAGATTACCAGGAGGTTCTAAGCACCAATTGAAACTATACTCACCCACTCCACACCCCCTCCCTAAGCAGAGGGGAGGGCAGAAGTACAGTTATGTGGGGAACATAGTCTGCCTATATATCCCCCCACTTCAGGGGCTACTTGATGGCTATCCAGAAACTAAAGCATCCCTTCTTTCTTTGATTTCACAGGGCCCACACAGCCCGAACTCTCTCAATAAGGGAATTTCACCCTTTTATTGGTCTATCCCATTTGCCCAGATGACCCAGTTCACCTGCTATGTTCCTTTCCATATTTTGTGTGCTCTCAATTGGTCCTGAAACTTTAAAACATGAGGCAGAGAAAAAAAAATCTGTCTTTGCATGGCTGTGTTTGTGATGCTTGGAGACTCCTAAAGCCTGTGACCTTTCTTGGTCTGGTCTGAGGGTTGTGCTGTGTCTTAACCCAAGTCTAGAGCTGCTGACCCAGAATGTCTTGGGGTTGGGATTGGAGATGGGGTCTCAGGATCTGTGCTAACAAGTTTCAGGGGTGACTATAATGCCCAGTTAGGGTTAAAATCACTGTTAACAATGGGGGAGGTTTTTCTACTTAGTTTTTATTTCTCAGCAAGATGATATTTTAAAAAGCAAACTGCAGCAGAATGGAGGATGAACAGAAAGGTGGTGAGGCTAACAGGAGAGCCTCAGGAAATCACCGAGCAAATGAGACAAGGGCCTGGATGAAGCAGGGGTTATGGGTGGAGGTGAAAAGCTGGTTGGGAGAGGTCAACAGGTGATCCCATCAGAAGTGCCCAGTGCTCAGAGGGAGAGATGGAGTTGAGGATGACTCTGAGGTTTCCAGCTTGTTATGGGTCAAATTATGTCCCCCAGATATGTTGAAGTCCTAACTCCTAGTACCTAAGAATACAAACTTATTTGATAATAGGGTCTTTGCAACTGCGATTAAGAGAAGGTCATTGAGGGAAAGCCCTAAGCCAAGATGGCTGGGATCCTTATAAGAAGGGGAGGGACACAAAGGGAGGGCAGCCATGTGTCCACAGGGGCAGAGAGTGGAGTGATGCGGCTGTAAGCCAAGGAATGTCAAGGACTGCTGGCAAGCACTAGAAGCTAAAAAGAGCAAGGAAGGATCCTTCCCTACAGGTTTGAGAGAGAGCATGGCCCTGCTGACCCCGTATTCTGTATGTGAGACAATACATTTCTGTTGTTTTAAGGCACCTGTTCGTGGTACTTTGATATGGCAGCCCTAGGGACCGAATACAGAGCTGTAATGGCCTGCGCTGGTGTTGCCTCTCTCTGCACTGGGCCATCAGTGAGGGCAAGCGTTTCTCATAGACAGCACCTGTCTATGAATGTTCTCCACAGCATAGACATCCTCTGCACCAGAAACAGAGCCCCATATTCGGTGTTCCTCTTTGTTATCTAGCTGTACAAATACAAGGTATTAATTCACTAAGGGTTTCAATTATCTGCTATATAAAAAAGCATAAACATAAAAGGTTTCAATTGTCTTTTATATAATAAGGCAGTTTCCAAAAATTAAATTAGGATTTTTACATTTAGTTTTCCCATTCTTATGCTGACCATATTTTAATTTGATTTTGAAAGCATTTTTGGTAATATTTTAAAGTATTATCTTTCATCTAGTGTCATAAAAATTATTTAGAAAACCTATAGAAGATTTCATCTCTACAAGTAACATTTTTCAGATAGGAAATGATTGCAGCATTGAACTGCCAAAGAGACAGCTGAAAAAAAAATGGGTCATGCATTCATCCCATTCTAGAACAGAGGCTGCCAAGCAGTTCACTGCTCATTTTTGTCCTGTTCTCGTAAACAAGCTGCGTTAACAAGTTACTTTTAAAAAGCATACTAATTTCCCCAGTGAATTGCACAGGAAAGAATCTAGCGTTCCCTCCAGAGGAATCAAAATAAGTTGTTTGTTCTCAGAGCTCAGGTGTGGTAAAATAGCCGTGGGCTAAAAGCACAGGCCGGATATTGGCCAGCAGACTAGAGCTTCCCCTCCACTCCTGATTTCTCACGTTGGTGCACAACTCATAGCCTGCCTGATGTGGGGGGAAAAAAAGACTCGATTTTCAATTTCAATTTAATTACACAATCTATAGTGCCTAGTGGGAAGGATTTAGGGGCAAGATTAACACTCAGCGGTGCTCCATTTTGCCTTTTTTTCTGATAAAAAATACTGTATTGATTATCTAAGGTGGGTTTTCAAAAATGTTTCTCAAGAGCCAAATTATTTTGGTGGCATAGTGATTTGAAAAAGAAGGTGACTTTATTTCTTGACTTTTTGCCAGAGTTTATATAAATTAGAGGTATAAGATATCTTTTTGAATTGTATTGCCAGTGTATCATTCTTGAGAGTGGGGAGCACTTCTTTACTTGGGAGAAGAATGAATAGAAATTTCACTGTGGGATTAGAAGTATAAGCAATGATTGAATGAGACAACGATCTGTTCTGAGAATGACTATATAATTAAAATATTAAGACCTTTCCCTCTTCAGTTAAAACCTAAAGAATTTCAGTCTTATTGAGACTGAAAACCATTATAATTTTATATGGCATCAGATCAATATTTAAGATTATGAGTAAATATTTGGCATTCTATTTTGGTGTCTACATATTTTGTTAGTTTTGCTAAATGTAAAAAGAAGCAAAAACAGGAAATGAAAATCTACCCATCAGAAGTGACCTTAGTATATTTTTTGACCAATTGCTTTAGGTTGTTAAGTTAATAAGGGAAGCAGGTAGGTTGTTATATTTATAAGGAAAACAGGTCTCTTTATAAGGAAAAGTATTCCTATATGATTTAAATAAATAAAAATAGCAGCAGTAAACTTTACTGGCTAACCATTGCTAAGCCTCACCAAACCACTTGAGTACATACAAATAATTTTAAATGAAGTAATAAAGAAACTAAGGGCTGGTGTGGTGGCTCATGGCTGTAATCCCAGCACTTTGGGAGGCTGAGGCAGGTGGATCACGAGGTCAGGAGATCAAGACCATCCTGGCCAACATGGTGAAACCTGGTCTCTACTAAAAATACAAAAGTTAGTTGGGCATGGTGGCACACGCCCGTAGCCTCAGCTACTTGGGAGGCTGAGGCAGGAGAATTGCTTGAACCTGGGAGGCGGAGGTTGCAGTAAGCCAAGATTGCATCACTGCACTCCAGCCTGGTGACAGCGAGACTCTGTCTAAAAAAAAAAGAAAAAAACTAAGTTTAAAAAGCAAATGAGCTATTTGAAATGGTCAATTGATTTTGCTATTTCACAATGATGGCATTTTCAAGTATTAAGAGAGTTGCTACTACAAGCCAACATGTACAATAGTATTTAAAAACAAAATGGCACCTGGTTAAATTTTGGCTACTGAATTTGAAAAATAGTATATTAGCCAAATGGGTTGACTATTTTGAAAGCTTGATGAGTTACAGGGCATCTGGCACAGATTGGGTAAAACTAGAACTTTATTGGGATGGACTGACAATAGGAACTAGAATTGGAATTTCTTTTGGAGTCCACTTAGAAGGTTGAAAAATGCACCTTTGACTGGTATAAATGTAGATTTACCACCCTTCTCTTTGGTAAGGGTAAGTTGTAATTTATGCCATTGAAAGGAAAAAAGAAAGAAGATATGGAAATGTGTACCTATGGGTGAAACCCAAGCATATTTTTCCACAGGTCAATGTCTGCATTCTCTGAGTCTAGTGGCAGAGGCAGGGTTTGGAGAAACTGTAGCTAAGCTGGCCTGGGGAAAAATTAGGTGGGTGGGGCAAGATATGCTTTTGGGGAAGGCCTCTCTTGGTTTGTTTGTGTGGCTGCAGGTCTCAAGCTCCTGAAACAGTTCTATAGAAGGGCACCATCTACCTAGAAATACAAAAATAGATCAGTAAGAAGATGGGATAAGAAAACCGTGATGCAGACGGAAGATGCTGGCCAACTGTGAGTAGAAACAAAAGACCAGAATGGAAGATCAACTTGTGTTATATAGGGAGCCAGTTCTTAGCTGTTTGAAAGGCAGTGACTTTTAGCTGATTGAACGGAAACCTGAGAAAATCACGGAGAGTCAACTTAGTTAAGGGAAAAGTAGATGGAAGTATCTATTTGCTGCCATGATAGTATCAATGCAGAGGTCACAATAAGGTCACAGAGATACTTGCAAGTTAGAACTGGCAGAGTCTCATTAGTCTACTGTTTCCCATTTGGATAGGATGTGGTAGGGAAGGACTTGGCTTGGGAGGAGACAAAGAAAGTGCATGGTCATCTACATATGACCAAATATGTTTTTTTCCCCAGAACCAGTAATATATATATTGCTCATAGCTAACAGCGAACATTATCCCCTGCCCTTTTTACATTTACACATGTTTAATTATTAACATTGAAACAAAATTCTATATTAGAGTTTATGAGAAATGAGAGAATACCTGGTTGGTGATATGTTCCTGGATTTTTTCTGTACTCACTGAAAGAGAAAGCAAAAAGAATTTTTACATTAAAGCATGAAAATGAATAAAATGTGGTACTGATCCTGCTCTGTTTACAGTAAACACTTCCAAAGCAGTCATGGACTCTCTGAGCAAGGATTTCTATCACAATGTGGACGTTTACAACCACTTCAATAACTGGGGAATAAAAGTCAAAACCTAAATAAACTGTGTTAGGCAAAGATAACAGAAAATGGAGTGGAAATCCAATAAGGGTGATACCAGCAGAATGTATTAAACTTTCACAGATAAATGATGAAGAGATGAAAAGGACCGAAGAAAAATTTGAACAACAGCCAGTCAAAACAAAGTTTTCCAAACAATGACAACCTATTGAAGTATAACACCAATACTGAGCTCAGGGAACCCTGAGAACTGGACAAGGAGATTTGAGGTGGCAGATGGCAGAAGAGCTACTTTAAAAACCTTTCTTACGTGGGGAGTGATAAAGGCAATATTATACTTTGTTGTTATGGTATTGCCAGAGATTGAAGTACAAACCAACAGTTCTATAAATTGTATCTTGATCGGGATGAAAAACATGCAGAGTAATGTGTGACAGGCAACCAAGGGACATAAAAAATAATGATTCTAATATAATATATTTCTCAGTCATTGTGAAAATAGCCTGAAAGTGATCAATGTTATGTATGTCTTAAATAGAGGAAAATAAAATCCTTAGTAGTAATAAATAAAAAACAAATCATGAGAGAAGAAAAGAAAGAAGACATTTAGTGGCATCACAGTTATTATGTATTTGTGAACACCTCAGTGTGTTACAAACATTTTATTAAATGTATCCCTTTTAAAAAACAAACTTTAATTTTAATTGAAGTAACTGTTGAGTCACATGTAGTTGTAAGAAATAATGCAGAGAGGTTTCTTGTACTTTTTACCCAGTTCCCCTAATGGTAACATCTTGAAAAGCTATAGTACAATATTACAATCAAGGTGTTAATATTGATACAAAGAGTATTTTCCTTACCACAGGTATCTCCCCTTTTGTCCACTACACCACATCACTTCCCCTCCACCTCCATGCTGTCCTTAAACCCTGGCAACCACTAGTCTGTTTTCCATTTCTGTCATTTTGTCCTTTCAAGAATGTTATACAAATGAATCATAAAGCATAGAGCCTTTAAGGATTGGCTTTTTTCATTCAGCATACTTCTCTGGAGATTCTTCCAGGTTGCTGTGTGTGTCAATGTGGTTGGTTTCTTTTTATTTTTGATGTATTCTATGGTATGGATGTGCCAAAGTTTGTTTAGCCATTTACTCGTTGAAGGATATCTTGGTAGTTTTTAAGTTTTGACTATCATGAATAAAGCTGCTAAAAACATTTGTGTACAGGTTATTATGTGAACATAAATTTTCATTTCTCTGGAATAAATGTCCAGAAGTGACATTGCTGGGTTATATAATAGTTGTAGGCTTAATTGTTTGAGAAACTGCCAAACTGTTTTCAAAACAAGATGTCCCAAGTGATACTTACTGGTCAATTAGTCAACCAATAATAAGTATACTTAAAAATTTTGTAAGTATTCAGTACCAAGCTAGATGTCATATGAGATACAGTAGAAGTGTAAGGAGCATAGGGGAAATTGAGTGGTGATGTTCAGAGTGGGCTATTTGATGGTGTCATTGTTAGGAAATGCCTGATGCCTGGGGCCAGTCTCAGACTCGCCAGATAATAAGAATCAATTTTCTTCATTTTTTTAAGGGCAATCTCAATCAGATACTCTTGATATGTTTTGGGTTTCTTTTGTCAGTTTACATGCAGAGTGTTTAAAGAAGAGACAACATGGCTTGTGGGAAAAGCTTGGCCTTTTAAATTACAGATCACTGGTGTTTAAATGTGGGCTCCCCAAAGAAGTGACATTTGAGTCAAAACCTGAAAAATGGTAAAGGAGTTAACTTGACCAAGAAGAGTGGGGAGAACATTCAGTTAGAAGGAAGAACATGACAAGGGCCATGTGATAGGAGGGAGCATAGTGGATCCAAGGATAGAAAGGAGGACAGCATGGCAGGTGTGGAGAGGTGAGCAGGGCATAGTGTGAGAGAGGCTATACAGATAGGCAGGAAACCCCGCAAAGAAGCAGGTAGACCATTTTTGGGAAATTTAAGATCCTCTCAAGAACAGTGGGAAACTGGCCATTAAGGGGATTCAGGCCAGTGCACAGGTAGTGACATCAGAATAGCATGCACGGCCTATGTCCTGAATGGTATTGCCCAGGTTTTCTTCTAGGGTTTTTATGGTTTTAGGTCTTACATTTAAGTCTTTAACCCATCTTGAGTTAATTTTTGTATAAGGTGTAAGGAAGGGGTCCAGTTTCTGTTTTCTGCATATGGCTAGCCAGTTCTCCCAACACCATTTATTAAATAGGAAATCCTTTCCCCATTACTTGCTTTTGTCAGGTTTGTCAAAGATCAGATGGTTGTAGATGTGTGGTGTTATTTCTGAGGCCTCTGTTCTGTTCCGTTGGTCTATATATCTGTTTTGGTACCAGTACCATCCTGTTTTGGTTACTGTAGCCTTGTAGTACAGTTTGAAGGCAGGTGGTGTGATGCCTCCAGCTTTGTTCTTTTTGCTTAGGGTTGTCTTGGCTATACAGGCTCTTTTTTGGTTCCATATGAAATTTAAAGTAGTTTATTTCTAATTCTGTGAAGAAAGTCAATGGTAGCTTGATAGGGATAGCACTGAATCTATAAATTACTTTGGGCAGTATGGTCATTTTCACAATATTGATTCTTCCTATCCATGGGCATGGAATGTTTTTCCATTTGTTTGTGTCCTCTCGTATTTCCTTGAGCAGTGGTTTGTAGTTCTCCTTGAAGAGGTCCTTCTCATCCCTTGTAAGTTGTATGTCTAGGTATTTTATTCTCTTTGTAGCTGTTGTGAATGGGAGTTCACTCATGATTTGGCTCTCTGTTTGTCTATTATTGGTGTATAAGGATGCTTGTGAATTCATGACTAAAACACCAAAAGCAATGGCAAAAAAAGCCAAAATTGACAAATGGGATCTAATTAAACTAAAGAGCTTCTGCACAGTGAAAGAAACTATCATCAGAGTGAACAGGCGACCTACAGAATAGGAGAAAATGTTTGCAATCTATCCATTTGACAAAGGGCTAATATCTAGAATCTACAAAGAACTTAAGTAAATTTATAAGAAAAAAACAAACCCCACGAAAATAGTGGGCAAAGGATATGAACAGACACTTCTTGAAGACATTTATGCAGCCAACAAATATATGAAAAAAGCTCATCATCACTGGTCATTAGAGAAATGCAAATCAAAACCACAATGAGATACCATCTCACACTAGTTAGAATAGCGATCATTAAAAAGTCAGGAACAACAGGTGCTGGAGACAATGTGGAGAAATAGGAATACTTTTACACTGCTGGTGGGAGTGTAAATTAGTTCAACCATTGTGGAAGACAATGTGACAACTCCTCAAGGACCTAGAACCAGAAATACCATTTAAGCCAGCAATCCCATTACTGGATATATAACCAAAGGATTATAAATCATTCTACTATAAAGACACATGCGAATGTACATTTATTGCAGCACTGTTCACAATAGCAAAGACTTGGAACCAACCTAAATGCCCATCAATGATAGACTGGATAAAGAAAATGTGGCACATATACACCACAGAATACTATGCAGTCATAAAAAAGGATGAGTTCATGTCCTTTGCAGGGACATGGATGAAGCTGGAAACCATCATTCTCAGCAAACTAACACAGGAACAGAAAACCAAACACCACATGTTCTCACTCATAAGTGGGAGATGAACAATGAGAACACATGGGCACAGGGAGGGGAACATCACACACTGAGGCCTGTCAGGGAGTGGGGGACCAGGGGATTGATAGCATTAGGAGAAATATCTAATGTAGATGATGGGTTGATGGGTGCAGCAAACCACCATGGCATATTATACCTATGTAACAAATCTGTGTGTTCTGCACATGTATCCCAGAACTTAAAGTTAAAAAAAAAAAAGAATATCATACACAGATTTGCATTTTTAAAAGACCACTCAACTCTGGTTGGCAACTGAAACACCAACACCTCAGGGTGTCATGGGTGGCAGCAGCGCTACAAAACCTTAGTTTTGTTTCCTTTGGGACTAAGGGAAATCTGCAGAAATTGAAGAGACAAATAAGAGCCAAACAATAAAATATTCACACCCTAATAATGCAGCAGCCTACTGAACTCTAGAAAATGGACTAAAGGACAGCACGGTATCTAATAGCAGCTCTGAAAATTACTAGGTGTTTGAACTGGGGCTAGTTACTTTAATGCTCTGGCTTGTTTGCCTATCTATAACGAAGGGTTAACAATATCCACCCCTTCCCAAATTTGTGAGGATTGAATGAAATAAGAATGAATTTTGCAGGTAAAGGATAAGAGAGGGGCGCTCTAGGTAGTTGGGGCAGGACAAGTAAAGAAATCTAAGAGGCAGGTAAGAGTAGGGTGTGTGTGGGTGAATCGTGAGAAGTTCTGAGTGGCTTATGTAATACACACATATACTTTAGCAGGTGCGGGAATGGAATGTGGGAAGAGGGAAGGAGCCCAGCCTTTGGAGGTTGTGACTTGGGGTGATATTGGAGGCTTTGCAGGCAGAAGGAGGCCAGCAAAGGTCTTTCAGATGAGGATGAGGTGGCCGAAGCAGTTCTTGAGAAAGATGAGTTGAGTGGTGGTGTGGAGATGGGTTGAAGGGGTATTAGAGGTGGGTGGTGAAGACAGCAATGAGCATGTGCTGTGTCCAGGCAGGAGGGGTGAGGGCTTGAGCCTAGGC
The DNA here is from genome assembly GCF_006542625.1 of Nomascus leucogenys. Lineage (NCBI taxonomy): Eukaryota > Metazoa > Chordata > Mammalia > Primates > Hylobatidae > Nomascus > Nomascus leucogenys. The sequence goes on along the minus strand of NC_044384.1, from coordinate 52,853,765 downwards.
AGTGAGAATGGGAAAGGAGGGACGCCAGGAACAGGTGGTATTTCTGAGGTATGTTCTGGAGATTGATTGAATGTGGGAAATACAGGAGCAGGAAGCAAGGACAACCCTGAGGTTTTTATTAGGGAATCTGGCAGATAATAGCATTATTAAAGATACAGTGAGAATACAGCAAGACCTCATCCCTACTTTATTTTTTTAATTAGCTGGGTGTGGTTGCATGTGCCTGTAGTCCCAGCTACTCAAGAGACTGAGGTGGGAGGATTGCTTGAGCCCTTGAGTTCAAGACCAGTCCTAGAAACACAGCGAGACCCTGCTTGAAAACAAACAAACAAACAAACAAACAAAAAGATACAATGAGAGAAGGAAAAAAAATGAAGACGAAGTTAATAAGTGAGGCTTGTGCCTGTAATAAAGAGGAAGATACCTGTAGGTTGCAGAAGCTGACATGACAATTACGGCAGATCGAATAATGGCCCCCAACATGTTCACATCCTAATCAGCCTGTGAATACGGGACCTTTCATGACAAAGGGGCTTTGCAGATGTGATTCAGTTAAGGATCTGTGGATGGGAAGCTTATCTGGACACATCCAGTGTAATCGTAACAGTCCTTATAATAAAGGGGCAGGAGAGTTTAGAGCAGAGAGAAGGCGAGGTGGCAGTAGCAGCAGGGGTCGCAGTGATGCCATTGCTGAAGAGGGCTGTGAGCCAAGGACTGTGGGCAACCTCTGGAAACTGGAAAAGGGAAGGACATAGATGACTCCTAGAGCCCTGCAAAGGAACGCAGCCTTGCTAATACCCTGATTTTAGTCTGGTGAGGCCCATCTGAACTCTGACCTTTGGAATTGTAAGATGCACAAATTTGTGTTATTTTAAGCCACAGAGTTTTTGGTGATTTGTTACAGCAGCAAAAGGAAATGAATTCAAACAAGTTCTTCTGCTTTTTCTCAGCTGTTCCTCAAGGGACAGGGAGGAAAGCACAGTGCTGCTGAGTAACTGCTGTGTCCTGGGCCTAGGCGACATCTCTCACAGACATTACGTCCTTGGAACTGCCCTGAAAAGTAGAGATTATTCCTCCTATGTTTTTAAAGATTATGTGACCAGGGCTCAAATACATGCAGAAACTTGTCCAAATTTTCATGGTCTGTGGGGGAAAGGATGGCCAGCATTCCAAGGAACAACATAGCTACTCTTAAGACATAGAAAAGCAAACTTTCATTATATAAAAAAGACATACGAACACGCGGGTTTTTAGCAACACAATTCGCAATTGCAAAAATGTAGAACCAATCTAAGTGCCCATCAGCCAATAAGTGGATAAAGAAAATGTGGTATACATACACCGTGGAATACTACTCAGCCATAAAATGGAATGAAACAATGGCATTTGCAACAACTTGGATGGAGCTAGAGGCCATTATCCTAAGTGAAGTAAGTCAGGAACGGAAAACCAAATATCACATGTTCTCATTTATAAGTGGGAGCTAAGCTATGAGGATGCAAAGGTGCAGGAATGATGTAATGGACTTGAGGGACTCAGGGGGAAGAGTTGAGGGAGGGTGAGGGATAAAAGACTACATATGGGGTACCGTGTACACTGCTTAGGTGATGAGTGCACCAAAATCTCAGAATCACCACTGAAGAACTTATCCATGTAACCAAGAACCACCTGTTCTGCAAAAATTTTTGAAAGAACATTTTTTTAAAGCTGACTTTCAGGATAAAACTAGTCTTTTCTGTCTCATATTTGGGTCTTGTCCCTCCGGCTTTTGGTTAGAGGATTAGAAAGGGGAAAAAATAAAAACATTTGACAAAGTTGTCTGACTGGCAGATTAAGTGGAGAGTTATCCCAGATTTCTTAAATTTTAATCTCATTGTGTCTTCACAAAACAAAGCAGAATAAACTGCAGAGGGAGGTTGTGGATATTCTTGGCTCATCTGATGATGAAGGTGGTGTTGAGACACTTCTGTGCATTCATGAGCTTCAGGAATAAAATTTGTAGCAACAGCCCCAACCCACCATCATCAACATGGGTAGGGAAGGACCTATTTCTCTAAGATTTATAATTCCAGGACAACTGCCTCAAATTCTCCAAATTTTGCAGTGAGACTCATTAATTCTTCTCATTGTAGGTTGTTTGATTAATCACCCCGATTAAAATTCTAGGGAAAGTTATTTTGCTGCCTAAACAGTTTAAAGTGGCGGTTCTAAACCCCTTTCAGGTGACAGGCCCCTTTGAGAATCTAAGAGTAGCTATGATTCTGCATTTCAGAAACATGCCAACACACAGAAAAAAGGGAAAATGGCAGGAGGCTAATAGACCTTCTGCAGCCATGCATAGATCTGCAAGAATCTATCTGTAGCTCAAAGTTTTTTTTTTTTGGTCAGAGGGATTTGGAAAATACTTCTTTTCTAGGTATCTCAGTAGGAAATTTACTCTCTCAAACCATAAATTTGTAGTGCCTTACATGAAAAGTTACAATTAAATCAACATAAATCTTTTGTTTTAATAAATAAAGCATATTCATGGCTTAGATTTTAAATCACATTTATAGATGAGGAAAATTTCTAGGCCCAAACAGTAACAGTGAAGTTACTACTGCTGGACGGAATGATGTGCCACCTGTGTCTTAAATCAAGAGCAGAGACTTCAGGGCAGAGAACACCATACACATCACCTCTAGACTAGGTTGCTGGGAGCCAGAGGAAGAGCTTGGCGAAGTGCATGCAGCCACCATCTGCTCCCATCACCTAATGCTGCAGAACCAACTGGAGCTGTGCTACTTTGAGATAAACTAGAGGTGGGTTCCTGATCATATTACATGACACTCTCTCCCATTGTTAGCAATTAGGCAAGGACATTAGTGACAGAGGGGCATCCACTGAAAAAGACAGAGCAATACTGAAACAGCAAAGAGGAAGCCACTTAGACATTCTTGTTTCTTCACATATCAGAAGCTTCCACATCATAGCAGGAGGGCTAGGGATGGACTTCACCTCCCAAAAGCTGTTGGCATTTGGACCAAACAAGGCTCCCTGGACTTCTGGCATCATCTGCTGGCCTGAGATCCAGTCGGCTTTCCGGGGTGTTGGAAACCTTTATTTTACAATCCCCATTGTGGATCTCAACTCCACCAACTATGTCCTCAGGCAGGTAGGACTCCTGGGCAATTGGGACATCAACAATTATTTATGGTGGGGATTTTGTACATAGAGACTGCCTTTGCACCATAGCTTTTACCGCAGGGAAATCTTATTTTCTGCAATGAACAGTCATTTGGGGCTCCGACAATTGGTATAAACCCTGGAGGACCAGTCCATCCAGTAGCACTTGGTACCTGGGTGTATCTTTTACCACCTTGTGAAAGTTTATTTTGAACCATAGGCTCTAACGTGTGAAATAATTTCTTGGATGTAGGCTTCTCTGGGTAAGTTACTAGTCCCTCAAAACTACAGACTTATTAGCTGTGTAGTCATTTTCTCTAACTTAAAGAACTAAAAATGTAAGTTTAATATCTTATAGTATAGTATATTCATTCCAAAAAATATAATACCTTCACTGTGTCAGATACCTCCTAAGTGCTGGGCATGCAAAGATGATACAGCAGGGTGCTTGCCCTCAAGGAGGTCAGGGTCAGGGGGCAGAGAGAGACAAGTGAAGCTAAACTGCAGTGCCTCCTGAGAATTGTTTTCATAGAGTTATGGATAGCAAGCTGTGGGCACATAGAGGGGGAACAACCAATATGATTGGTCTTGGGGAACAAGTAGATTTCCAAGAGGTATGCTGCCATTAATCACTGCTATACTCCCCATTAACTCATGCAGGAATATGTCTTGAACAACCAGGGACCATGATTTTAATTGATTTATTATTAGCCTTTCACATCACGGAGTTCAAGAATATCTCTTGAATATGGATATCTAAGTATCTGTATTGTACTATCTATTGCATATCTCTTGTGCATGTTTGAGCAAATTCTAGAGATACGGTGAGTTTAAGAACTTAAAAATAAGTTCAGAGATAGGATCTGTCTTTATAACAGGAATCAGAATAATTAGAAGGTGGAATTTGAATTAAGTCTTCAAAAATGGATAGAAGCTGGGGAGAATAATGGTGATGACTACCCTAACTAGGGGAGAGGGTTTAGAGGGAAACAGCATTGCCCAGGCAGGTCTGGGTCAATTGCTATATGTTTAAAGTGATAGACAATTTGGGGGGCAATTATGGTTTTTTCAGCAGAAGTGGGTTATAAAGGAAGATTAAACTGGTAAATAAATTGCTCAGAGTAGGGGGAGAAATTGGAGAATATCTAGGAGGCATTGGTGGGGTGCATAAAGTAAGTGATGGGTTGGGGCCTAGACTAGGGAGGTAGAAATGAGAAGGAAGATGAAGAAAATCAAAGACAGACTGTTGAAGAAATGTTTGAGAGAAATTGGTAACAAATGAATACAGGGAATAAAGACTAGAAAGAGTCGTACCTGACTTTATTTATTCATTTATTCCAACAAATACTGTTTGATCAGCTGTCACGTGTCATATATGGATGGGTACAAAGTTCTGGAGACCCAACTGTGAACAAGACCATTGCTCCCAATTAGCCTGCTCCTTTCTCCCGAAGAACTGGTTGGCTCTGTTCTCCCCTTTTCCATGACATTGTCTCTTTCTGTACTATCACCTACATTTAGCATGACCCCTTCTGTAGTGGTGCTTGAACTGTTTTGAAGGTGCCACATGTGAATTCTTGAATTGGGGCAAGGAAAAGGAGATAAGATTATGAATCTATTCCTCTTTCCTGGGGTGCAAATATGCCCATTATATATCTGCACATGTAGAGTAATTTCATATTCCAGAACTGTGGAGTTCTGGAGTATCACATCCCCCCCTTTTCTCCATCAAATTGTATTTTAATAAGGAATCTGAGAATCTGGGGAAGAGGGCCAATATGGTGATCTGAAACGGGCAGATTTGGTCATTCAGCAAACTGGGGCCCTGTCCTTACCTCTCAAAGAAGCACAGAGAGGTAGCCATTGCTTTTGAAATGGCACAGGACCAGGAAATAGCTCAAGGGGCCAATGACAGGGTGGGGAACAGGGACTCAAAGAAATCCATGGGTAGCAGGACAGTGTTTCGGTGTCTTCAGAATATATCTACAATACATGCTGTCTAACCAAAGCCCCCAATTTGTTGAGCCTATCAACATGTCTCCCCTGGATTATGCTGTTAGCCTTATGGGGTCTCCCAGTTGCCACTCTGGCTCTCTCCAAGTTCCTTTCTTCATCTTGTAGGCCTTGCACCATCTGCTTCTTTCCTACCACACCTCTATAACCTTGCCTTGCTCTCTGTTTCCCTTCCTTTCTACCCTCCATCTACTCTGGTCTTATGTTCATTTCTGGTCCTTTTTGGCCTCTTGTCTTTTGCACATGCTGTTGTCTTCTCTCTCCAATTTTGCAGGTCTGGTTCTTTCATATTTTTCAAGTCTCACTTTAATATTAAGATCTCAGGAGTTCTTCCCTGGTCACCCCATCTCTTCTTGTGATTCTTGATTTCAGCCTATTATTTGTTTCTTTCATAGCACTTACCACAACTTGCAATTATTTTATTTGTAGGTCTGGTTACTTTTTTGCTTGTTTCCTATTCTATAATGTAAGCTCCTTAAGGCCAGGGACTACATTCATTTTCTTTATTGTATCCTGAGGACCCAGCTCAGTGATACTGAGACCACTATCAATTATTCCATAAATATATGTATTGAACACCTAGAGTGTTCAATATATATATTGATCTCAGTGGGTGAAGCCTTGCACTAGCCTCCAACATATTGAGAGCAGCTGCTCCTGGCCCTGGTTTGCTCATGAAAGAAAAGGTACATGGGTTAAAAATCATTAGATAGATGATATTAGGGCCTGAGTTTGACTGCTGATGAATTCTGGACCATATCAAATGCTTTGTTTGTGATAGCAGTCCTTTTCATATTCATTCCCAATTGATTTTCCAAAATGTTTAAGCATCTCAATAATAGGAATTATACCAGAATTCTGGGTTTCTTTTTGTGTTTTACACATCTATACCATCATAGTTCTGTATTAGGAATACAGTGTGCTCCAAATTATGGGAATTGAAGTGAAGGACTGAGAGTTAATTCTAGATAACTTACAAGATCATGATTTGCAATTTTCCTGATGATTAACCACATTATACTTGTCCTTTTAGTTTGAATTTACCCAAATTTCTACCATTTTTCCACTAAACTATTTACTCAAATAGTTTTTTTGGGCACATTTATGGTAAATATACGCACTTCCTTTTAATTGCTTTGTGCAGTGTGTGTAGCAAGGAAGCCTTGGGTAGGCTGGGCGGCACAAGTGCAGGCTGAAATTGAGAGCCCAGGCACTGGAGAAGAACCCAAGACACAAGCTTGGGGTGTGTCTGGGGATGACAAGACAGGCTGGATACAAGTTTCCTTGGCAAAAGGTCAGAGGGAGTCCAGCATTCACGACATCTGTCCAAATAAGGAAGAGGCAGGTGACTACTGGTGGTAAGGAACATACCCATGCTTTGGAGGGACTTGGGTACCAGGTCATGTACAACTCAGGAAAGAAGGCAGGAGCTCAGCTGCTGGGGGCCTGAAGGATAAAGCAAGGGCTGATTCAGAAGGTAACAGGGCAATCTTCCAGTGACTGAGGTCAGGCAGTCAGTTGAGGATCAGGGGGACTCAGGAGCCACATAGTTCATTTCTGTGAGTTATAGCCATTTAAACATGAGAAAAAATTAACCTCTTCCCTTGAGCTAGTAAAATTCCAATAAATTAAAATATATAATTATAGGGCCAGGTGCAGTGATTCACGCCTGTACTCCCAGCACTTTGGGAGGCTGAGTGGGTGGATCTCAAGGTCAGGAGTTCAAGACCAGCCTGGCCAACATGGTAAAACCCTGTCTCTACTAAAAATACTAAACCCTGTCTCTAGTAAAAATTAGCTGGGTGTGGTGGTGCACGCCTGTAGTCCCAGCTACTCGGGAGGCTGAGGCAGGAGAATTGCTTGAATCCAGGAGGCAGAGGTTACAGTGAGCTGAGATTGCACCACTGCACTCCAGCCTGGGTGACAGTGAGACTCTGTCTCAAAATATATATATACGTACATATACACATATATACGTATATATACGTACATATACACATATATACACATATGCATATATATGTATATATACGTATATATGTATATGTACACATATATACATATATGTGTGTATATATATATACACACATATATGTATATATATTTTGAGACAGAGTCTCACTCTGTCACCCAGGCTGGAGTGCAGTGGTGCAATCTTAGCTCACTGTAACCTCTGCCTCCTGGATTCAAGCAATTCTCCTGCCTCAGCCTCCCGAGTATATATACGTATATATATGTGTATATATATACACCTATATACGTATATACATACGTGTATATATACACCTATATACGTGTATATATACATATATATACACACAGTTATATCATATATACAAATATACATATATCATATATACATATATATACAAAATTATATCATAACCACTAGGACCACAAAAATAATATATTTGTGTACATGTATACAATTAAATATATATATAATATACAATTTTATATATATATACACACACAATTATATTATTTTTGTGGTCCTAGTGGTTATGATTCTGCTAATGATAATGTTTTTGTCTTGCTTATGGATAACCTTAGCCTGGTGGAGATGAAAATATTCTCTGGCCTATGCAAGAAAAGAGGAGGGAATCCCACTTAACGAAAACTGAAGTCATTCTCAAATTTATTCAAATCATACTTGAAAAGGCGGAATGAAATTTAGGGGGATACATTTTAACTGTAGAAGCCTTTGCTAATAAAAGATTAAGAAGTATGTGGCTTAGCATCTTTTAATTATTTTTTTCTAGCAACTTGAATATACAATGTTTGAAATCTCTGTTGGATCAACATTATTTTGCTCAGAGGTTTGTGGACTTTGCATACTGATTCTTTCCTGTTTCCAAGTACATTTGCTTTTAGGCTATTTTTATTCACTTTAAAGGAATTTTAATAACTTTCTGTTGACAGCATGGACAGCTGGTCTTGAGAATTAAAGAAAATTCACTTGCTGACTGAGGAAGGAAGTGACATCAATGAGCTTCTAAAGTCAGCCCAGGGGGGGATATTGGCTGGTGAGAGAGTAGCCTTTCATTGCACTGTATTTATCGAGCGATGCCTTGAGATGCAAATTGCTGTATCAATCAAACCTGTGGTGCCTACCTCCAACCAACCCAGTGCAAACTGAAGGAACAATGCTCTGAAACACTGACAATAAAAAGGATAAGGAGTGCAGGAGCCCAGAGGCTAAGTGAATTATGGAGCTCAGAATGCTCTCTCACCAAGCCTATACTTCATTCTCTGTCAAGCCTCAGTTTCTTTGTCTAGAAAATGAGTTTGATGGAAACTGTTGGTTGAAGGCAGTCTGTTTCTTTGACAGATGGCTAAGAAGACCAGGTACTAATATAGATAGTGTAGACATGCTATCTCAGTACGTTTGTCCCAAAGAAAGCTATCAATTGCTTTTTATCCCCTACTGAGAGCTATTTAGAAATAGGAATTTTTAGCTGTCATACATAGCTACTACCTTGATCCCTTGTTTTAAAAATCTGTATTCATTGTTTATAACTATACTGAAAAAAAAAAGCCAAGCATCAGATCTGGACTTTAATAACAACAATAGCAATCACAATCATAATCGTCATAATAATAAATGACAATTTTCACCACTATCAGAGAATCTTCTTCTGGAGTTGCAGTTACCTATTTTGGAAAGATAGCTGTGATGTGAGTAGATTGTGTGTGTATGTGTGGGTTATGTTGGGTGAACAGGCAGGTATGTATGCATATACTCACACCTGTGCAAAAGAAAGGTAGAAAAGTGCCTAGGTACATTTTATGTTTATGACATGAAAAATTACATTCTACTTATTTCTTTCTTTCTTTTTTTTTGTTTTTTTTTTTTAGATGGGGTCACTCTTTGTCATCCAGGCTGGAGTGCAGTGGCATGATCTCTGCTCACCACAACCTCTGCCTCCCGGGTTCAAGCAGTTCTCCTGCCTCAGCCTCCTGAGTAGCTGGGATTACAGGCATGCACCATCACACCTGGCTAACTTTGTATTTTTAGTAGAGATGGGGTTTCTCCATGTTGGTCAGGCTGGTCTTGAACTCCCGACCTCAGGTGATCCGCCCACCTCGGCCTCCCAAAGTGCTGGGATTACAGGCATGAGCCACTGCACCCGATTCTCAGACATTTCTAGTGTTGACTTTGCCAGGCTATATGATATTTGGCAAATTACTTCACCTCTCTGGCTTTTGTTTTGTCTTTATTGCATAACAGGGATATAAATACTAAATTTGCTTATAGTTGTTTACGTTCTTTGACTCTTAAAAGAATGAGGGGTAATGAAAATTCCCATAGGACTGGCACAAATAAAAAAGAAAGGAAGCCTAGGAAACACCATTCTGGACATCAGCTCTGGGAAGGAATTAATGACTAAGCCCTGAAAAGTAATTGCAAAAAAAAAACAAAAAGAAAAATTTACAAGTGGGACGTAGTTAAACTAAAGAGCTTCTGCTCTTTAGAGCAAAAGAAACCATCAACAAAGTAAGCAGACAACCTACAGAACAGGAGAAAATATTTGCAAACTGTGCATCCAAAAGGGTTAATATCCAGAATCTATAAGGAACTTAAACAATTGAACAAGCAAAAACAAATAACCTCATTAAAAAATGGACAAAAGATGTGAACAGACACTTCTCAAAGGAAGCTGTCAGCAAACATATGAAAAAATGCTCACCATCACTAATTATCAGAGAAATGCAAATCAAAACCACAATGAGATAGCATCTCATGCCAGTTAGCATGGCTATTCCTAAAAGTCGAAACATAACATATGCTGGTGAGGCCATGGAGAAAAGGGAATGCTTATACACTGTTGGTGGGAATGTAAATTAGTTTAGCCACTGTGGAAAGCAGTTTGAAGATTTCTCAAAAAACTTAAAACAGAAGTTCCATTCAACCCAGCAATCCCATTACAGGGTATATACCCAAAAGAAAGAAATTGTTCTATCAAAAAGACATATGCACTCATATGTTCATTGCAGCACTATTCACAATAGCAAGACATGAAATCAACCTAGGTGCCCATCAGTAGTGGATTGGATAAAGAAAATGTGGTACGTATACACCATGGAATACTATGCAGCCATGAAAAAATGAAACCATGTCCTTTGTAGGAACACGGATGCAGCTAGAGGCCATTATCCTAAGCAAATTAATCCAGGAACATAAACCAAATTCTACATGTTCTCACTTATAAGTGGGAGCTAAACATTGGGTACACATGAACATAAAGATGGAAACAATCAACACTGAAGACCACTAGAGGGAGGAGGGATGGAGGTGGGGAAGGGTTGAAAAACTAACTATTGGGTACTGTGCTCAGTACCTGGGTGATGGGATCAATGGTATCCCAAACCTCAGCATCACACAATATACCCAGGTAACAAACCTGCACATGTATCCCCTGAATCTAAAATAAAAGTTGAAATCATATTAAAAAAAGAAAGAAAGGAGTCACGTTTGGTGTGGGAACCTGGGAAGACTTCATGGAAGAGACAGCATTTGATCTGGATAGGACATTTAACAGAGGCAGATTAGGGGAACAGTATTTCACCTGGAGGGAAAAGCATGAGCAAAAGCACATCAGGGAATGAATGTCTAAGGAACAGTAAATAGTTGTGCTGAACTTAAAGGTGGTCTGTATATTGGCAAGTAATAAGAGACAAAGCAAAAATTGTGTGATGGGCCAGTATCACGGAGGACTCTAAATACTTAAAGAAATATTTTTGACATAATATTTGTTGAGGGAGTCCTTGAATAATTTTGAGCCAAAGATTGATCCAAATGGTACCCTAGGAAGATTAACCTTGAGGATGGGGGATCCTGGCAAGGAGATAGAAAAGTGTAGATGAATGTAGGGCACATTGTATGAGTAAAATGGTTGAAGATTCAGATGAGGGGTTAGTAGGATGGGGAAAAAAGGAATGAAAAAGGAGTGAGATTTTAAGCTTGGTTACTTGGGAGAAGATGCTATTAATGCAAAGGTAAAAATAAGGAAATAGGTTCAATTTAAAGAAATAAATTTGGTGAGTAACAGAGGAGGTGGGATGATAAGCTCGGTTTAGCATTTATTTGGTTTAAAATACCAGTAAAACATCCCACAGGAGGCAGAAATAGATATCAGGAAAATACCAGGCAGTCTTCTGCAGAGAGATGATGGGGAGAAGAGAGTGCAGAAGACTCTCGAGTTGAAGGGAAAAAAATATCAAGATTTGAACTTTGAAAAACGGTTGTATTTTATTTATATTTGAATAATTTGATGTTTCAAATTATTCACCTTAGATAATGGAATGCAAATTTTACATCATCCGTAGTGAATAAGAAGAGACCCCTTCTCTACGCTACCACAAGGATTTATTCTCAGGAACTAGCAAATTTGAAGTTTGGTGTAAGAACTTAAGTTCTCACTGGTTGTGGAGTTAAAAGGCAATTGCAAGTTTTAGCAGAAGAAAATTAGGCTGTTTTCCTTATTTATTAAACTGAGGCTAAGGAATGTTTAGAATGTATCTGAGAACAACCGAATTATGCCTAGCGTTCCATTATTGGAACACAAAGCATATGGGAGTTATTTATATCCTACTGCTAAAGGTCATTGCCAAGGTCTAATTGAAAAAATTCAAAAAATTGCAACCTCCGGCATAAATGGGTTAAAGGCAGAGCCCAGGCAGGAGTTAGTGGTGCGATCATGGTGCACTCTAAACTCCGACTCCTGGGCTTCAGCAATTCTCCTGCCGTATCCTTTCGAGTAGCTGGGATTACGGGCATGAACCACTATGCCAGGACTTCTTTTTTCTAATGGAGTATTCTCTTCCTCCTAGTAATAATAATTTTTGCTCATCATATGTTTTATGAATATTTGTCCTAATTTGTCACTCACCTTTACTTGTTTACAATGTTTAGGGAATAAAAGAATATTATAGCAATGGCTAGTATTCAGTAAGCACTTACAACATACCAGAAACATTGATACATTCTTCACTCAGTTCTCCCAGCACTTCTGTGGGATAAGGCTATTGCAGATGATGAAGAATGAGGCATACAGATATTAACGTGCCTGGAATTGCAGCTGGGAGGTGATGAGCTCAAGCCTCACTTCTGAGCCTACATCATTTTCTTTTCTGGTTTCTGCTTTCAGTGTCCAGCTTGGAAAGGCACAACTCTGTGCAGTAATTAAAAATAATAAGGTCAAATCTGTATGTAAGGCTAGAGAACAATATCTCCATTGTATTTTTAAAACAATGTGTATAACTAATATGTTTTTTAACGTACATATAATTATATGTAAAGAAGTCAGAGGAGATATACTTTAGCACTTTGTTACATGTAGGGCCTGGTGGGAAAGGAGTAAGAGTTACTTTTAATTTAAGCACATCTGTGTTCTTTTTTTTTTTTTCCTTCAGACAGCAACTCGCTCCATTGCCCAGGCTGGAGTGCAATGGTACAATCATAGCTCACTGCAGCCTCGAAATCTTGGGCTCAGACAATCCTCCAATTCAGCCCTCCAAGTAGCTGGGACTAGAGGCATGCGTCACTGCACCCAGTTAATTTTTTTAATGTGTAGAGATGAAGGTCTTGCTTTATTGTCCAGGCTGTTCCCAGACTTGTGGGCTCAATCGATCCTCTTGCCTTGGCCTCCCAAAGTGTTGGAATTACAGGTGAGAGCCACTGCGCCTGACCTGCTTTTGCTTTTCAAAACTTTTTATTAGGAAAATGTACTGCATCTATTTAAAGAGAACAATGTTTCTGTTTTGGATAAGAAACACGGGTGAGGCTTTGAATATACTTCTCTTTTTTGCACATTAGGACAGGCGTTCCTTCATTCATCCACTTGTTCAACCGTTCATATCTGGTTTGAAAGTCTAGTTTGTGTTGGTCTTGAGCTGGTTACTGGAAACACAAAGGTGAAAGGGTATAATCAGCCCCTCCTCTCAGACTGGCAGGGAGACACACAGGACAGATTCGGAGTGAGAGTTGCCATAGGAATAAGGCAAAGTCCAGTCTCCGTTCAGATGAAGAGGGCCAAAGTTGGGCTGGGGGTGTCAGGAAAAACTGCCAAAAGGCTCCAGCTTTTAAAGTGAGACACAGCTTACAGAATTTTCCCTTTCCAGTTCCCATAACTGTTCACACCCACTGTGTCTTCCAGCCTGGGGTGTTGATGACTCTCCTGTTGCTAACCTGGGGTTACTATACTATCTTCCGTGGTCTGCTGCTCCCTCTAATCCTATCCCAAATTACAGTCTCCTTTTTTTTTTTTTTTTTTGAGACCAAGTCTGGCTCTGTCGCCCAGGCTGGAGTGCAGTGGTGCGATCTCAGCACACTGCGACCTCTGCCTCCCGGCTTCAAGTGATTCTCCTGCCTCAGCCTCCTAAGTAACTAGTACTACAGGCATCTGCCACCACGCCCGGCTAGTTTTTGTATTTTTAGTAGAGATGGAGTTTTGTCCTGCTGGCCAGGCTGGTCTTGAACTCCTGCCCTCAAGTGATCCACCCGCCTTAGCTTCCCAAGGTGCTGGGATTACAGGTGTGAGCCACTGCGCTCAGCATTGTAGTCCCTCTCTATATAATCCTTTTTTAACTTATCTCAATCTGAATGTGGCCTCTGTTTCCTTTGGGACGTTTACTGATAGTTGGTGCCTTTTGCCTGGGGACAGGTGCAGCTGCTGGGAGCTGGTAGAGTAAGGCTGGTGGCATCACCATCGCCTGGGGTAGTTTGCTTATCACCTGGGTATTGAGATCCAAGGCTGCTGCAGAAAGTATCTCCACAGGTGTCTGGTATAAATGGGGAGAAAATTGGCAAGTGGTAGGTGATAGATGGTAGACGGTGTGTTTATGAGTCAGGTGGAACAAACTGAAGACCTCTAGAGATCATTCGTGAGATGGGATGAACCCAGAGAAACAGTTTTATAAAAGTTTTTTTGTGCATTTGAAACTTTAAAGCTGACATTTTCTGAGAAACACTCATTACTTCGATGAGAAAATTGAGGGTTCAGTAAGGTATTAATTTACCCATTTAGTCATTCATTCAGAAAATACTGAGGACATAATATGTACCGGGCACTGTATTGGGCATAGAGTGAATGAAACAAACAAAAACCCTCATGGGGCCATATTTGAACCCAAGTCAGTCTGCCTCTCAACATAGGGTTCTTTCCACTGTCTCAAACTGCCTTCTATTAAACGTTTGATAAATCTCATTTTTCCAAAATATGACATGAAGGACTCACTCCTCTGCCATTTCCTGGAACTGTGCACCTTTTCTTCTAGATGTGCACTTTCAGCTAAGCTTGGCAGGATCTCCAAACTCCTAAACTCTGTGTCCTGGTAAGTCATCACCAGGACTAATCACAAACGTTAATGTTGGTGCTTATTACTGAGCCGTTGGGTCTATTTTTAAGAACACAAAGAATGAAAAGATTAGCTGCCTACAAGCTCCCCCATCTGTTCAAATGGAAAAACTTCACAGAGCCCTAGGGTGCTGGGCAGCGCAGATTCCAGCTTGTGTTTTTAAGGAGTATTTAAAAAAAAAAAAAAAAAAGGAGGCAATTATTTCAGTGTCTCTCCAAATGAAAACATCTATTTCAACTCAAAGAATATTTTGTAAAAGTAGAATGTAGTGAGTAAGATCACAAACTTGGGTGTCAGTGAGACTGGGTTCCAGGACTAATTCTTCATTTTAGTAGCCATGTGACTTCAGGCAATTTCCTTAGCATCTGTAAACCTTGATTTAGCCTTCTAAAATAGAGATTATCAGAGACAATCCCTACCTTGTGAGGTTTTCATGAGGACTAAACGATATCATGCACGTTTCATACTTAGAGTAGTGCAGGTCACATGGTAAGTGCTCAATAAATATAGTCACTACTGTTATATGCATTATCTCTTTCACTTACCACAACCTTAAGAAGGAAAGAAAACGTGATTATGTAATCTAAATATTTGTATCCAGGGAAGCAAATAGTTCTTCTTATAGTTTTATAAGAAGAACATTTATGATTAATTTAAAGGGAAACTATAGACATTTAAAATAAAAAATAGAAGCAGAACCCTGATGTGGCTAACACAAGTTAGACAACATTTATTAAAGTTCTAACACTTTATAAAAATTGGAGGCCAAATAGAAATCCATATAATTTCCTTTATTTTATTGCTCATATCTAACTTAGCCACTAAGAAATTAGTGCAATACTTTATGGATGTTTTCAGAGGCAGCTCTTGTAATTTTCAGTTGACGACCTTAACAAGGTATTGGTTACATGAAATGTATGTTCATTCTCAACCACCCATCTGTTTTATTTTTTCTCTCCAGAAACAAATATTTTCATTGTAGACTTCAAATTCCTATTTCCCATTTAGTGCGCGTTACTTATATCTGCTGCTTTATTTTTCTTGATGTATTTACAATAAGTGAGAAAATCAGATCTAGGCCCAGCTTACAGTCATGGAAGTTCTAGTGTTCTTCAGGTCAGAGCTTCTCAGGCAGCAGACTGTGGGCAGTAAACAGGTGTGCCACGGTATTTGCCCCCTGGCTTCTGGGTCTACCAGTCAGGGCCTGGGCCAGCCCAAATCTCTAAGCTCATTGCCCTCCCACCTCCAGTAGAGCAGTCTTGTCCACTGTGTGTGCTACACAAATACCACCTCCTTCCATGTGTGCTGTGATGTGGGAAAGGATGGAAAACACTTTCTTGGAGAAGGAGGAGCTTTGAGCTGTGTCCTTCCAGAACAAGCCTAAAGGAAATATGCAGGATTGACCCTGTGTTTCAGAGTAGAGCAGAAGAAGAGAGCATGAAGCAACCAGGATGAGGAAGAGGTGACATGAGGGACAAATGCACAGGGAAAGGAGGGAAGATGGGAGGTCTTTCTGCCTAGTGGTCAGAAGGAAGTTCAGATGGCGATGGCAGGAGCCTTAGACTAGAAAATAAGAGGCTTTCCTCTTCTTTAATATCCGGAATCGTGATTTATGTGTTTCCTTCATTACTTGTAGTTGTCCAAAGTGAAGAAATTCTTGGGAAGCTATTATGAAAACTATTTACAACTGAATGCATTCCCAATTACAAGCATTGGACCAGCATTATTTGGGTTCAGAATTTGAGCTCACTGTGAATGGATTATGAGACTCATGTGAATGTCCCCTGGCTGGTGGGTCATGGCCTGAAGCTGCACTGTGCAGCCTGCAATGTGTTTCATAAAAATACTCAACTGGGGTAGCAAGTACTGGTGCTGGTGGCAGTGTTATTTCCACTTGCAGGAGCAGTGTAGCTCTGTAGCAGTGCAATCAGTTTATAACTATGTGAAGATTTGTGTATGAGAACCTCAGTGAACTGACAACACATTACTGATTTACTCCAGTAATGTCCTGTGCTTTTTATAGATTAGCACCCCTGGGAAGCAGGCCATCTGGCTCGCCCTTTAGTTTGACCTGGCCTGTAGCATGGGTTTTGGAATTCACAGACCTAAGTTCAAGTCTGAGCTCTACCACCATTAGCTGAGCAACACTGGGCAACTTATTTAACATCTCTAAGCCACCGATTGCAAATCAGAGAGATGTGATAACAATAAAATTTACTGCATGGTGTTGCTATGAAGACTAAATGAATAATGTGTGCCATGTATCTAGAAGAACTTAACACATGTTCACTCTCCTCTTCACTCTTGCAGCAACAGCAAAAATCATCTGTAGAGTTAACGGTAAGAAGATCTTATACTAGTAGCATCAGATGCTGAATAAACTCACAGATATCAGAGCCTCATGGTCAACTGGGAGGCCTAGTGAGGGACTCAGGAAGAAAACATCTCATAGGAGGACAAGAAAGGGTGTCAAAGAAGTAGACATTGAGGAAACAAAAAAATCCTCTGGAACCCTGACTACCATCCAGTGAGACAAGATTGACAATGAAAACAGAATGGACATAATATGATCCATGCCTCAGTTCCTATGCCTAATGTTACACAGTTTGGCAAAAAGTACATAGTTTATTCATAATGCTGCTTTTAATTTTCTCAACTAATTGTTTTTATTTCTTTCTAAAGTGTCTGGCAATCCCAACTGATAGACTCAATTGATCATTTAGTGTAGAAAGGGTAAGTTAGGAAAATCCAATCTTGACAATTTTTAATGATTTTTCTGATGTAGTTAAAAGGTGGGACACTATAAAAACTATGTTTTATATGACAGCTCTTGCAAAAAATCAAGTACAAAGTATAATTGATAATATTCTTTCATTTTTCTAAAGAAATCTCTTAAATTTTTGGAAAAGCTCAGGCACAGCAAAAGTGAGTTAAAGCCTTGAAAATATGTTATTGGTGTCTTAGACTCCAAAGCAGAAATATACACTCATTTTAAGTTGCAAGAATAATAATCTAGATCTTTGGGGACTTTAAAAATTTCATCTCTTTGCCTTAAATGATTTTGAAACAAGGCATGAATATAAATAATACATATAGTACTTCTGGATTTAAATGTCTTTGATGAAATGATGACACTGGCTTGGAATCTCTCTCTCTCACCACACACACATTCGTAAGTGCACATGTACATGTACCTGTGACGTAGCTGTTTAGCACTGTTTGGCCTTCCGATGGATTGGCCACAGACCTTCCTGTCATGGCACAGTCTTGCCAGTCATTCTTTCAGCTTCCTAGCTCCCCTGGCAGTGGTGGAGACGATCCCAAGTTGTTATCAACTGAACGATTGAAGGCAAGTTGGGTATTTGAAGGCACATGAATTATTTTGGGATTTCTGGTTGTCCCTGGCTAAGTTTTTGATGATTACTGAAGATAAGAAAACAAGACTTAATTATTACTTTCTTTAAAAAAACAAAAACTCCTGCAGAGTTTCAGAAGATTCTGGAAATTGACATGATTTCCTAATGTTCCAGTTGGTAGATATCTTGGGCTGGCCTGAGGACTTGTCATTTCAGTCTCAGGCAGGTACTGCAGATACTGCAGATACGCTTTTTGGGGGATGGGTCAAAAGGAGAGTGTGACTGAAACACTGAGGGCTTTATTCTTCCTTTTGTGAATTCTAACACTAATCATATTCATCATGAAAGACGTTTCCAATACTGAGGGAGTATAAGGCGAAAATCAAAAGGGTCACTTCACCCTTAGTCACACCTCCTATGTCTTTAAAAGCAAGAAGACAAATACAAAAATCCTTGTATAGGCAATGAAAGCTTTCTGAATGCTGTGTAGGAAGCTGCTTATGTAAGGGACTGCTTATCTAACATTCTGAAAGTTTTTGTTGCATTTACAGGGCTTTTTATATTTGTCTTTTTGCTTTTTACAGGTGTAGTAGGGCCATGCTGTAGATGCTCTTCGCTACTTCTGTTTTTTGCTTTTGTATATTACAATATACCTGTATATTGTAAACACCTTTTTGCTGGTCCCTATAGATCTACCTTATTGTTTTCAATAACTGCATTGTATTCTACTGAATAGAAGTCCTATAATTCTGTGGGCAGATAACTATTGTATGTGTTTAGAAATTTCTTATTACAAGCAATTTGTCAATGAGCCTTCTTGTAATCTTTGTGTACTCATGCAAGTATATTCTATAGGTTAAATTCTTAGAAGTGGAATTATGTGGCCAAAAGATGTGTGTGATGGTTAATATTGTGTCAACTTGATTGGATTGAAGGATGCAAAGTGTTGTTCCTGGGTGTGTCTGTGAAGGGGTTGCCAAAGGAGATTAGCATTTGAATCAGTGGATTGGGAAGGGTAGACCCACCCTCAATCTGGGTGGACACAATCTAATCAGCTGCCAGTGCGGCCAGAATAAAAGCAGGCAGAAGAAGGTGGAAAGACTAGACTGGCCAAGTTTTCTGGCCTCCATCTTTCTCCCATACTGGATGCTTCCTGCCCTCGAACATCAGACTCCAAGTTCTTCAGCTTTAGACTCTTGGACTTACATCAGTGATTTGCCAGGGGCTCTCAGGCCTTCGGCCGCAGACTGAAGGCTGCACTATTGGCTTCCCTACTTTTGAGCTTTGGGGACTTTGGGACTGGCTTCCTGGCTCCTCACCTTGCAGACGGCCTATTGTGGGACTTCACCTTGTGGTCCTGTGAGTCAATTCTTCTAATAAACTTTCCTTCGTATAGGCATCTATCCCATTTGTTCTATCCCTCCAGAGAACCCTGACTAATACAGTATGGAAATTGAAATTTTTGGTTGTTATTGCTAAATGGCCAAAAAATATATAAGTAATATATATTTATACTCCCACCAACAATGTATGAGAGTTTGTTATTTCACCCACATCCTCTAGCCTTTAGCATTGTCAGACTTTGAAATTGTTGGCATTGCTATCTCATGTTTTTAACCAATGTTTAAAAAAATTATGAGTGAGGTCGGTGCTTTTATGTTTACTAACCATTGGTGTTTATTTTTCTATAGCTTGTCCATTTTCCACACATCTACTTTTTATTTATAATAGTTTTGTTGCACTTTAAAGAAATTAGATACTTGTGTGACAAATTCTAAATAAGTTTTAAGTCTGCTGTCGTTTGAAGTCATGAAAATTTTTTTGCATGTGTGTGGATGTCTTTAATATGTGTATATTCATTAAATATTCTACAATGGTGCATGCATTTCATACCATTTTTAGAAAGGCTTTTCTCAATCCACAGCTGTTTTTTAAAAATGAGCTATTTTCTTCTATGACTTTTACAATTATTTTGATGATTTCTTACCTTATGGTTAAAAATTTGACACATTTGAAATTTATTTTGGTTTAATGCTTGAGGAAAGGATCCAGATATGTTTTTCTTCCAGGTAGCTGGTCAGTTTTGCTCAAAATGTTGACTGAAACATGTATCTTTCTTCTGCTGATTACCACTGTACTTACACAAAATCCTCACATGGGTTCAAGTCTATCTACACTCACTCTGTTCCATTGACCATTCTTGTTTGAATTTATGCAGTCCTTTTTTTTTTTAAGATGGAGTCTCGCTCTGTCACCCAGGCTGGAGTGCAGTGGTGCGATCTCGGCTCACTGCCAGCTCCATCTCCTGGGTTCACGCCATTCTCCTGCCTCAGCCTCCCAAGTAGTTGGGACTACAGGTGCCTGCCACTGCGCCTGGCTAATTTATTTTTTGTACTTTTAGTGGAGACGGGGTTTCACCGTATTAGCCAGGATGGTCTCGATCTCCTGACCTTGTGATCCACCCGCCTCAGCCTCCCAAAGTGCTAGGATTACAGGCGTGAGCCACCGCACCTAGCCACGAATTTATGCAGTCTTATATTTTAATATTCTTTACTAGCTAGTCTTCCTTTTTTGATTCTCTCTGTCTCTCTCTGTGTATGCCTGTGTGTGTGTGTGTGTGTGTGTGTTAAGCCCTAATAATAAAAGGATAGAAGTCTCTATACAGGTTGAAGGTGACCTTGGGTTATGAGTATATATTTGGCAATTAAGCTCCCAGATAAAGATGAGTTTATTCCACAAAATAGTTCTTGAAAGCCTACTGGGCCAGGCACCCTCCTGTGCTCTGCGGACACAGCAGTGAATAAGGAAGAAAAGGTTCCTATTCTTGCTGAGCTTACATTAGAGAGTTGGGGAGGGGCGTACATGCAATTAGCAAATAAACAAATGTGTATGGTCTTATTGTGTCATGAAGTGAAATGAAGAAAATAAATTAGGGTGATGAGCTAGAGAGTGAGGGAGGAGGGAGGTATTTTAGATAAGTTATTTAGGGAAGGTTTTCTGAGTGACATTTGAGCGTAGCCTTAAGTTAAGCTTCAGTTTATCATATCTAATTTCTTTCTAAATAGCTTGACCCTGATACTTTAGTGTCTAAAATAGAATTTGTTATCTTTCCCTTAAAATCTGTTCCCCTCTGATCTTCACCATTTTGGTCAGTGTTATCATTATATTTCATAGGCGTCCAGACCCTGAAATTTTGGGGCCATTTGCTTCTTTGTTTCCTTTCCCACATGACCCATTGGTTGGTCCAGAGCACCTTCTCCAGGGCATCTCCAGCATGTTTCTTCCTTGGCCATTACCATGGTTGGGTTCTTAAAATTGTCCACAGTGAGATTATCATGTCTGCCTCTAAACCAGTGTCTCTGCCTCCAGTGTCTCCCACTTTCAACCCAGACTCACCCTGCTGTGATGTTAAGCTTCTAAAATACAGATTTCTGATCAAAATCTTTGAGTTGCAAATGGAAAATATTTTTGCTTATAGAATGACATTAGACTGCTTTATTTCAGATTCAAGATATTGCAAAATCTGAGATCTGCTCAACTCTCAACTCTTCTTTCCAAATGAATGCTTCCTATCTGCTAGGTACAATTCTAAATGCTGTATGTATTGATTCATTTAATCTACACAACAACACTTTGAGGTAGGTACTATTATTATTATTATTGAGACAGGGTCTCACTCTTTCAGCCAGGCTGGAGTGCAGTGGCACAATCTCGGCTCACTGCAACCTCTGTCTCTGGGGCTAAAGCGATTCTCCCGCCTCAGCCTCCCAAGTAGCTGGGACTACAGTCACATGCCACCACACCTGGCTAATTTTGTATTTTTTGTAGAGATGGGGTTTCACCATGTTGCCCAGGCGGGTCTTGAGCTTCTGGGCCCAGGTGATCCTCCTGTCTCGGCCTCCCAAAGTGCTGGGATTATAGGCGTGAACCAATGTGCCTGGCTGAGGAAGGTATCATCATAATTGCCACCTCATAAACAAGGAAACTGAAGCATGGGGAAGTTAACTGACTCGTCTAAAGTCGTGGAGCCAGCACACAGACATTCATCATTGCAATCGAAGAAATCTGGCCTCTACCCATGGTGATATATGTTACCTTCTAATGTTTCAAGATCTATTCCTGCTTGTGTGTGATTGAATGTTGTTCCTTCTGGCAGAAATCCTCTTTTCTCAGCTCTATTTTTGCTTGTCTATGTCCTCAAGGCCCAGCTCAGGTAGCCTCCTATCCCCTTCTCTCACCAGCCTCATCCTCATTAGTGGCTTCCACCCCTGAACTCTCAGGACAGTTTTAGGATGTATCACCCACTACTACGCAGTGGAGCAGATGATTCTGAGCACATCTTCTGTTTCTGCAACTAGATTGCAAACTACCTTAAGGTAGACACAGTGGCTTATTCCTCTGGGGCCCTAAGAAAGACCTAACTTGCATAGTAGGTACTTAATGTTGATTGTTGACCATGTCAGTCATAGAACACTCAATGGAATAAAGCTGGTGTCCAGATACTGGTAACAACTTTAGCACATTTAAAGTATGCTGTGTAAAAATTTCAGAATAAAGACAGAGAAATTCACTCAACAAACACTTATGGAGCATATGCTGTGCACCTGGCATTGTTATCAGTACTCAGGAGGCATCCCTGAACATGTGAGACACAGTCAGATTAGACTAGGTTGTGTTGCAATAACAAACAATTGCCAAGTCACAGTGGCTTAAAGGAAAGGTTTATGCATTTATCATACTCTATGTCCTTTGATGGCTGCCAGGGGAATAATGTTCAAATTAATCACTCAGGGAGCGAGCCCAGTGGAGCAGCCTCCATCTAGAAAGGTGCAGATGCTGTGTCAGAGGGAGGAATGGACGTGGCAGATGTGCTGGCTGCAAAGAGCTCTGCCCGCAGCAGCAGCACGCATCCCTTCTGCTCACTTTCTATTGGCCAAAGCAAGTCACACAGATACGCCCAACTCAGGGGGGGGGCAGGGAAATCCACTCCTACACTAGACCTGGAAGGACAGAGCGCCCATGGCTATGGATAGCTCCCACGACTCCCCACAAAGATTTCTGCCTGGTGGAGCTTATTGCAGTCTCTCAAGGGGGACACAGACAATAAGTAATAGACACGATAGGTAAGTAAATGGTAGAACATGTTAGAAGATGACAAGTATGGGGGACAAAAAGCAGAGTTTGGTGAGGAGGTTGTGGTGGAGGTGTGGCAGGGGTGTGGAGGGGAATGGGGTTTTCATTAAGATGGTTACATTGGGCCAGACGCCGTGGCTCACGCCTGCAATCCCAGCACTTTGGGAGGCCGAGGCGGGCGGATCACTTGAGGTCAGGAGCTCCAGACTAGCCTGGCCAACATGGCGAAACCCCATCTCCACTAAAAACACAAAAATTAACCAGGTGTGATGGCACGGGCCTGTAGTCCCAGCTACTCGGGAGGCTGAGGCAGGAGAATCACTTGAACCTGGGAGGCGGAGGTTGTAGTGAGCCGAGATCGCACCACTGCACTCTAGCATGGGTGACAGAGCAAGACTCAAACTCCAAAAAAAAAAAAAAAAAGGAAGAAAAAATAGATGGTGACATGGGGCAAGGAATTGAAGGAGGTGACAGAGTCAGTCACGCAGCTATCCTGGGAGAAAGGGCTCTAGACAGAGGGAGCAGCAGCGCAAAAGCCCTAAAGGGAGAGAGAGCATGGCCGTGTGTTTAGGCAGCAAGGAAGCCAGTGCGGTGGAGCAGATGGGGACCGACAGAGTTTGGGGCATGAGGCCTTGGGGATTCCAGCTTTTCCTGCCAATGGTACAAGGAGCCGTGTCAGAATCTGAGGAAGAAAAATAACCCAATTTCACTAACTTGATAAAGGATCTGTGTTGGGAATGGACTCTGGGAGGGTAAAGATGGAGGCAGGAGGCGGCGGCGAGCAAGATAGTGATCCAGACGAGAGCTGAGGCGTCTCACCCGGGGATGGCGCTTTTCCTTGCCATGGGCTCTGGTATCAGATTTCCTTTCAAGTGTGTGTTTTAAAATGCAGTTTTGGCTTCAAACGCTGCGTGGCACTAAGAATGAAATCCAGTTTCTTCCCACGACCCAGAAGACGGCCGAGCTTCACCCTCTGGCTTCACCCCCTGGCACCCCGCTCCTCGTTTACTGAAGCCAGCTACACTGGCCTCCTTTTGGTCACTTGATTACAACAAATTCTTCCAGCCTCGCGGACACTCCCTTTACCTAGAACATGTTCTCTCCTTTTTCATGTCTTAGCTCAAATGTCTCCCGTCGGAGAGGCTTTCCCTGACCTCAAGGAGGCCTCTCCTGTTTATTGTTGGTCTCACCACTCCGTGTACTTCCTTCATGGTGGTTACTGCAGTTTGCAGTCCTATAGTTTACCTAATTCCTTTTCAATGGTCTATTTCTTACTGCTAGAACGTAAGCTCTATAATCAGACAGCTGGGATTGGCTGTGTCTTGTTCTATGTGGAAATTCCAGTGTCTAGAGTGGTACCTGATAGAATTAGGCACACGACAAGTGTGTGCATGAAAAAAATGAATGAGTCAAGAGTCCCAAGGGATGAGAAGGCATCAAGGAGGCGAACGTGTGGAACAGTGCGTAGAAGGCCCCGGGTTCAAGTAGTCTCATAAAAGCTGGAGAAGGTGTTGCTTTAGATCAAGCTTATCCAACCTGCAGCCTGCAGGCGGCATGTGGCCCAGAATGGCGTTGAATGTGGCCCAACACAAATTTGTAAACTTTCTTAAAACATGAGACTATGTTTTTTGCAATTTTTTAAAGCGTATCTGCTATTGTTAGTGTATTTTATGTGTGGCTCAAGATAATACTTTTTCTTCCAATGTGGTCCAAGGAAGTCAAAAGACTGGACACCTCTTTAAATGGGAAAGTGTTTTTTGAACCCCAAAGTGAGTGCCATCCCCCTGAGCATGCTGGGCCCTTATATTCTAATGAACTGGTTTTTCTATCTGTTTCCCCCACCAGGGGCTATGTGCTATTCTTCCTTTTATCCCTGGTGCCTACGGGCTCAAGGAATATTTTATTGCACCAAACTATACTGACTGCTCGTGTGTTCAGACTCTCATGCTGAGCTCTCTAATTAGATCCTCATTAAAAATAAAATCTTATCATGAATCTTGTAGGGCCTTCATGGAAAAAAAAATTGTGCATGCTTGCCATGATATTTTGGACACACTGAGACGTTTTTAATCAAGCCACCATCTGGGCCATACATTTTGGTAACTCTGTTTTATTGTGTTCCATCAATTCATGGCAGCCTCACACAATCTGAAGTATGGCATTTGAACTATGACCTATAACAACTCGGGGAGATGCCTATTTCCTTCCTGAAGTTTTAAGATCCAATGCAACTTGAAATGAAAGAAATAAGGGACTAATAAGATGAAAAGCAGTCTTCAGGAGTGGACAGTGGACACAGGCAGGCATGGCAAAGATGGTTAACTAGGTGAAAAACTGCGAGTAACCAAAAGAAGTGAATGCAACACTTTCTCTAGTCACTATTAGTGTTCCAATACAGGTGGAATCCTGAAAAGAACAGCAAACATTTTGGATGGTGGAAATATGAAAAATGTGGGAAAGGAAGAGGGAAGAGAAGAATAAGATATGAAGTATGTTTGCCAGGCGTGGTGGCTCACGCTTGTAATCCCAGCACTTTGGGAGGCCGAGGCGGGCGGATCCCGAGGTCAGGAGATCAAGACCACGGTGAAACCCCGTCTCTACTAAAAATACAAAAAATTAGCCGGGCGTGGTGGTGGGCGCCTGTAGTCCCAGCTACTCGGAGAGGCTGAGGCAGGAGAATGGCGTGAACCCCTGGAGGCGGAGCTTGCAGTGAGCCGAGATTGCGCCACTGCACTCCAGCCTGGGCGACAGAGCGAGACTCCGTCTCAAAAAAAAAAAAAAAAAAAAAAGGATACGAAGTATGTTTTCTGTATTTTATAACTGCTGTTGAATTGATTTCTTCTGAAACCCTATCAGTGACTTTAGCTTTAGGTTATAATTTTGTTTCCAATTTAAAAATTAGTTTCCTTATGTTTGCATGGTGCCTGGCAGCTTTCAAATACTTCCATCATCCATGATCTCATCCGGTCCTCCCAACAAGCAGTTAGTAGGCAGAGCAGGCATACTTATTTTTTCTTTTTTTTCTGAGACATGGTCTCATTCTGTCACCCAGATTGGAGTGCAGTGGCCCGATCTTGGCTCACCGCAACCTCTGCATCCCAAGCTGAGAGGATTCTCCTGCCTCAGCCTCCCGAGGAGCTGGGATTACAGGTTTGTGCCACCATGCCCGGCTAAATTTTTTGTATTTTTAGTAGGGATGGGGTTTCACCATGTTGGCCAGGTTGGTCTTGAACTCTGACCTCAAATGATCCACCTGCCTCGGACTTCCAAAGTGTTGGGATTACAGGCGTGAGCCACTGCGCCCAGCCCAGGCATACTGATTTTCATTTCACAAATGAGGAAAGAGAGGCTTGGGGCTCTAGGCACCTTGCTCCAGGCCAGAGAGTTGTTACGCGGCAGAGCTGTAAACATGGGTCTTTTAATAACACACCTACTGTGTCCTGCCACCCTTACTTTGTTGTTTAAATCTACTGTTTTATTAGATAAGGTTCTCCTGAGCCAAGATTTCAGCTGCAAGTGATGTAGTGATCAAGTGCTTCCAGGAGAAGCCAGTGAGGGTTGGGGAAAGAGACACAGGGAATGGGAAGGAGCCCACACTCAGCCTGACTTTCCTTTTTACTTGTATAAATGTATGGCATACAAGTATAATTTTGTTACATGCAGAAATTGTGCAGTAGTGATGTCAGGGATTTTAGGGTATACATCACCCAAATAATGTACAGTGTACTCCTCACATAATACCTCATCGTCTGCCCCCTCCCACTGCCCCCACCACTCTGAGTCTCCATTGTCCATCATTACACACTCTAAGTCCATGTGCACACATTATTTAGCTCTCACTTACAAGCGAGAACATGCAGTATTTGTCTTTCTATGTCTGACTTATTTCACTTAAGATAATGGCATTTAGTTTCATCCACATTGCTTCAAAGGACATGATTTTATTCTTTTTAATGGCTGAACAGTATTCCAATGTGTGTGTGTGTATATATATATAAATATATATATGTATATATGTGTGTGTATATATATGTGTATATATATGTGTGTGTGTGTGTGTATATATATATATATATATATAACATTTTCTTTATCTTATTCATTGATGGACACTTGGGTTGATTCTACATTTTTGCGATAGTTCAGCCTGGTTTTTGAGGGAGGGGCACTGCAGAGCATAAATTACATCTCAGAATTTATTCACCGTGGGGCAAAGGAGTTGGCCTTTTGTATTCCCACATACTTCTGTTATTGGCCAGTCAGCAGGAGGTGTCCCCCACCACAGGGAGGCACCAGGAGAACAAGGAGGACCCAGTGCACTGAGCAATCTTCTCATGGGTGGGAGTGCCAGCCTGTTAGCAGCAAAGCACATTAGAGGGGCTCCAACAATGTACTCCAAATCTACGCTCAACAGGAGGACTAAATAAGTGGGATAAGCAAAAGCTACTTAGAATTTTAAAAACGCTGCCTGAATATAAGAAATAATTTTATTCTGGTGCATTCTTAGGACAAATGGAATCATTCCAGAACCTTCTTTGAAATCAGAATCAGATACGCTTGCAGTAATCTGACACTCTCCCTGAGGAATCTGATATGAAGACACTCATTTAGAAAAAGGATTGTGGCCAAAGCTGGATATTGTTTCACTGAATTTACAGAATTAATTCTTTTAACTCATTCTGTTCAGATAAAAGATCAAGCCTAGCAGACAAGTGATTTAGCCCCAGGCCACATAACTGGTAACTGACAGAAGCTGAATGTGAAGTCAGGTCTCCGGACACCCAATCCAGAGTCTTTTCCAGTCCCTGCCTGTCCAGCATTAGGAAGCGATTTTGCTTTCTAGCTGGGCCAGACAGGGATCCAGGAGGGAAGAAGTGAAGGAAACATTCCCTTCTTTGACTCTGATCTTCAGCATTTTTGAAGCCCGCTCAGACATGGAGAGAGGCTAAGTCTCTTGAATGCTTTTCAAGTCCTTCTCTACTGTGGATGGGAAGGAAAGCATTCCTGTGACTCATTTGTAAAGACTGCATGATGTGACAAAGTCACATGAATACAGGAAGCCATCAGGCCACAGTGAGGAAAGGAAGCTGAGGACAGGGGGCTGCTTTGCTCCTGAGAAGGCCGTCACAGTGACAATTGTGATCTGAAGGTCCTCAGAGTTTAGTAGAAGGAAAAAAATCCATCTCCTTGCGTTCTTCTTCAGGCAGTCTTATGCAGTGCTTATGTATAGCTGCCTAGTCCAAGGTTTTTTCATTTTGTTTCTTCCTCTTTTGTAAGGAAAGATGTTATTTGAAGGAAAAACATGGGTGACAGATAAGGGATCTGAGCAGTCTCATGTACCTTGCCAGGCCCTTTTATGGACCGGGAGCATCCTTCAGGCAAAATTCATGGAGTCATTCTTATGAGAAGTTCAGCATACCTACTCTTTTCTATAGTCTTAGATTTCTAAGAAAAATGTGCATCTCTAAAGAAAAAAAGTTACTTGCCAATATATAAAGCCTTTTAATTTGTACTGAAGCTTTAAAAAAAAGTTTAAACAAAACCCACATGGAAGCTGTCTAAATGCTTGGGTTAGAAAGAATATTGGGTCAAATACAATCGCAAGTCCTAAAGCAGTAGCCTGCTGCAGGGAGTGCAAATCTATCTGCATTTAGTCTAAATGTAGAGTGACCTGTCACTACCAAGCCTTGAGCTTAAAGTTGGCTGCAGTTATTGGAAATCATTTCCAAAGGTCATTTGTAAAAAAAAAAGAAAAGAAAAAAAGTAATATGGATTTAAAGATACCTTCCATACATGTAGAAAGCCAAGACTGCCATGCTAGTTAAAATAATATGGGAGAAATCATTGCTGCAGTGATGAGTTTTGAAAATAATCTAAAAGGTCTAGGGCTATACAGATAGCAATTTAATTTTCTTTCCCTATCCATTAGTAGAATTGTTCCTACGTGTATTGCTAAGCTATTTACCAACAGCATATTATAAGCATCCAAAAAAGAATATGCGTTATTACACTTAGGAGGGAGTTACTGAGAACCATTTGCTTTCATTAGGTCAGGGATATTACACTGAGGCCAGGCAGAGAACATTCCCATGAGCAAAAGTCTGACTCTCATTCCAAGTGGTGACATTTATATGCAGGGTGTCCAACATGTCATTAGAGATTTTTCAAAGGGCATATATAGCCAAAGTCACTAGGGCATGATGCGTGCACCACCTTAATGAGTTAAAAAAAAACTTCACGGGCTCAGCAGGAGTACAGAACTACTCTTATGTTCATCAGTGAATGCTAAATGAGTCCCGTTTTTAGATGCAGGCAGAAAGAGAGCAGGTATATGCACGTGTAAGAAATAAGACATGCTTTGATGATTCTCAAAGACATCTGCTCTTTTCCTGGGTTTTTTCTCCCAATGTAAAATTTTGTTTAAAGTGGAAAATAGATTTTTTTGGAATAAAACAGAAATTCATAACAAATTGTTCTATTTTATTTAATTAGAAATCTCTGTCTCAAAATTTTTCTTTTTACTCTTCCCAACTAACCCGTTTCTTTTCTCTTTTTCTGATGTGTGTGTGTGAGTGTGTGTGTGTGTGTGTGTGTGCTGCTCTTCAGAGTAGATTCCTAAGGACAATGACAATACCTATTTAGATACTTTATTTAGGACTTGTATATTTATTAAGTTTTAAATCCTTTCATTTATTAAATTTATTAAGTATTAATAATCTTGTCATTTACTGCCACCCCTCACAAATGTATAGAGCATCTCTCGTGTGCTAGAACTTTCCTAGCCACCTGAACCCACTTAGATGAAAAATAAGACACCTCTCTGTTCTCACAAACATTCGTCTGTTTTTGTTAGCGAAGACAGAAGTGTCTATCATGTGAGTTTTGTAAGGCAGAGGGATAAACACATGTTCAGAAAAACATCTGACTTCCAGTGTTGCTTCTAACGCTTACCAGCCTCATAACCAGAGGGAAGAAACTTCATCTAAGTCTTAGTTTCTTTAACTGTAAAATGAGAAAAAATAATATCGGTCCTACCTACCTCACAGGGCTGTGGAGAAAATAAAATGAAAGTAAACATTATGAAAATGCCTCATAAATTTCAAAGTGTTATGCAAATTCAAGGCACTAATGCATTGAGTAAATGGCAGACTTGGTGTCTGGCTCAGAGCTGAGCAGAGTGGGTTCCCTACAAAGGGACGAACCCAAGGGAGAGTCAAGACTTCAGCCAATAAGAATTTTCTAGGTGACTTATGTGACAAGGCCTATATCTGTGGTTTTTGTTGTTTGCTGTTTTTTGTTTTTTTTTTTTAAAGATTGTGGCAGGTATGTCGGGGCACAGAAGAGTCTTTTATCCTTGAGCATGTTACCCTGTGCTATTGCCTTTTGGAAATATGCCCATCCTATTTTGTTGTGAGAGTTTGACCATAAATAGTTCTCTTCTAAAATGTGAACACTTTGTGCCTTTTATCTTCCTGCTGGCAACCCCTTGCATCTTTCTTTCATTTTACAAATAATAATGCTTATAATAGAATATTTGGGGGAGGCCAAAAAGGAGAAGTGAGAAAAACATCACCCATAAGACAATCACTATTAACATTAGTTTATTTCTCCACTTTCTTTTTTTCTATGCATATATGGAAAAAAACTATATTTGGTTTTATATAGTTATGGACAAACTGCATACCCAATGTTATAGTCTGCTTTTGTTTCCCACATAATGTAAAATAAGAAATTTCCTTTATTTCCATTTTTTTCTGCCCTCTTATCATTCAAAACTCACGTTCTGCCCCATCTTCCTTCGGTAGCTCCCCATGTTTTGCTGATTTGATTTACAAGGCCTCATCTGTATTCTAATGACATGTTTCTGCCACTAGAATCCATCTCTCTTCTTCTTCTAAGAGTTAATTTAATTGTCTATATTTGTCATTTTACCAAGAGCTCCTTCAAGTAGGAGCCATGTCTATTTGTCTTTTTGTACACAGAGATCAGATCAGTGCTTGGCGTAAACTGCTCAAGAAATATTTGTGGAATATCCTACCAATTCCTATGATAAATTCTTAGCAAAAATCATGTGTGTCTGCCCTCCAGACCATTGAGTTGATAAACTATAATTTCCTTAAAAATATCTCAATTGCTGGTTTCCATATTGTTACTACACTACAATTAACATTTTAAATGTATTTTTTCTGTGTTTCAGATTGTTTTTAAACTTAAGATTCATAAATGAGAAATTCTAGGTCTCAACATTTTTTAATGACTTTTGACATGTATTTTCCAATTGCTTTTAAAGAACTTGGATCTACTTTCATCACTTTCAACCTATATCCCAGAGTTCATCAAGACTGCATTAAGACAGGATGGATACTCCTTCCTCCAGGAAGCCGTCTCTGTTTCCCTACCCGCTCTACCTGTAAACTTAGGTGTGTCTCCTCTGTGCTTCTATATAACCCTTCACTATAGAGTTAGGATGTTTTGTTATGGTTATATATTTACTTGTCTTTCTTCCAAAGAAGACTATGAGCTCCTTTAAGGGAAGAGGCAAATGTAATAAATTATTACAATCCCTAGTGCCTAGAAGTGTAACAGATTCACAATACATTCTTATTGACTGTAAGAAACCAGTGCTTAATCCAACTATATAATAAAATTGACCCACGAATGAAGATAATAATGGCAATGATTATGTACCAAACATAAATTGGAGGATGAGAGAGATGAGTAGACTACCGATTTATTCTTTACTCTGGAAACTTTGACAGAATTAATGTTCAGTACATGCCATAATGTTCAATTATTCAACAATTCACACACTGGAGTCAGGAAGTTGCCCAACACTGAATTTTCCCTTCTCCATCAGCCTGCCTTTACTCCATTTTATATGTCAGATTTCCTTCCTCTAAAAATTCTTAGGGTTTACCATTTCAGCATGCAGATTCAATTACTGATAGTGCTGCCTAAGGCAAGCAGTCCTATCAGTGCTAAATCTGTTAAAAAAGAAAGTCCACACTTTTCCTGGGGGAAAAAAAGGTTTTATAATTTATAAGAGTTTATAATGAATATTTTACCAAGGGCAGAAAATGAGCAAAGAGGTATGAAAGAGGCTATGGGATTATTTCCTAGCAACCCATCGGCCAAAATAAAGCCTAAATATGCTATGTCCTAAATCCCAGTGCAGAAAGAATATGTAAAAATGAAGTGATCTTAAAGAATATATGTGCTTTTTTCATTTGTTCAGTTTTTCTTCAACATGCTGATCAATACCATCTATATAGAAATGATCATTAAATATGTAAGGAGAGTTCTGTGATGTTGATGGAGCCACAGGAGGCTCCTATTCTTATATTCACATTCTCTAATAGCAGAGTTGGATTATTGCATTTTTTTCTAGTTTCTCAAGTTAAGAAGTAGATTGGGAAATTAGAATTGGTTACAGGCTGAATTTTACATGTTAAAGGCTTTACATGTTAAAGGCTTTTGACTTAAAAAGATGTGGGTAAGAAAGAGCCAAGGGTTTCTTTTTACAAGGCCAAAAACATAAATATGCATAACCAGACAAAGTCCTTCACACCTAAATACCAAGTTATAAAGAAATCTTGCTCCTAACCCCTGTAGACATGATGCTTACTCTTACTCTTTAGGGTGAGGTATCCATCTTCATTCCATTCGCAAAAAGTAGCCACTCATGTCTAGGATCCATCAATGTGTGAATTCTTGACATTTAGCTGCAGCAAGTATTTGCTAAGTGGCATATTCAGAACAGAACCGCATCTATCATTCAGGTGTTACTAATTTCCATTGTAATGAGCACTTGAGAATGAACAGTAAGTTCATTGTTCAGGAATACATGTGCAATCCTGCTGTTGATGGCCCATAAACATGAACTCATTTTCCAACCCTCAGGGCTTGCCTCTGGCACATGGAATTTGGAGGTATGATTTCTGTGGGTAATTATCCCACTTTGCTAACATGCAAAGACTTCCATTACATAAACTCGCACATCCAGTAGAAGCGGAGGCCTGACAATTTAATTATTACCATTAAATTGAAAGCTAACTGTAATCATTTCTGACAAGTCCCCTATCTTTGTCAGCAAATTTAGTAGGTTGAGTCAACCACTAAGTTGAATCCAGTCCATTTTCCTCCATGCCGTCATTGCCCTAGTTGAAGTTCTTATCAGCTCTCTCGATCAGCTGCAATATTTCTTCTAACTGGTCTTCTGTATTTCAGCCTTCCATCCTCCCCTTCCCACTTCCCAATAAATCCTCCACACAGCAGTCAGAATGACCTTTAGAAAAGCAAATCTATTATGTTATTTTCCCTCCTTAACGTCATTCAATGGCTTACAGCTGCCTTTAAGATAAAGTACAAAATCCTCCACAGAGTAAAAAGGACCCATGATCTACCCTCTGCCCAGAGGCTGAATTCTGAATCCCTCAACACTGAAAAGATTACAGTGATCCACTTTCTACTTCCTCGTCTCTTCATCCACGTGTAATTAAGAAGGGAAGAAACTATAAAACATGAAACATGTATGTATGTTGTAGTTAAAATAGTTTCTTATTCTGATTACAAAACAGTTCTGATGACAAAATTTTGGATAAATTTTTCAAAGCTAAACTCCTTTTACTTTTTTTTTTTTTTTTTTGCAACTGCTTTGCAAGTGCCCCTAAGAATACTCAAACTTTGCCAGTTGGGTTATCTAGAACTGAGCTGTTTCTCTAGCAAAAACAGTCAAGCAAACAAAACAGTAGCAACAAAACTCAACGTATGTCACTAAGGAACATTTTGATTCATTCAGTCAGTCATTCACTTACAGTAAATTCATTGTGTGTCAGACACCGTTCCAGACCTTACTGGGGACGGGGGATACACAGTGAATGGGATACTATTGCTGGCTTCAAGGAGCTCACAGTTTAGAAGGGGTGGGGATGAGGGGTTATACAGCAAAGGTTTTCCAGTCTTTTCTTCAACATCTCATGCAACAGATATCTCTGTGTTCCTAACCTCCTTGAAGTCTCCATTTACTGTACCTTGTTCCATGATTCCACATGATGGTTCTTCAAGTATTTATTCATTTATTCAAATATTAAGTCATTCCTTTTCCACATGATAGTTCTTCAAGGATAAAATGGAATAAAATTCATATACTCAAAAAATTATATGCCACACTCTGGGAATTCAACGGCCCTTGCCTTAAGCTCCTCACAGTTTTGTGGCAGATATTGACAAGCAAATAGACAATTACAAAGTGATGTGACAAGAAGAATGACTGAGGGACTGAATATAGACCTCTAAGTGTGTGACCATCTGTGTAACGAGAGGGAGGATCTGACCTCTGTGCAAATATTAGCCAGGCTAAGAATCACAGTGGGAGTCCAGGAAGAGGCACTGTCAATCAGCAATCACTGGTGGTATAACCAAGCATGGTAGGTTAGGGGACTCCTCTGTAGAGAGCATGTTTGGAGAAAGTACAGGCCCTAGACCAGTGTGTTTCAAATTTAGTGGACATCAGAATGACCTGCGGAACTTATTAAAGCAGTTTTCTGGGTCCCTGACAGTTTGAATATATGTCCCCACAAAATCTCATGTTAAAATGTAATTCCCAATGTGGGAGATGGGACCTGTTGAAAGGAATTTGGGTAAGAGGGATGGATCCCCTCACGGCTTGGTGCTGTCCTTGCCACAGTGAGTTCTCATGAGATCTGGTTAAGTGTGTGGTATTTCTCCCCCGACTCACTCTCTTGTTCCTGCTTCTCCCATGTGACATACCTGCTCCCTCTTTGCCTTTTGCCATGAAAAAAAGCTCACTGAGGCCTCCCTAGAAGCCGAGCAGATGCCAGCTTCGTGTATAGCCTACAGAGCCATAGGTCAATTAAATCTCTTTTGTTTATAAATTAGCCCACCTCAAGTATTTCTTTATAGCAATGCAAGAATGGCTTAATATAGTCCCATCTTCAGAATTTCTGATTCAGTAAGTCTTTGGAAGGGGACAAGAATTTGCATTTCTAACAAGTTTTAGGTAGTGCTGATATTATTGATCTGAGGAACCACACTTTGAAAACCACTGCCATAGGCAATTAGACAAGGAAGAAATCACTTAGTTTTATATATAAAAGTTATAAGTGCCCCAGGAGTGTAGATAACAAAGCTTTGCAGTTATTTAAAAGTGGATAACTTTTGCAATTCAGTAAACTGTTACTGAGTCTTGCTATATGCGAGACACTATTCAAGGCCCTGTTCTTTTCTAGGGTCAACCCCTCTTCACTCCCACATTCCCAGTGGTTTCCAACCCTGTTACCAGATTGGTTTTTCACTACAAAAATATAAAAGTGTCCTTTTTGCTGACATTGACTTAAGATAACCTTAGGCAAGGTTGGAGTCAAGATCAAAGCTCAAAACCCAAATTTACACCTGACTAGCCATGAACTGTGGAAATTAATTTAACTCACTTAATTGTAACTTTTCCAATATATAAAATGGGGAAACATTTATAGGGATTTTGTGAAGATAAAATGAAATATCAACTTGCCTAGTGCCTGAAGCACAATCAATGCTCAAAAAGTTCTAGCTCAAAAGGGATAGTCTTTTCAATTAATTATGCTGGACCAGTTAGTTATTTCTATCCTGACTCCCACTTCACAAACAAAAATTGATTTTGGATAGATTGTAGAAGTACTTGAGATTGGTAAATGATAAAGCTTTTAGAAGAAAACATAGGGTAATATCTTCATAAACTTGGAGTAGGCAACAGTTTCTCAAACAGGATATAAAAGAACTAGCAATAAGGGGAAAATCTGGTAAAGTCAACTACATTAAAATTAAGAATTTTTTTATTATCCAAAGACACCATTAATAGAATAAAAGGAAAATTTATCAATAATAAGAAGGTATTGCAATACATGTATCTGACAAAAGCATATATAAATAACTCCCATAAGTCAATAAGGTAAAGTCAATCTCTCAGAAAAATGACAAAGAATTTGAAGAGGTCCTTCATAAAAGAAGATAGCCAAAAAACCAAAAAAAAAAAAAAAAAAACAATTGAAAAGCTACTCAATCCTTCATTAGTCATGAGGAAAATAAAAAAGTCTATATTGTACACACTCATCAGTATAGCTAAGATGAAAAAGTGAACAATGCCAAGTGTTAGTGAGGGTATAGATGAAAAGAAACTCTCATACACTGATGGAGGAATGTAATTTGTATAACTATTTTGGAAAACTCTTCAGCAATCAGTATCAACCAAAGCAAAGCCTATGCCTATCCCATCACCCAGAAATTCCACTTCTAGTTGTACACCTACCAGAAAGAGATGCATGCACGTTCACCAAAACATATTTATTGTAATACTGTTTATAACAGATCCGAAATGGAAACAACCCAAAGGTCTAGCTAGAGTAAAATAGATAAATATATGTGGTACATCAACATAAGAGAAAACCACACAGCAACAAGAATGAATGAACTACTACTACATGCAACAACATGGATGAATTTCATAAGCATATGATTAAGCAAAAGAAGACAGACACTATTCAATTTATGCAGTGTTCTAAACCAGTCAAAATGAATCTATGTTGAGAAGAGACTTTTGCTTCTGATCAAGGTGGAATAACTGGGACCAAATTTATTCTCTTGCCAAAACCAACCAACCAAACAAACAAATTAAGACAAAATAGAATTAACTATGGTTTGCATGACACTGAACAGCAGGAAAAGGAGGACAGTAATTTCTGAGAGATAGTAAACAAGCAAGGCAAGCCATGTGATTGTCCCAGTTTACCAACTTGAGTTCCCAGATTGTAACACAAGGAGAGAAAACTACAGTAGAGCCCAGAAGACTCTTTGAGTTTAAGGGACAAATATGAGAATCCATGAGCAAGTTGTCTAGAGTTCTCAAGACAAAGAACCAGAAAGGTGCATGCAGTTCAAAGAGAGAATGCTGAACATCTGCTGAGGCTCCCCATGGGGTATTCAGCAATTTCTGATGTGTACATGCATATGTCATAATGACCCAAGGCAGGGAAAGAACCTGGGTTAGAAAGGATTAGAGGGGATAGTGCCTGACACTTACACAAGGCTGGGAACAGTGCCTATTCCTACCAACTGTACTAGAAAAAGTTACAATTGTTAGGGCATTGAGTAGATGCAAAAATCTTCCCAATGCTAGAGAAGGTCCTGCCTTAGTGTTAATTAGTTTTAGACTGGTCACTGCTTTAGATCCATCTAAATCATAAAAACAGGAACCAAAATGATCAAACTGTCTCCAATTAATTTAACTGCATCCTGGTATAAAGACTGAGAAAATTTCTAGGAATACAAAAACATCCAACATAAAACAGGATAAAATTAACAAAGTCTGGTATTTAATCAAAGATTACAAGGTATGTAAAAAAGCAGGAAAGTAAGACCAATAATCAGAAAAATAAATAAATCAACTTAAACAGAAATTACTCAGAGATGAGAATTAGCAGACAAGGATATTTTAAAGAGTTATAACTATATTCTGTATGGCCAAAAAGTTAAGTAGAGACATGGAAAATACAAAAAAGACCTAATTTAAACTGTTAGAGATAAAAACTAGAATATTTGGGACAAAAGAACTATACAGGATATGATTAATATCAGATTAGACAAAGATTAGTGAAATTTAAGGCACAGCAATAGAAATGATCAAAAACAAAAACAGAGAAAAGATATAAAAAAAAAAAGAAAATTAGTGAGCTATCAGACAACTTTAAGCAGCCTAATATTTTGTAATTGGACTACCTGAAAAGAGGAGAGAAAGATTTAAAAATCTGAAAAATAATAGCTGAAAATTTCATACTTTTGGTGAAAACTTTAAGTTCAGAGATCTAAGAAGCTCAAGAAAACTCAACCACAGAAAATCTGCAGAAAACTACATCAATGCACATCACAATCAAATTCCTCAAAATTGACACTAAAAGGAAAATCTTAAAAACAGTCAGAGGAACAAAAGACCATGTTTTATACTGAAGAACAAAATTAAAGATGACAGGATTTCTTGTTGGAAACAATGCATGTAAAAGATCTTTGAGTAACAACTTTATAGTACTGAAAGAAAACAACCTGTCAATCTAAAATTTTATATCCAGCAAAAATATCTTTCAAAAATAAAGGTTAAATAAAGATGTTTGTGTACATATAAAAATTGAAATAATTTATAGAAAAATAAAAAGGATTTCTTTAGGCAGAAGGAAATTCATACTGAATGAAAACCTGTGTTTATACAAAGGTATAAAAAGCAATAGAAATATTAGCCATGTGAGTAAATGCTGTGGTTTGGATATGATTTACTTGTCCCCACCAAAATTCATATTGACATTTGATCCCTGATGTGGCAGTGTTGGGAGATGGGGCAGAGTGGGAGGTGTCTGGGTCATGGGGGCAGATCCTTCATGAATGGTTTGGTACTGTTCTCATGACAGTAAGTCAGTTCTAGCTCCAGTAAGGTTGAATTAGTTCTTGAGGGAATGGATTAGTTCTAGGGAGAGTAGGTTGTTATATAACCAAGACATCCCTTAGGTTTTGACTCTCTTTGCATGTGTCTGCTTCCCCTTTGACCTCTCTGCCATGCTTTGTAGCACAAAAGCCCTTGTCAGAAGCCAATGTCATGTGCTTTAACTCCCTAGCCTGTGGAATCATATGCCAAATAAACATTTTTTCTTTATAAATGACCCAGTCTCAGATATTCTGATATGGCAACACAAAATTGACTAAAACAATAAACATAAAAAAAAAACTGAAAAAAGTTATTTAAACCTTTTAAAAGACAATTGACTAAGCAAATATAATAATAATGTATTGTGGGATTTATGGCATATAAATATATGACACCAATAGGGGTGGGGAAAATGGAAGTATTATAAAGCTTTTATATTATACACCAAGTGGTACAATGTCTGCCCTGATCTGAATGTGTCCCCCCACCTCCTGCAAACTCATATGTTGAAACCTAACCCCAAAGGTAATGGCATTGGGAAGTGGGGTCTTTTGGGAGATGATTAGGTTATGAGAGCAGAGCCCTGATGAGTGGATTACTGTCCTTATAAAGGAGACTTCAGAGAGCTTCCTTGCCCTTCCCACCATGTGAGGACCCGAAGAGAAATTGGCAGTCTGCAACTTGGATAAGGCCCTTCACTAGAATCTGACCATGCTCAACCTGATATTGGACTTCCCAGCCTCTAGAACTGTGAGAAATAAATTCTATTGTGTATAAGATACCCAATTTATGACATTTTGTTATAGTAGCCACAATGGACTAAAATAATATAACTTAAAAGTAGACT
This sequence comes from Nomascus leucogenys, assembly GCF_006542625.1. NCBI lineage: Eukaryota > Metazoa > Chordata > Mammalia > Primates > Hylobatidae > Nomascus > Nomascus leucogenys. The sequence goes on along the minus strand of NC_044384.1, from coordinate 52,814,428 downwards.
GCTAAAGTTAATGATGCATATTTACCCTAAAAGAATGATAAAAAAAAAACCTAATAAAAGAAATAAAATTGAATAATTAAAAAATCAATTAATCCAAAAGATGGCTGACAAAGGGAAAAAGGGAACAAAGAAGACAAGAGACAAATAGAAAGCAAATAGCAAGGAGATAGTATTTAAATTAACCATATCAATAATCACATTAAATATAAATGGTGTAAACAGGTCAATTAAAAGATATTTATGTTTATTGGATAAAAAAGCATAGCACAACAATATTCTGCCTTTAAAAGGGCACTTCAAATATAAAGACAGAAATAAGAGTAAAAGTTTGAAAAAAGATATACCATTATAAGACCAGTCAAAAGAAAGCTAGAGTTTCTATATTGAGCCAGGCAAAATAAATATTACCAGGTATAAAGAAGGTCATATCATAATAATAAAAGGACAATAAGTCACAAGGACAAAACAATGCTAAGTGTTTATGTCCCTAAAAACGGAGATTCAAAATACATGACACAAAAACTGATAGGGCACCATTGAAAAATAGTCAAATCCACAATTGCTGTGAGAGAACTCAATACCTCTCTTCCAATAAAGAATAGAACAAATAGACAGATACTCATCAAGGTTATAATAGACTTGAAAAACATCATTAATCAAACTGGCTTGATTATTAAGAAAGACTCTATCCAACAATAGGATAATACACACTTTTCAAGTGCACCTGCAATATTTAACAAAATACAACATAAGTCTTGTCCATAAAACAAATCTCAATAAATTTAAAAGTATTCAAGTCATGTAACGTATGTTTTCTGGCCATAACGGAATTAAATTGGAAATCAATAATGTGAAAATCTCTAGAAAATCTAAATAACACAAAGGTCAAAGAGAAAATGAAATGAATTTTGAAATGAACTTTGAAATGAATGAAAATGAAAGCATGACATATCAGAATTTTAAAAATGTCCCTGAAACAGTACCCAGGAGGAATTTTATAGTGCTTAACACCTATATAAGAAAAAAAGAAAAGTCTCAAGTTAATGACTTCAACTTCTACTTTAAGAGACATGAAAAATGAGAGCAAATTGAACCCAAATTAAGCAGAAGGAAATAAAGAGAATGAAAAGTCAAAGAATAGACCAAGATAAATATATGCAAAGCATATCACTAATAAAAGAATTATATCAGAATACATAAAGAAAACTTAATTTAAAAACCAACCATAGAATAAAGAAATGAACAAAAGATTTGAACAGGCACTTTGCCAAGGAAGATATAGGGATGGCAAATAAGCATATGAAAAGATGCTCAACATCATTAGTTATCACAGAAATATAAATTAAAGCACCATGATATACCCCTACATACCTATTTAGAATGGCTAAAATGAGAAAGACTGACCATACCTGCATTGTCATTGATGTAAAGGATTGCAAATATCATACATTCTTGATGGTAACATGAAATGGTGCAACCATTCTGGAAAATAGCTTGGCAACTTCTTAAAAAATTAAACATATAACTACCCTTGATCCAACCTTCCTAGGCATTTTTCCCAAGAGAAATAAAAGAATGTCCGTACAAATACTTGTAAACAAATGTTCATAGTGGCATTATTTGTGCCAGCCAGAAACTGGCAGCAACTCAAATATTCATCGAGGCTGCGCATGGTGGCTCATGCCTGTAATCCCAGCACTTTTGGATTGCTAGAGGCCAGGAGTTTGAGACCAGTCTGGCCAACATGGAAAAATCCCGTCTCTACTAACAATACAATAATTATTTAGGCATGGTGGCAGGTGCCTGTAATCCTGGCTACTCAGGAGGCTGAGGCACAAGAATGGCTTGAACTTGGGAGGCAGAGATTGCAGTGAGCCAAGATCACGCCGCTGCACTCTAGCCTGGGAGACAGAGTGAGACTCAGTCTGAAAAAATAAGTAAATAAATAAATAAAATTTAAAAAGAAAGAAAAAAGTTCATCAACAGGAGAATGGATAAACACATTGTGGTATATCCAACACAATGGAAAACTACTCAGCCACAAAAAAAGAGTGAATTATTGATACATGCCACAATCTTGATGATTCTCACAATAACGATGTAGAGTTAAAGAAGCCAGATGGAAATGAGTACATACCACATGATTCCATTTATATAAAACTCTAGAAAATGTAAAATGGCCTATTGTGACAGTGATTGGGGTGGTAGGGAAGGGTCAAAAGGGATACAAGGAAACTCTTTCTTTAAATATGTGCAATTTGTTGTATATTAATTATACTTCAATAAAGCTATTTTAAAAGCTAATGGCATAGAGCCGAGTGTTAGTGATTGGAAGAAGGCTGGAGGGATTCTGGGGTGCAAGTAACTCTTTGTTTCTTGATCTTCATGCTGGTTACGTGAATGAAAATGTATTGGGTTGTTAGGATTCACTTTTTTATAAGTATGTTATGCTCCAAAAAATATTTTGCTTTAAAAGTTATATATGTTTCACTTCCAAAAATAATCTGTAGCCAATGGCTTTTTGGTAGTGAGCCTTAAAACTCTCCATCAATTAATTAATGGCCTTAGCATTTTATCTGTATGTTTCATGTCATGTATAATTTTCTCTAGCATGCTGTAGTAATTTAGGTGTTTGCTGTGTCTTCCCTGTAAGACTATGTGTGCCTCATTCCTTTGTGTCTCATTCCTCATGCACCCTGCAGAATCTGTCTTACGTCTTGCTCATTATCACTGGTTGAAAATTGTGTTTAATAAATGAACACAAATTTGTTGAGGAAAAGAAAGTTCTAGTCCATTGCAATCCCATGTTCCTTGCCTTGTTACCTTTCCACAGTTTTCTTTTATTCTTCCCTTCCCTTCCTCCTTCTGCTCTTCAGGCCTATCTTATTTTTCTTCAATATGCTTGCTGCCTCCCCAGTGTGGCTGGAATGGAGTGAGAAAAGGAGGGAAGAGAAGGTAATAAGGTCAGAGAGAAACTTGGGGCTGAGATCTGGCAGCATGGGGATAGGGATTTGTAAGGTTGTGTGAAATGGGGACCTATGCAGTCTCTGAACCCACTTATATATTAAAATGATCACTTAAACATATCTGTTGAGATTAGACGGTGGTGAGTATAGGATAAGAGGGAAAGAAAGCAGGGTCACTTCTTAAGAGGCTACAGCATATTTCAAACAAGAGATGATGGGGGCTTAGACCAGGGCAGTAGCAGCAATAATGGGGGACAAGTGGTGCTTGACATTTTGAAAGTGGAGTCCTCTTAATTCTCTGATGGATTAGATATGGGATGTGAGAGAAAGAAAGGAATCAAAGATGATTCCAGGTTTTATTGCCCAAACAACTGTAAGTAAGGATGAAGATGCCATCAATGGACATGTGGAAGACTGTAGACTCATGGGAAGAAAACTGAAAAACATGTTTAGTTTGGACATATTATGCTTCTTAGACTTTTAATGATAAATGTCAAATATGCAGTTGGATATATAAAGCTGGGATCCAGAGAGAGATGTGGTTGGATATGAATTTGATGATTAACAGCATGAGACTAGTTAAGGTTACCACGGTGTAAGGAGGGAAGAGGACAAAACAGCATTGAGCTACCTCAGTGTTAGAAAACTAGGGAAACAGGAGGAAGCAGCAAGGAAACTAAGAAGCACTTGCCAGTGAAAGCAGGAGACGGTGGTGACTTAGATGCCAAGCAAAGACAGTTTTCTGAGGAGGAGGGAGTGATCAACTGTGTCAAATGTTTCTGACAGGTCTGATGAAGACGAGGACTAAGACCTGAACACTGGATCTAGTAATAGGGTGTTCATTGATGGCCCAGAGCAGTTTTGTGAAAGTCCCTGTGGAAGGGCTTTGAGGAGGAATGGACAAGAAGAACTCCTTTGAAGAGCATTGCTGCAAGAGGCAGAGCAGTGGGCAGTTGTTGTGAGGGAAAGTAGGGTTAGAAGAGAATATTGAGGATGGGAGGAAAAACGGCATGTTTGTGTGGTGAAGGAATGATCCAGCGAAAAAAGGAAAAATTGATGTTGTTATCTGTCACTTATGTTCCTGTTCATATCCCACCCTGTTCCTATGTTTGGGGATCCCAACTTCGAGGCTGAGCCCACACATCCTAGATTCTCACTTTCCCAGAATCCACAAAGATGGGGCACAGGAACAAGAAGCTCTACTACCAGATGCCTCAGCCCCTCAGTCTGAATTAGAAGCGAGTGACATGAAGAACAGATCACACCACATCTATTCTGGAAACAGATGCTAGTGAGCCTTCAGACACAGAAAGTTTGAGAAAAAGAAAAGTGTTATGTTTTCCTTTAAAGGATTTTATAATCACTGAGGGTGGGGATTGACACTCTCTTATTTACCATTGAAGCTCCTGAGCCTAGCACAGTTCCTGATACCAAGTAGAAGTTTATTAAATATGTGATGAATAAATAAATGAATACAGACTAGTTTTACTTAGTTGGTTGAATGACAGATTGGAGTGTGAAAAAATTCACTTCAAAGGTATACTTCAATCACTATCCCTTGTTTAGCAGACCTTAATCAGACTTAAAGGGACAGAACTGAAGCTAGGATTGCTTTGAAATTCTTTCTTTTTTTTTTTTTTTAAGGAATGTGATTTTGTGTGCCTTGATATCAGACCTTATATTTGGGATTGACTAAATGGCCTGTTTAACATTTCACATGATGCATTAATACTGGAAAAGGAGAAGAACAGGACAGAAAAATGAAAAACAATAGCATTTTTTTTCTTGAGCAATGCAATAGCATTAAGCCACTATAATAGTTTTAAATAAAAAGAGCAAGCAGAGAAATAATTATGCTTGAGTTTAAAGTGGGCATTTTTACTTATATACCTTGCAAATCCACTGTGAGTCAAGTTTCTGTAAATATTCATTTGCAGGCTCTTTTGTTTAGTCGAAGTTTTCATTTCCTTATAATCTGCAGGCAGACACCCTAAATGCAGCTCAAATACTTAAACACATCTCATAACTTCAAACTACTCATTAAGAACATTTGTCTACTAGGCATGATAATCACCACTCTCCTCTCCCCATGTTGCTGTCGATGACAACCAATAGGAAGGAGTGGGAGGGACACCTTATGGTTTAAACTGTCTCTCGTAAATTCTAGAGGATTCAAATCTCAGACTATCCACACAGAGGTCTCCATGGTTAATCTTGCTTAGCATGGCAGGTGTTAAATCTGTCCCAACCCAGAGTATTTCCACTTCATAGTAAAAATACTTAGGTACCATGAGCTTTTTTTTAAAAAAGGAAGAATCACAGAAATTAAAGAGAGTTTAAACCTTAAATTTTATTGTCTGGGGAAAAATCAGAACTTTTAGGTCCAGAAATGAAGGTGGTTTTAAAATGGTACTAGTAAACTAATGTTGATGACTGTCTCGTAAAGAATAACCAAAGAATCCAAGAAACGTTCTTTATCTGTGACTTTTTACGCTACCAACATAGAGCCAAGATTTCTGTCAAGCCACAAGTATTGCTACGAAGACACTGTAAAGGCAGTTTAATATTATCTTAAGATAAATGAGGAAGCAATATGATAAATGAGTAAAAAGAAAGACAACAAAAGAAAGAAAAACAGAAAGACTATATTCAATTTAATTGTTTTTAGAAAATTACACACAATCTTAAAAATAAAAGAGTTAGAACTATGTCTGGAGGAAAGTAAAAGCAAAACAGAACACTTACTTTGTTCTAAATATGGCCATTTGGAAACTGTGAACTGAGATTACACAGAGAGATTCTGATCATAAAATAACAAGTTGTATTAGTTTGCTAGGGCTGTCATAACAAAATGCTGCAGAACTGTGGGCTTAAACAAAGATGTATTCCTCACGGTTCTGGAGGTTAGAAGTCCAAGGACAAGGTGCTGGCAGGGCACGTTTCATTCTGGGGCCTCTCTCCTTGGCTGGGGGATGGCCCTCTTTCTCTTCTCCCCTTGTCTTCACATAGTCTTTCCTCTCTGCCCTTACAGGTTTGATGTCTCTCTTTGTGTTCAAATTGCCTCTTACAAGGATGACTGTCAGAATGGATGGAGGCCCACTCTAAAGGCCTCGTTTTAACATAATTATCTGTTTATAGGCCTTATCTCAAAATACAATCACATTCTGAGGTACAGGGGTTAGGAATTCAACATATACATTTTGAGGGCACACAACTCAGTTCCTAACACTAGATTTCCGAAAAGATTTTACACATCAATGTATATATTTAAAAGATAATGCTAGAAATGTGTTTTTCATTTTTCTTTTCTCTTATAATTTTTCTGAGGACCAAAGTGACCTAATTCATAATAGTTATGATCAGCCAGATGCTTACTCTGTGTTGTGTGTGTGTGTGTGATAGAGAGAAAGACAAAGAGACACAGGGAGACAGAGCCAGAAAGAGCGATTTTCTCAGTACCCTGTCGCAATACTTTTTCTCTTTTAATTTCTGATAACACTTTTGCTAGGCAGCCTCCCAAATGGCTCTCAGTGGTCTGCACCTCCTGTTCATGCCCTTGTGTATCCACTTGAGTGTGGGCTGGATTTATTCTTTTTTAGGGGGTGGGGGTGGACAGGGTTTCGCTCTATTGCTCAGGCTGAAGTGCAGTGGTGCAACCTTGGCTCACTGCAACCTCCGCCTCCTGGGTTCAAATGATTCTTTGCCTCAGCCTCCTGAGTAGCTGGGATTACAGGCGTGTATCACCGCACCCAGCCAATTTTTGTATTTTTAGTAGAGATGGGGTTTCACCATGTTGCCCAGGCTGGTATCAAACTCCTGGCTTCAAGTGATTCACCCATCTCAGCCTCCCAAAGTGCTGGGATTACAGGCGTGAGCCATTGTGCCTGGCCTGGATTTACTGATTCTTTCCTAATGAGTAGTATATAGCAGAGTGACAGGACATCAGCTCTAATATTAGGTTGTGAAAAGACTGTGGCTTCCATCTTGGGTGCCTCTCTCCTCGAGGGCTCACTTCTGGGGAAAGCTGGTGGACGTGTCTTGGGCAACCCTGCGTAGGGTCCCATGTGACTGAGATGGAAGCAGAGCTTGTGAGACCTGCCAACAGCCACATGAATGAGCCTGCAAGTAGCAACCCTTAAGATGACTGCAGCCTTGTGGCTCATGCCTGTAGTCCCAGCACTTTGGGAGTCCGAGGCGGGTGGATCATGAGGTCAGGAGATGGAGACAATCCTGGCTAACACAGTGAAACCCCGTCTCTACTAAAAAAAAAAAAAAAAAAAAAAAATACAAAAAATTAGCTGGGCGTGGTGGCGGGCACCTGTAGTCTCAGCTACTCGGAGGCTGAGGCAGGAGAATGGCGTGAACCCAGGAGGCGGAGCTTGCAGTGAGCGGAGATTGCACCACTGCACTCCAACCTCGGCGACAGAGCGAGACTCCGTCTCAAAAAAGAAAAAAAAAAAAGATGACTGCAGCCTTGAGGAAAACCCCAAGGTAAAACTTTCTAGCTAAGCTGGCTGGATTCCTGACCCACAGAAACCGTGGAATAATAGATGGCTGCTGTTTTCAGCTGCTAAATGTTGACATAATTTCTTATGCAGCGGTTGATAACTAATACAAGCTCAGCCTGCAAATGTCAGTCCAAATTTTCCTTTTCAAGCTGTAGCTTGGGATACATGAAAAATAAGCAAGTGTTTTCAAAAATCAGTTTCAGAAAACTTTCATTAACAGCTTTAAATTGAGATGAAAAACCTAGGATGAAAGTTTTCAACACAATAACAAACCTGAAAAGAAAGACTGCTTTGCTTTGTCTTTCTATTATTAAAACAAAATTGCTTATTGTGTATCTTAATGTGATTGACTTATATTTTAGTTCTATAATAATTTAGTTTAGGCTGAAATTTGAAAAAAACAAATCAGCTGCAATTTAATTTCCCTTTTAAGAGAGAGCTAAAAGTTCAAGAATTACAAAATTAACAGTGTCAGCAATAAGAAATTACATAGTTAATATGAAATGCCCATCTGGATGACAGAGCCAGATTCTTTACTCATTGCTCACATGTCTTATAAGCCAGGAATGGGTCTGGTCCAATCTCTGAGTCCATCATGATCTGCTTCTCGTGGTGCTCAGGCACCTGCCCTGTCCATCCAAGATGATGTGGGCAGGCCTGGGTGATACCCAGGGTAGTCTATCATGCACCATTCTTACACTCTCATTCTTCGTACTTATGCTCTTACAACTTATACCCTGTAAACATGATTCCAAGTCAGCAACAATTTTTTAATTGGAAAGCTTTAGACACATTGATATAGTTTGGATGTTTTGTCCCCTCCAAATCCCACGTTGAAAGGTAACCCTCAATGTTGGAGGTGGGGCCTGGTGGGAGGTGTTTGGGTCATGGGAGCAGATCCCTCGTGAATGGCTTGGTGCTGTCCTCATGATAGTGAGTGAGTTCTTGAGAGATCTGGTTGTTTAAAAGTGTGTGGTACATGCAGGATGTGAGGGAGAGGAAAGGCCTCTTCTTCTTCATTGCTTTTATAATCATTGGTTAACAGTTAGGGTAGCAGTGCTTCCATATAGGACAAAACCGAACTCCATGGGCTGGAGAGGCTGCAAGGCAGGAAGGGGGATACTTGCCCCAAAGGATGTTAAAGAATGGGCAGTTTCATAATTTTCAGATTATACAGAGGATACAGACTCTAGTTAAAGTACCGCCTTGGATTTCTGTCCAAAATACTCTCTTGTCCCTCCACAGTGTGCATGTATGTGAAATGCATGGCTGCATGCATGTGTGTGTGTAATCTAACATCAGATGCTATATCTATGTGTATATACAGGTACCTAAACTATGCCTAATCTCTTAATTTGACTCTATACTGCTTGTCAGAGAAAAGCAGTAGAACATTTGTTGATTTAGGCCATATTTCCTCTATCGTCAGCAATAATCCTTTGTATTTTAAATTTTAAATCCTTTGTATTTTAAATACATGTCCCACAACTATCAGAAAAATATACAGTATTTTTTGCTAGTATTTTAAACATCTTAGCACAATGAGTCATAGCATGGGTCTGGAATTCTGACCTCCTGAGTTCCAATTTTGCTTTACTACTTGCTAGCTACGTAGGTGTGTTGTTTCATTCTGTGAATTCCACCTTTTCATCTTTAAAAGGGAATAACAGCAGATGTTACTGACAGGGCTATAGAGTGCTTAGGATCCACACACAGCTATTAATCAATAAATGTTGGTGATCATGCAGAAAGGTGGAACAACTTTCTTAAAATAAGTAATTCTCCAGCATATAACTGCAAACAAAATTCTAAGTAGAGAAAGTGTTATTATTAGTAGTATAATCCTGAGCTATAAAATAAAATGCTCCAGTAATATCTATATTATCGATTCTAAACACAATAGTTATAATGTAATCCATCTTTCTAAGCCATCTGTGAGGGTTTGGTTACTTCTTCTTACATAATCTCATTGAAGAGGATCCCATGGCATGGAATTAGAGGAGAAACCACTATGTAGTGATGAGATTTATCTGCACAACGCAAGATTTCTAGCTAAGCTGCATGTAAAAGGTATGTCTTGACTTGCATCTTAGACAATAATGCCATGGGAAAGAGTTCTGCAAATGGACTTGGAAACTTTTGATAAGGAAAGGGTTAAGATAAATGTGATCCTGTAGCTTGGTGGCCATTCTATGACACCACCATAGAATAGCACTTAAAATTAATCTCCAACTGCGAATCACATTCCCTTTATAATAGCACATAACCACTTTACTATACTACCTAACAAGACGTTTTGGGTAATATCACTGCCTTCAAGGCCTGGGAATAAGGATCAACCATGATTTTTCGGGCCTAATATAAATTTCTGCCACAGGCCTCTATTCAGGGCCTGTATAGGGCCATTTACATATACTCTCTGTCATTAATTTTTGCCACAAAGCACACAGTTCTAAACCATAGCATATGATGTGGAACTATGAAGAAGCATTATTTTTATTTTGAATTCCCATTCTGCATAGCTAGTTATTTTGCATCCTTTTTGTTCTGTCATCAACAGGAGGAGCAGTGTCAACAGTCACAGCCAGCTGTTGCTGAAGGGCCCAACACCAAATCCCAGCTGAAGAACAGCTTCTCATCTTTTGAGACACAGCACAGGGTGATGGGCATGGAGCTCTTCCACACTCCCCACAGTCTGACGTGGCTCTCTCCATTGTGCCCTCCTGGCACCCTGCTCATATTTTATTCTGGCATCTGTATCGCTGCATCTCACTCACTGGTTTGCACTCCTGTATCCCCTTTGAGGGAATTAAACCTCATGCTACTGTAATCCCAGGATCTGATACTGAGATAGACACAAAACGGATATTTAAAAATTTTTGATAATCAATGAATGGACAAGGAGAATAAATAATATGAAAGATGAAATAAAGAAATAAAAGTATTAATGAGAGTATAAACATATCCAGATTGGGCTGGGTGCAATGGCTCATGCGTGTAATCCTAGCACTTTGGGAGGCTGAGGTGGGAGGATCACTTGAGGTTGAGAGTTCGAGAGCAGCCTGGCCAACATGGCAAAACCCTGTCTCTGCTAAAAATACAAAAATTAGCTGGGCTTGGTGGTGTGTGCTTGTAATCCCAGATACTTGGGAGGCTGAGGCAGGCGAATCACTTGAACCTAGGAGGCGGAAGCTGCAGTGAGCTGAAATCACACCAACCTGGGTGACACAGTGAGACTCTGTTTCAAAACAAAACAAAACAATAAAAAAAAAAGGAAAAAAAAAGAAATCCAGATCAGACTATTATGTTGTAGTGTTCTTTTTCATTCATACCAAATGGGAAAGAATTTCCTGTCAATGCTGGCAGTCTCTAGCTATCATGTGGCAGCATCCGGGAAGGACCTTTGAGGCCACGCTCTTTCCCTCAGGGGACAGTGAGGTGCATTGTCCATGGCACCGATGGGTTTTTCTCTGGGTAGCAGGAGGTTCCACAATTCCCCAGCCCCATTTCCTTTTAAGTCATTCTGGTTATCATTTCAGTTGAAAGAATTGGAGCTACTTTTCACTTGGGAGAACATAATAAAAATCACTTATTCAATACTAAATTAGGATGGACAGCCTTTCTCTTGGGAAGAAAAGCAATAACAGATCACAATAATGAGATTGTGCAACAAGCTTTGAAAATGCTTATACCACGTTTATATGAAACAGTATTTGCTTACATTTCAGATATAGCTGTCGATTTATGGTTCAGAGCCATGGAGCAGGTAATAAATATGACTGTGACAACTTTCTGAAATCATTTTTATTACTTTTTAAAAATAAAAATACTATTTGCCTGTTCAATTCATATTAAACTATAGCTTCTAAAATACTCAACTTTGAATTTTCAAAATCGATTCCGGAAGGATGTAGTCCATAATACTATAATTCATTTTTCAAAGTAAATAGCATCACTGATGCAGTGTGTTCTAAAAACTTGTGTTCCAAGCATGATATTAGATTTTTAGTCCATATCATTGATATTGACTTTACCGGGTCTTATAAAATGCATTTCCAAAAGTAATTACATGTTTTGTAAGACGAAACTCAATATTTAACTTTAAATTTAAATAGAACAAACAAAACATTTAAAAGTTTATATAAAAAAATTGGTGAAAGAAAAAGAATTTCACTATATCATTTTGTATATCCTGAGAAAGTTATGTTTCTCTCTTTAACTTTCTAAATTCTAACAAATGAGGTCAAAATTACCTACCTTTCAGGGATTTTTCAGTATTATAATGTATAAAATATAACAGAGTTGGTAGTAAAGTTATTATTATTTAAATATTAAGGGAAGTCTATGGATAAAATAAAAATAAAAACAACAAATACATACAATTAGTTTAGTTGGGTACTTAGATGTTAAGTGGGACAGTGTGTAATGATGCAATTATTTAGTAGCTGGTTATAAAGCACATTTGTTAAAATAGGAGGGGAAACCCCTTAAATACAAGAGAACCACATAATAAAAATGCAACAGAAAAGCAGCTTGATGATGTGCACATTCAACTCAGTAACATGCTTGTAAATACAGAGATCTAGGCTGTCTTTGTTCATTTTGGGGGACAGATTCTAAATGACATCTCCAACTACCTCTTACCCCATCCCTGGTAGGATCACATTACAGATATCCACCCTGGTTTTCAAAGTTGTGCAGATAGCTAACCATGCTCCTAGATTCACCCCAGACCTCTGAATTGTCTAACCACATCTGCTTTGCTCTTAGTTTCCACACACAGAACTCTAGATTTGTTGGACATTTGAGGTCTTTAGCAACTTCAGCAAGAAAAAACTATAGACATAGAATAGTCTTTCAAGAATAACAAGATGAGTTAAGTGGCAAAGGTGTTCACTTATGAAGGGACTTATCAAAATTTTAGTCCAGGTATGCCTTGCTTTCAGAGAACTCAAATGTAGAGAATCTAAAATCATATATCTATTCTTTCAAAATTAATTTGTCGGGCAAGAGATATGTGACGTGGAAACACAGAGATGAAGACCTAGCCTAGCAGTCCACAGCCTAGAGAAACAGTCTTAAAGCCTTTTTCATTGTACAGCACTTTCTCTCCATCATTTATTTGTTTTGTCTATCTGTCTGTCTGTCTATCTATCTAGCTAGCTATCAATCTATCTATCTAGCTAGCTAGCTAGCTAGCTATTATTCTATCCATCCAACCATCCTTTATCATATACCACCGTGGTAGAATATTTTGATCTCATAAAATTTACCTCTACCCTAAAATAGAGATTTAAAAAGATAAAGAATACACACAAATGACATCTCCAACTCCCTCCTACCACATCCCTGGAGGGACAACATTACAGATACCCATGTGGGTTTCCAAAGTTGTATATATAGCTAACCATGCTCTCAAGATTCACCCCCCATCTCTGAATTGTCTAATCACATCTACTTTGCTCTTAGAACAAATGGAAGTTCTAATCATTTCTCCCTAGTAGATGATTTTGCATACACCTTGGGATATGAGCAACCCACACTGGAGATCACTGCCCCCAAAGGTTATAAGGCATGTGAACAGATCACCATCAGAAGGCACAGAGATAGAAGCAACTAACTCCCTAGGGGAATTGGAAAGACTTTACAGGGAGAAAAGATTTATAAACTGGTTCTTTGAAAAATGAGGAGGATACAAAACATAATGTAGGAGGTGATGATGTGTGTGCACATAATTATGCACTGATCTCCTCTAAGGGAAGAATAAAAAGCCAGACTGACTCTAGGACTGGATATTAAACTTGGTAGCTTAAGAGGAGGAAGAGAAAGAATTCTATTCCCTTGGAAAAGAGGCATGACCCTCGGCTGCTCACACTCCATGCCCAAGGAGTGCTGAGATGCTGCATCTAGTCCAAGAATGTATTTGGCTGAAGCATTAGCAAGAGAAGTATAAATAAGTTTGTTTTGCAAACAATTTTTTATTGCTTTCCTAGAAGTGCTTTTACTTTCAGACTATTAAGACAAGCTGAGATTCAGATGTGGAACTAGTTAAGAGAGAAAAGAAGGTTCATGGCTTAATTAGGTTGGAGGCTAGTTGGCCTGCCTTTAACTTTGTCTTGCAGAGACTTCATGGGGCTTGGAATAAAGGCATTATTAAAAAAAAGACAATGCCCTCCTGATTGTTTGCTGTGCACACCCTTCCTCAGAAACCTCAGAATGCATGGTGGGAGGGCAGGAGGGATAGGACAGAACTGAGTTATTGAGGATCTCATTTCAGATAAGGCTACTTATGACAGAAGTTTGGACTGGGTAAAATGTCAACACAAATGTGGGCTGTGGATTGGCACACTCAGGTGAGGAATGGCATAGAATCAGAAATACTCACGGAACAGAAGACATTTACCAGGAAGACGGGGGAAAGGCAGAGGGAACAGTGGAATTATGAGATAACAACCTAACCTCTAAACTCAGGGCCAAGCATATACAGAACATTTTGTGAATTTCAAAATGCTGACCCTGCAGAAAGACAATTTTTTAAAGAAATGCCCACTCAAGATTGACAAAGTAAAAAAAAAAAAGGCACATCCTTTGGGTGGATGAATGAGCAAAAGTCACTCCTTCCTTTAGGCTAATTCAGTACTGGGCCAGGGCCCACAGCTTGAGAAACAATGTAAGTGAGCTTTCAGCCCCCATTCACCCTGCAGTGCACAAACTGCAGAATCCTACCTGGAGGCCTGCACCATCCTTAATTTTTTTTTTTTTAATTCATTGCTCACTTGGAAGGCTACAATAGCCTTGCTATTTCCTTTATTGCATTATGTAGCCTCCTGCAACAAAAACTGAGCTCTTTGCCAATGTGGATCATCTTGATATTCCTAGAAACCAGGAAGTAAATGCAATATAGAAATGCAATACAGACCTATGTCCTTGACTTATGATGAATCAGCTTATGATTTTTCAGTTGTACAGTGGTGCAAATGCTATATCCATTCAGTAGAAATTGTACTTTGAGTATTCATGTAACCATTCTGTTTTTCACTTCAGTAAATTATTCAAAAAATTACATGAGATATTCAACACGTTATTGTGAAATAGGCTTTGTATTAGATGATTTTGCCTAACTGTAGGCTAATGTAAGTGTTCTGTAGGCTAGGCTAAGCTATGATGTTAGGTAGGTTAGATGTATTAAATGCATTTTCAGTTTATGATATCTTCAATTTATGATGAGTTTAATGAAATGTAGCCCTATATTAAGATGAGGAGCATCTGTGTATTACAGTTCACAGAAAAGCAAATATTCTATCTTTCCAGGAAAAATGTTAAGAAATTATGCAATGTTAAAGTAACGACTGTGTGAATAAACACATAAATTGTGAAGTTAGGTCAGAAGAGTAGTTTCAAGTGGGAGGAAAAGTTAATGGCAGAAATGTGAAAAGATGAAAATCTTTTACTAAGTTAAAAAACTGAAATTAAAATTAATTTCTCTGCACATTGTAACTCAACCACATGGGTTGGCTAACTAGATAGAAATCTTATAATTTGACGTAGTGCTACGTAAATTTAAAAAAGTTAACAGTATCCTGAAAATAATTTTAAAATAATAATTGTGTGAAAACTGGCATCGGAAATAACATCTGTTGTTTGTGTGAATGAAAAGTTTATTGAAAGGTTGAGGGCAGAGTGAGGTGGTAAGAGTGGCTTATTGAAATCAAAGCTCTAGAGTAATCTGCATAATAATTATCCTAATCATTTTCCTATCAGAAAAACTGATGATGTGTAGACTTTCCCATGACCACATGGCGAGTCAGGGGAACAAGGAATCAAATTCATGATTCCCAGTCCCAGACCACCATTTCATTATTCAAGAAGACCTAGATCTACCACTCATGGGAGGTTAGCCCAAAGCTCACAAACTAGGTCGCTGGGTGAAGTGCAGCGAAGCTTTCTTTGTTTCAATTTACAGGATGAAATAATGGGCATGGACCTGGTAAATTGTACTTGCAATTATTTTCTTAATTATAACTGCAGGGTAATTTCCGCAGATAGGGCGTATAATATAGAAAGATTTTTTCCACCTCATACTAAGGAGTAGGGCAATTGAAGGTCTTCCATTTCTCCTATAAGGTGTTGCTGAGACATCTGATATTCCTCACATATAGCACTTCGTGATTTTTTTGTACTTTACAACACCTGCACATGACAGCCAAAAGAAATGGTGGATTTGGAAAAGAAAATGAATTAAATTGGTTGTTGGGTATCACATGGACAAAAACAAGCTTTTGGGAGTTTTTCTGCTATACTTTTCACTTTTCAATCTATGGGCTTAGTCTTGTATATACACCATGAAATATGTTTTTCTGCTTGATTTTTTCCTATAAAAGACTGTAATGTAAGAATGTGTTATTTGCTCCAATTTTTCTCCCCATTTACTTGATCAGTGTGAGAAACTATTCTCCTCTAGCCTCAGATAACATGTTATTTATTACTATCACGTTTAGGTAAAACAGAGCCTGGAAACACATTTTATTGATTTCTTATGGAAATAGGAATATGAGTGTCTGAAAAAAAAAAGTACTCACAAAACAGAGATAAAAACCAAAACCAGAACTCGGTTTCACACCTAATGAAAGCAGAGAAGAACAATAAAGCGGAAGAACACAACCAGGCATAATAGGAGGAAGAACAGAATGAAAGATAGGCTTATAAAAAGGAAGAGCAAATTACTGCGAGCAACAGAGGGAAGGAGAATTTCCTCAGGGGAGGATTAAGGAGGGAAAAGGCCAGAGAGAAAGAGGCCACAAGAAAGCAATGGAAAGAATCAAGCAGGGCGGGGGCGTTTTGCTAGGCTGTTCTTTTCTGTCTTTTTTTTAAATTTTATTTCTTTCCTTAATAACACATTTGTGCTTCCAGTGGTAAAAGGCAGAGGCAGAGAAAAGATAAGATTTCTCACTTCAAAATTGTGCCCACTTTTAATGGTCCTTTTTCTCTAACCCATTTGGCACCTAACAATAATCCATCAAGAGAGGTGCTGAATCCTTATGTCGATAAACGTATTTTTTCCTCTCTTGGAAAGACATGCTACTAATTGTTTTATTTCAGAAAGTACTTTTGGCAATGCTGATTTTATATCCCTAAGTGCCCCCTAGTGACAAGGTCCAATTTCAAAATCTCTTTCACAGTAATTTTGTTCAACGGTTTCCCTTTTCGCAGTACAAATGTGGCTGTCGTAGGGACAAACAATCCAACTTTCGATCAATTTATTTTAATTAAGCAGAAAGGAGGGTTTCTTGAGTAGGTCTAGGACACCATAATAAATTACTGTTTTTCTTTATAAATTAATTTATAATTGGAAAAATTCACAGTCCCTTAAAATAAAAGCAGCACTCCCCAAATTACACTATTAACAAAATAAACTATTTGGACTGTGAGTAGTCACATTACCTTCTCCTCTGTTAAGTTATATGAAGACTCAGATTCGTGACATGGTTTCTTTTAATTCAGCTTGTGAAAAAACAAAATAGCAGCACAGACATGAAGAATGACAGGCTATAATTTTCCAGTTATGATTTCTCCTGATCACTTCTGATATTCCTATAATTCTAGCATGAAACATAGACATTGCAAGAATAAATGTTAAGGCTTAAATACTGATTTAGTGACTTGTGTGACATGGGCATATTATGTAATTTCTTTAAGCCTCAGTTTTATGTCTGTAAAATGGGAATACTACTACTAAGAATAAAAATATTGTGGGGATTAAATGAGACATTATATATCAAGCTTTTAGCAGCATCTCTGCATATGTTTAGGACTTAATAAATGATAGTTATTAAAATGCTCAGCCCAATAATTTATAGAGGCCAACCTTGGGTCTTTTCTTCTCTCTTTAAAATTTGGTGGAACAGATCTTAATACTTTGAAGCAGAGTCACAATGACCTTTAAATAGAGTGAGGATGATGTTTACTTCAAATCGATGCTATTTTTAGATTCTCTTTAGATCCTGAGTACTCAAGAGCTTAACTAGAACATTCAACAAATCCAGTTCTATTGTACCATGTTTAGCAAATTGCCTATGAATTTAAACATGCAAATAGGAGATATTATAACTTCTCTTCGTATATTATTTTATACATTAAAAGATCCTGGAATATACTTTCCTCATTTTATTGATGAGGAAACTGAGGCACAGAAGGGTTACATCAATTGGTTTCCATGGGGGAAGGGGCAACTCTCCAGGCGAGGCATCAACATCTCCTGGGGGTGAGGGGGAAGCTCTTCCTAGCTACGAACCCTCTTCTTCCACTAGGGGCAGGAGAAGCTTAAGATTTGAACAGTTCTGCCCTTGCAGTCCCTGAGCCACTATTATTGATGTAAGCATGTTGAATTTCTTAGCCAATTCTGGGATGGAAACAAAGTTAGGGACTACTGGGCTAGTAACTGATTTTGAATGAGAATCTAGGTCTATTATATTTATATTCCCATAGCTGCATAAGGAGACTTACTTCTAATTCTTTATTCAGAATTTTTAGCTTCAAATATTTGTGGTTTTTCTCACTTGCACTCCCTGTACCGCCCTAGTCTTACTTCCAGCACCTCTTTACAGAGCTAGTTAAAAGGAAAACTGATTAGCATGAAGTTAAAATGATCGATATGCCACTGGAATTTTCTCTCTGATGAAATCAGAAAAATAGATCTTAGTCTGTGCCCTAAGAGAGGAGGTCCACTGCTCTAGGCTTTATTAATTTTATTTATTTATTTGGTCAGGATCAAATGCTCATTGATGAATCTATTTTCAGAGCTCTCTAAAATGTATACCCCAGGTGTGGAGAGGGCATGCTATATTCATAGAAAGAAGTCCACCAATTCCAATGAACTTGATACAAATAAGTACATTGATTGTTCTGAAAACCTCCAGCAGTGTGTGGGTCTTGAACTGAAATTATAATGGTTTTCCCTGCCATATAAATTTTTATTATAATGCTGTTTGGCCTGTTAATTATTTAATTTCCATTCACTTGATTTCAAGATGGTTGAGATGTCAGAGATCATTAGTTGTTTATCCTCATGGTGTCCTAGATAGCCGGAACAATTGTTTGTTTCCAAAGCCCATTTGCCATCTGCAGTTGCAGCTCTTTTTATACCACATTTGCTTGCCTCCTCCACCATTCCAGATTCATTTATGTGATTGCTTCTCAGTCTTTCTGGGATTGCTGTAATTTTTAGCCGTTATTTTGGTTCAACCTGTCATATAAAAACTGCAGAGAAAAGTCCAATCTTCCTGAGATAGATTGAGTCAAAGCCAGCAAAGCCAGGTCATTTGAACAGCCTTGGTGCAGGTAAACTAGACACTGGTGAATGGGCAGAGTGGTGATCCTGTCATGGCAATATCAAACATAGCATGAAAGCAGGAGAGAGCACATATTATGCTTTGCGTATTCCAGTCCCCCTTGTGTGTATGTGAGCATGTGTACGTGCATGTGTGTGTGCGTGTATATGTGTGTGTGCGTGTATATGTGTGTGTGCGTGTATATGTGTGTGTGGGCATTCCATGGAGCTTACTTCAAGCTCCTAAAATTCCAGATTCAACAGGTGCAATCCCCACTCTGGTATCAAAGTCTCCATGGTGGAGAAACTCACTGAAGTGTGGATTCACTAAAATGTGAATTGTTGACAATGTTACCTCTTTATGACATTTTCTGCTTAAGTATCCCTTCAATTACAACTATTTAATAAAACAGCTGTCTCCTGTTTCCATAGTCAGTGAGAGATGGTGGCTAAGAGAGAAAGACACAAACAGACAGCACAATATATGTTTTGGAGGTAAAATTGATAGATAGCCCTTAATTGAAAATGTGGACTAAAGAAGAGGGAAAGTGTCAAGTCCTAAGTTTCCAGCAGGAGCAATGAGGTGACATTTACTGAACTGAGGGATTTTGGAAGAGGGCCGGGGTGAGGCAGGTAGCACTAATGGCATATCAATAGGCAGGTGGTTATGTGGCTCTCATGTTCTGAAGATAAGCAAGTGAAGAAGAGACATTGGCTTACAAGAGCAGATACAATCACTGTAGGAGGGAAAGAGGATAGATTAAAAAGCAAAAGGCCAAGCCACGAATAATCTAATGAGTAAAATTCCAATAGAAGAACAAAACTCAAAGGGATGGAAAAGGAACAGTCAGAAAGGGAAGGGGGAATCCTATTTTTCTGGAAGAGAGGATAATAAGATTAGGATAGGTCATGTCAGATGGACAATAAAGTGTCCTCTGAATTTAACAGCATGGAGATCAACCATTCGCAAGAGCAAATCAGTGGAGTGGCTGGGACAGAGCCAGACTAGGGTGAACATGGAGAAAATAGGGTCTGGGGGGGACAGGAAAGGGCATAGATAGCTCTTCTGAAATGCATCGCTAAGGAAAAGAGCTATATCTGGAAAGGGACACAGGCTTCAGGAAGATCATTTACTGATTGATTTATTTTTTGGTGGGGGAGAATACAGAGCATTGCAAATGCTGACAGAAAGCATCCCGTAGAGAAGAGTTTAAAGATCCGGAAGAGAAAGCGAGTCACTCATCAGGAAGGTTCATAGGAGGACACGGAGAGACGGGACCCACAGCATAGGAGGGACGACTCACCACTGATAGGGGGTGGGTCCACTCCTCCCTTGTAACAGGAGAGAAGGAGAAGACAATGAGAGCAAAGCATATTGGTGTATACAGATCTGGTGGAGATATCAGAGATAGATCTCAGCAGATGCCTTCTATTAACTTCTCTGGAACATGAAGAAAGTCATCCACTGAAGAGGAGAAGAAGATGGGGTTGGGAGATTAAATTTCAAACTAGGAGAGATATGGAATTGGTACTTCAGAGAACTGACCTAACGAAATTCAGCATGGTCAAACAATACTTTCAAGCATTTGTATTAATAACAACAATCAAGTAGTTAGAAATGAGAGCATATCACATATAAATCTGAAAAGCATTATCTCTCCTCTTACACTTGGTCCCTCTTAAGCATGCTATATTAAAACCAATCAATTTAAATGTAGTTCTTTCTCTAGTTTGTAGTTCTCCACCACTTAATATATCTTTTGGCTTTGAAACAGTGTGTATTGAGCAGATCTTTCTTTAAGTTGACAATCCTTAATTGGAAAAAGTGAAAATAAATTGCAAAAAGTGTTAAATGAGTTCCTTGCTAGGCTAGGAGGCAGTCGTTCATTCAACTGCTCCCCCTGTCCTCTTGTATCTATCTCTTTTCCCTACCTATCTCGGTTGCTTTCTTATTCCTTTAGCACCTAACACAGTGCTGGGCTCACAGGAAGTATTCTGGAATACTGGCATTCCATTCTTCTGCCATCATCAGGAGAGTTGAATCTTCAATGGCCCTTCAATCTTGAGACAGGATTGCAGCAAGTTCTTGTTTCTTTGGTTCTGTTCTATTGTTTTTTTTTTTTTCCTTTCTTTGTCAAAAATACTGAAACTCAGAATTGAAAACCAAAGGAATCACTTGCGAGTGCTCTTACTCTCGTCCTGTGCTCTTCTCTCCCACACATGTAGAAATATACCTCTATAGTTCAGGTAGGGTTTTTGCACTGTATATCAAGGACTTAAAGAAGAAAGGGGGTCCTGTTGATTCTGCTTAAATATTTTGTTGCAATTTGTAACAATCTGTAACTCTGAGTCAGTCATGGAATCTCAAGTCTTTAATGTTGAAAAGGATCGTAGAGACAGTTTCATCTCCCCTCCAGCCTGGACTACACTCTATTTTATGGATGACAAAACCTACAATGGTTAAGTGTGTGTCCTGAGGAGCCCATTCTGTAAAATAATGGCCTTGGAGTTTCTATGAACATGACAAAGAACTCTTTCCTAGGAGGACGCCAGGCATTTACATGCTCATTTTTCTAGCATGGTGTTCTGCACTCATTATTGCTTAATGAATGCTGGATAATTTGAATTCGTTGTTCATGATCCTTTACTGAAAAAAATAAGCACAGATCTTTGGACTAATGGAATTTGCCAAGTCATCATCAGGCTAAGGTCTGGGTCTTAGTATAATTTCCCTTCTTTCAGTTCAGAGTTAAAGTATTATAGATAGGTGGGTGAAGTAATGCCAGTAAGTATGGTAATAAATTTCTGACACATGGCATGCAATCTGTGAGGGCATTCCTTCACTTGGGCCTGTACTTTGGGCAGTAATGAAGTGGAAAATTAAATTAAATAAGCTTTTATTATTCTGTGGCTCTGTTGAAAAGGGTACCATCAAACACTTTAAATAAAAAACATATCTTCTGAAACAAAGCTTCTGAGTTCTTTGGCATTATTGAACTGTGAAGAAGCCTTCCTCTCATCCACTTTATGACTTTCTTTTCTTCTGCTTTTGCCTTTGGTAGAATCATATCCACGGTAAATTATTTGGGGTTGCATCAGAAATACACACTTCATGAGCCTCGGAGGTAAAACCAGAAGGCATAGTTTCTAAATTAAACCAGCAAAAGTAAAAAGGTAATACTTTTGTTTTATTATTTTCACATATCTAACCCTCTAACCTCAGTTTTCTGTGAAGCCTTATAAGTCTTAGACTGCAATATTTCTAATTCTACTAGGTTCTTTACTTAAATATAATTCTATCATACTCAGAATCATTCTCCTTTATAACATGTCTGAAGATACATAATTTTTTCATATGAAGTAAATTTATTTAAGATCACAAAATGATACTTGACAGCTGAAAGGGAGATCTCATATTCTTAACTTTTAGCCCTGGGGACTTAAGGGAGGTCACTCTCATGGTCTATGTTTTTTTCCTCACTTCGACTTTCTTCTTTTAGACTATTATAATTTTAGTGACATATGAAAAAAACAGCCTCCTCTCCCTGTGTTCTTGTCTACTGTAAGTCATTGGCCACACATGAATGTTACATGACTTGAAGTAATTGTCAGGGTGAAATCAAGACAGTTGTCTTACATTCAACTCAAGTGATCTGATGTTCCACCAGGACAGAGACAGGGCAAGTGCAATGCGAGGAGTGTGAGGTCTGCCTCAAACTTGTATCCTAACTCCTCCTCTGCTTCCTGTGGGGCTGTAGATGAGAAACAAAACTGCTCTGAACCTTGGGTTTCTCGTCTACAACATGAAGATAATAATGTCTTTGATATAGAGTTGGTCTGAGGATTGAACGAGAGAGAGTTCCCATCTCTCATCATACTCAAGAATTAGTACCTATCATTACTGTGTATTTTGGCATCAGCAGAAATGTCTCAAGGGATGATGGGAAGCCCCATCTTGACATCTGATTGGGAATTTCCTGATTGGTACTGTTTCTAAGGGGCTCAGGACACCAGATGCAGAAGCTATAGTCACTTGCAGAATTATGGCCATGAGTTGTCTCAAGGGCAGATGGGTGGGGAAGGGAAAGAGAGGGCTGTGAATACACTCAGCAGACCAGCCTCGGGTAGGCAGTGGCTGAGGAGTGACAGGTCTGCTGAGGCCAGGGCTCTTGGGGTGGGACGGGGAATTCAGACATTGTAAAGGCTCCCGGTGATTTCTGATATGCAGCCAAGCTTGAGAAGCCCTGGCATGGAGATTAACAATAAGGAGGACTTGAAGCCACAGGAAGATTTATCTCCGGGTCTTTTTGGGTAATTAGTGACATGGAAGTCTGTCCTGGACAATGTAGTAATAAAGTCAAAAAAGAATGACAAAATAGCAAGCCTATAATCATATGCATTAATTTATTTAAATTCCTATAATAAAACACCACTGAAGTGGTGCATTTTCTCTTAGTGAATGCAGTAATTATTTTAACAGAGCAGAGAGTGCTCATTGGTGTAAACAGACATGCTTCAAACAGTTCATAGAATCAGGCACACCAATGCCCTGTGTGCAGGGCCATGAGTGGAAGGTAAGGGATGCCGCCCAGGCAGAATAGGAGAGCCAGGGCCCCATGAAGAAAACTTTGAGCCATTCTCAGCCTGGGGAAAAAAACAGAGAAGAGCAGCGCCATGCAGTAAATCACTTGTTGAGGGGCCAAGTCAGGGTTAGCAGAGTGAAGGCTGCTAGAATGAGGAAATCCCATCAGGAAACTAGAGTGGCCACCCAGAACAGGGGTGGAAATTGCAAAGGGGAGATCTTTTAAGAGAAGACAATAGAAATAAGTTCAGGGAGCCTTTGAACTTGAATTGCTCAGCTGTCTATTGTATCTATTTATCTTACTTAAAAAGGTTCCAAACTCTCAGTCTCAAGGAGAATGTAATATACCAGTGAGTGAGCTGGGCTTCTCTCTAAAGTGCCAGGCAATGAGCTAGACTCACGGCTTCTGCTTCCCAGTTTCTCCTCTTCAGGAGAGTTCCCACAAGGCCAGCAGATGCTGGCCGCTGGTGATTCCTGACAATTCCCTGCACACTGGATCCGAAGTTTAGATTGCTTGCCTTCTACTTTCAAGACCACCTTTGCCTTTGCCCTTTGCAAAATGGAAGCAAGTTCCTCCTCTTTTGGTACACAGGCCCACATGTATCTAGTTGTGCTTTGGCCCATGCAAGCCTTTCTACAGGATACTGGGGAAAGGGGAGGCGTGCATCTGCCCAGACTCTGATGCCAGTAGTATGCCCCCAACTCCATAAACTGACGAATACATAAGTACATTCCTATTTGTTAATTATAATTTATGTACTGTTGACCCTTGAACAATACAGGGTTTAGCGGGGAGCCAGCCCCCCTGTGCCATCAAAAATCTGAGTATAACTTTTGACTCCCCCAAAATTTAACTACTGATAGCCTATTGTAGATTAAAAGCCTTACTGATAACATAGTCGATTAACATATATTTTAATGTTATATATGTTATATACTGTATTTTTGCAATAAAGTAAGCTAGAGGAAAGAAAATATTTTTAAGAAAATCATAAGGAAGAGAAAATACGTTCACTATTCATTAAGTGGAAGTGGATCTCATAAAGATTGTCATCCTTGTCTTCACATTCAATAGGCAGAGGAGGAGAGGAAGAGAAGGAGCTGGTCTTGCTATCTCAGGGGTGGACGAGACAGAGGAAAATTCACATATAATTGTATCCACACAGTTTAAACTCATGTTGTTCCCAGGGTTAACTGTAGTTCTTTACAGTTTACAGAGCACTTTGGCACGGAAATGGAAACTATAAACAAACAAACAAACAAAAGAGACAAATGCCTGCAGTTCAGCAAGGTAGAACAAGTTTTCCCAAATCACACAGACAGGATGTAGTGAACTTAGAACTCTAGTCCAGGTGATACAGTTCCAAGTTCAGAGTCCAAAATAAAACAAAAGGTACAGTAGTTATAAGTCAATTTAATTCTCAATAGTTTTGGACATGTGGCTAAAAATTATAGCTAGTGGCTATCTGTCAACGAATGTAAACTATGAAACTGGATATTAAATTATATCTAATTTAATACACTGTACATAGGATCTAATTTTACATACTGTGGCCTAACAGTGTGCAAAATGTTAGGCTACCCCTATAGTGTATATATGTCACCTCTGTCATATACCTCTGTCAAACCGGTACAGTGGAGTCCTGCCTTCCAGATCTAATTCTTTCATTACTGTATGAGCTTGGGTAGGGACACTTAAACTCTGTCATTTATGAAATAAAGGATTATATGATTCAACTAGCAATGACTTTCATGACATATGCAGTGTATCCAATAGCAACAAGTGAAGTGGTATCCATAGTTTCTCATTCCATGAACTTGTGTGGTGCATAATATTTGCCAAGTCTATGCATGTAATAGCAATAGCTAATTTTCAGAGCATGTTACACGTACTGAATATACTGTCCATTTCAGAGCCCTTTGAACACAACATTGGCAGATTCATGAATTATTATGTCATTACCTTTCCACTATTGAGTGAACAGTTGTTAATTTAAATATTCCTTTATAATCTGATTACTCGTTTGGCATGAAAAAATTAGGAAAAATAATTCAACAAACAAGAAAGCCAAAGCTTGAGCCCGAGGCCCTGATCCATGACATGAAATTCAAATACACTTATGAGTATCTGAGCATATTTTACTCTTCTAACAACTTCTAAAGATTTAATTCAAGAAATGACTCCTTGACTTAAAAAATTAGCAAAGAGCCTTACTCAAGGTACTGTGCAATTAATATCATTATTGAAAATTTTCCTAATTGCTTCTCTCTTTTGCATATACTAGCAGCAGGTGTTGTTTTGTATTTAACTTATTATACACATTTTGTTATGTCACAGAAAATCCAAAATTTCATTTTAAAGTTCTAATTACCTAGAATTTCCTAGATGATTGTTTATTCCTTGAAAACTAATGTCTTGACACAGTGCCTTTCAAATAATAGTAATGTAGAAAATGTAAACTAATTTGAATTTAATAAATTGATTGCCAACTCTTTCTTTCATGTAAAAGTAGGTTGGGCACACCTTTGGTAACATCAACCCTTTGGAAAAGTTGGTAAATAAAATTTAAGTTCAATTGTATTAATGAAATTACAAAGCTATGATTGTGGTATTATCATAAATAAAACATGTGAATGCAACAAATGTTAAATAACAAGATTCAAGAACTCTGCAACCAGGCCCTCATTCACAAGCCTACAAGAACATGTGCACTTCATTAAAGTCAATGGAGTGTACCAGTTCATCTTGGCATTACTCATAATCGAAACATTTCAATTGTAGTTAACACACACACACACAAAACTAATTTAAAAGTCAAATGAGTAAATTAGTTCTATGCTCCTATGTTCCAATTCCATGTTGATATCAACTAGCCGAATTTAGCCTCAGGAGGTATGAAAAAATATCTAATACAATGAATGGAAAACCTTTTAAAGAATTACAGATCTGTTAAAACGAATGTTTTTGCAACCAACTCAACGAACATATATTTTATATTGTAAGAGCCCCTCAAACTGCTCCATTAGAAAACAGCCAAGCTTAACTACAGATTTGCTTCTAGATTTTGAAAGCAGCGAATCAAAAACTGGAGGATTTATATAAGAAATACAGTCCACCTCCTGAAAAAAACATTTAAATTGAACAGTAATTGATGGAAAACTATTTTCTGCGTACACATTCCCCTAGAAAAGGGGGAATTTTTCTGATTTACATCTGGTAGATTTCTCAGTTGTAGTAAACACTATTCACAACACTTTCTAGACATTTTCTTGACCTTTATTTCTGTGATACTCTTCTTTTTTTGCTTTCCCAGTTTTTGTCATTTTAGGGTCTCTCTCTTTTCTATTGTCTCTTTTTTGCTTATTTCTTTATCAATCCTTAGTGGGGGTCACCGAGGACTCTGCCCTGCATTCCTTACTCATTCATTTCTACATTTTTAGTCTTTTGACACCACCTATGAAGTTAATGATTTACTTCATGAATACTTGTTTCCATTTGAGCCTCTTCCTAAAACTAGGTTTTATTTATGGTCATTTGCAGATATCTAATGTGATCCCAAAGCTCAAAAAAAAAGTATTAAAATTCCTAGAGTTTTCTGCTAAGATATTCTTGTAGCTGGTGCATTCTGGCTGTGCTGCAAGCTCAACGGCCTGGAATTTCATGCCCCATGTTTAGACATCCTGCCACATTTCTCCAATTTTTCAGTGTAAAGAAACATACTTTTTCTTTTCCAAAGTTTAAATGATCACCAGAGAGGCAGTTGGGTGTGTGTGTGTGTGTGTGTGTGTGTGTGTGTGCAGGCACTGCACATCCTTCGGAGAGTGTGAGGGGAAGGGACCTGAGAAGAGGAAAGCAAATGCTGCCTGGCCAGTGTAGGGCGTGGAATCAAGGAGGGGACACTGACTTTGAACTCTGCACCCAGCTCATCCATCTGCCTGCCCCCAGCCTTGTTGGGAGCATCCAGTCACACGGATCCCTGCCTCTCCTGGCGACTCTGTGTGGAGGGATAGCATACGTGCTAGCATATGTGTACATACTTCCTAATAGCAGGAAATAATGGCTTGAAAAATTCAAAAGTCACAGAGAGGGTTATGTAGGGGCTCCTATACTCCAGTAGACTAGGCTGACCAAAGGGTAGAGGATTCCACACATGGTTTCAGGCCTTCTTTTCCTTTATCACTCTGCATCATTTCTATGAATTCTTTAAAACCCTTTTTAGTAGAATTCTCTGCTTCTTGTTTCTCTGCAGTCCATATTACCTGCCTCAGATTGATGGTGTATGTGAGATTTGGGTCCCTCGCAAGGTCTCAATCTAAGTCCTGGATATTATTTCAAGGCTTTGCTTCAGCCTAATCATGTGACACGTGGCCTTCTACAAACTTCTTCAATATATGTGTGCACATGTACCTAATGTGGATCCTACATTCAAACCCACTTGGTGAGCATCCCCCTTTCTGTCTCACTATTCTATAGACCTCCTGTCTTGAGAATTCTGACCCTGCTCATCCCGGCCATGGGCTATCAGTCACCACTTATAAATGTAAGTTGCTTTTTGGGCACTCTAAACAAAAGCATTAATCCTGGCTTATTATGGCTATATACACCTCATGCTTCTTTTGTAAGGAGTGTGGCTTGGCTTATAAGCTGCTGAAAGGCAGAGCAGTCTGCATTGCTATCACCCTTGAGCATGACCAGCATGCTCACCACTGCCTCTTTCCTACTTCACTACCCGTTTCTCTCCTCTCCTGTTACCTTGGCCTAGAACACGTGGCTTTTACCTGCCTAAGGATTTCACCGTTGCTGCTTTTCCTGCACAGAGTGCTCTTCTCCACTGGTTACATGGCTGGATCCCCCTTGATCCAAGTCTGTGATTAGATGCCACCTGCACAGGCAGGCCCCTGTTCCTGTCTTTATAGCACCCTGTTGCTTCCCTGTGGAAAATCTAACAAAATCAAAAACTGTACCTTTGTTTACTTGATTAACTCTCCCCTCAGACAGTAAGCTCCCAGATGTCAGGTACCCAGATGTTTGCTCACCACTGTATATCCAGCACCTAGCACAATATGGGTCAATAAACACTGATCAAAGGAAATAGTGTTAGAGCTTTCCTAAGCTCTAGGTCGTGTTAGGACATTATCTTAATAAAGGTGATGAGGGTGTTTTATATATCTATACCTACATCAATCTCTGTCTGTATAGTTTTGTGTATGTATACATTTATGATGATAGATATAGCATGCATGTATGATATTAAAGACTTTATTTAAATACTGATTTACAGTATTAAATCACTGTATGCAATACAGTGATTAAGAGAGTTTGATAATTTGCCATCATCCTCTCACTGCAAAGGTGAGGATAAAGAACAGAAATAGTATGTTCTGCCTCCCTGGAACTGAAGTCCTTGCTGAAAGACAGTGAATAATGCTATAAAATCACTTGTGATATAAAGATCATTATCTAAAGTCATTATCATAAATGGGACATTCAAACCTCACACTGAGTTTTTCTGGTACTTCAAGCCTGACAATTTTCAAAACACTCAAATTTCTATTTCTACTTTATATTTCTCAGAAAAAAGAGAATAAACCAAGGAGACACTAGAAAATTTACGGTTAATCACAAATTATTTGGGTATTAAATGCATTTTCAACATAATGATATTTCTGACTTATGATGGGCTTCTTGGGACATAACCCCATCATAAATCAAAGAACATCATATTCACAAACAGATCTGTGCAAAAATGTCCATAGCAGTCCTATTCATAATAGCCTCAAACTAGAAACAATCCAAATGTCAAAAACAAGACAATGGATAAGTAATTTGTAATGTAGTCATACAGTGGAATATCACACATCAATAAAAAAGGAACGAATGATTGATATATGCAACAATCTCAAAAATATTATGGCATGTGAAAGGGGCCTTTACAAAGTACATGCTGTGTGATTCCATTTATATTAAGTCCAAGAATAGGCCAAACTAAACTATGGTGAAATACGTAAGAAGTGGTTTCCTGGGAAGTAGAGAGAAGGTAGAAGAAGGGTAGGGAGGTAGGTGATGAAGTTTTGAATTGGAATTGACTGGAAAGGGCAAAGAGAAAACTATTTAGGGTGTCAGATTCAATACCTTATTGTGGGTGGCTGGTATACAGGTGTATACAATTCTCAAAACTTTTACTAGATGGAGAGAATACTTAAGATCTGTGTGTTTTATTGTAAATTATACATCAATTTTAAAATTAAGAGATTCTATTATTTTGTTTAAAATTGTATTACTGAACACAATCTGGAATACTTCCCTACTTTCTAGGCATATGAAGCATTTTTAGAATTATTGTATTTTATAAATTTATCAACTTAGTTTATCAAGTATGATGACAACATTAATGCATCCAGTTTCCTTAGATTAAGCCTCAATTTATTGTGAACTTCAAAAACATAAAGAATTACAAAAAACAAAACCAAAAAGCCTGTCCAGAATTAAGATTAAATTTTCAGAGATGAATGTCATTGCCACACTATGCCAGCAAGGGGAGTAGTTACACTTTGAGAAGAGCTCCATCTCCATCACCACTGAATTATTCTATGGAGCACTTTAACAAGGCCCCAAAAATTGACTTTTGGGTGTTGTCATTATGGAAATGACAGATCATTTTAATGCAAGAGAAAAAGATTGAAAACCTTGACTCTTTAGATTACTCCAAACCTCAATGAGAAGGAGAAAAATACTTGCAGATCAGCTTATTAAAATATTATGTTCATGTAATTCAGGTACCAGGAAAATATTTAAGAGAATAGCTAAATTAACTGCAGGGTGCCACTTTATCTTTGCTAATTATTTTCATACAAGAATACTCATATACAGCCCTTTCCCCTACAAAAGAAAAAAAACCCAACAACTTCACAGTTTATTTTTATACATGTGAGAAGGACAGCCCCAGTATGTGCAGAATGTACAAACTGTTGGAAAATCAAGGCTTGGTCTGACAGTAGATAAGGCTGGCAAACAGTACTTTTTCTTTCCCCTGCAGGATAAGGGCTTTTCAGTTGAGATTGTTAGGCTACGAATCTGAAGATTTATGCTGAATTTTAAAAAATATCATCATGTTCATCAATTCTTATAAGATTTGTAAGGCTTAATTCTCACAAAAGCTTAGGAAGGCTGCAGAAAAGTCTCTAACTATCCTTTCCTACCAACTTTGGTAATCCTGGATTTACAGAAAAGAATGTTCAGGCTGACAATGGGAAGCATGCCCCCAGGCAAGCAGGAGAGAGAGCAGGAGAGTGGGCCTACCAGATATGGACACTTAGGAGATGGGTACCGGCCCTCTTTACCCTCTAACCTTCATGACAACCCCACCCTTGATTCTAACACTGTAACACCTTCTTCTCAATTTGTCTCATTCCCTGGAGAAACTGAGTGCAGAGGAGCTAGCAATGTGTGCCCCAGAAAATACCCTGAGCCACGCCCGGTGCTGGGCTGGAGTCTTGACTTACGTTTGGGAACTGTATCTCTGCAATCTGCAGTGCTTGTGAATACGATGTACCTCCCTCCCTTTGCCAAATGAGGGCAAAGACATTGAGTACAGGTAAACAATAGTCCATTTCAGGACCCTTGCCCAGGAGAACATGCCTACCAAATGCAAAGCTCTAGGGCACCAATTGCCGGTTTGTGGACCCACAGTAGCCTGCAAGGATTAACTCCAGCTTTAAAATCACACGGCACTGCAGTTTGGCACAAAAGCAGCCCTCTACTCCGAGAGAGAGTATGCTATCAATATGTAAAAAGGTATTACCCTTGAATATGTGTATCCTTTTGCTGGTACATAAACCCTGCCTCAAGATATTCTTCATGAAATTCCAAGGAACATTTCTCAGTTCAATGACCCTAAGAAATGATTTTGAATTACTCTCCACTTACAAAATAGAGGAAAAGTATTTTCTTTCAGTTCCTGTAACTGGAGGCCTAGAGACGTATAGGAGTCAGAGTCAGAAGAGTCAAGTTTTAGATTCTGCTTTGAACTTTATCAAGATCTCCAAATCGGAGATGCTAGTCTGGGTTATATTCTTGCTGTCAAGGACTCACAGAACTGGTCCAAATTGAACACCGTTTCACTACATGGCAAAAAAAAAAAAAAGAGAAAAACATGTTAATGACATGCCACTGCACACCTCTCCCTAATGTTGGCTTTGCCACTGAATGGATGTGAGTCTTGTGTTCTTCTAAGTGGGAAATAAACTAAAAGACCATATTCCAAGGAGTACTAAAATCTGTGAGATATGTAAAGGATAGAAACAAGAGTAAAAAAGAACATACACAAAGAACCCAGAAATGGGAGACATGTTGATTACAGGAGGAAATAGAAGGAGGGTGTAATTAGGGTCAAAGAAATAAAACGAATAGATATTTGTCTTTGCATTTGTTTTTAATGAGTGGTGAGTTGCTTTCTTGAGCAGATCTAGAATGAAGACTGCATACAAACCAGGCAGAAATAAAATGGGAGTTGTAGAGGGCACTGGTGGGGGTGGGTGTCTGGCATGACACCAGGAGATTAAAGCACCTTGGAGAAAGGACTGATGTGCGTTTGTAGAATGGGAGAGAGTACCCTGTCTGAAACCATATTAGGAGACACATTACTTGGTGCTTCCTACCCTGGGAAAGGCAGGGCTGCACTTCAGTGTGGTTCATGCTGTGTAGGGAAGTCCCACCTGTGGGGTTGAGGGTGGTAATGTGCCATGGGGCAATCTCCATATTAGCAGGTTACCACAGTGCACCAAAAGAAATGTACAGGAAGCAAGGCGCTTGGAGGTGAATTTCACGTGATTCATGTTGGAAGTCACAGAAGAGTGGGCTTTGGGAGCCAAGGCTGAGAAGAGAGAAGAAAATGCTCTGGGTTTCTCAACCCCTAATGAGTCTTTGGAGTTGTCTATTCACAGGAGCCTGGAATTTTATCTAATTGGATAGGTTTTTCCAGATATTTCAAATGTTATTCATGGGAGATGTTTATATTCATTATCTCCAAAGATCTTGACTAGGAGCTAGCACCTTGCATTTGGTATATCCTTAATGAATAGCCATTGAGTGAGTGAATCAACCATGCTCCCAAATGAGGAATGTGTCTTACACTAATTAAAATAGGAGTCAATAACATGCAAGATATAGCCTATATTTCCTTTATTACTGCCATTTGGCAAATTGAGGATGAAAGCTCTAACAATTCAAATCTCTCTCGGAGGTAAGTTTAGTAACTATCAAGATAGATCTTGGCAGCTCTCTCTTGGGGTCCCCAAGGCTCGCTAAACATTTTAAGAGGACACTGAACATTTTCCTAGTGGATGGTGAGATAACTCACTTCCAAGTGTGGGAGGAAGTGCAATCTTGTCTGTTGCAACAAGCAAATTCTGGAATGAGGTTTAGACTTGGTGCTCAAGGTGTGAGGGGCAGGTAGCATGCAGTCTGGCTCCTTTTTATTAATAGTTAGCTGAAACTTTACCTTTCTATTTCAGAGGAGGTGGACAGCTTTTTTACTATCTTATGTGTTAGGGAAGAATGAAAGTTCAAGTGGAAGGGGAGGCTGGGAATAGGCTGCAGTTGGGATGTGAGACAAGGGTGGGAGGTGAGAGGGCAGGAGGGTCAGGCAGGAGTCTGGCTGGCCACTGCCCTAAATCTGAGCAGTAGCATCAGGGCTGGAGGTTAGCTGATGGTGACAGCATATAACCTTGGAGGCATCTGGCTGCTCAGTCCTTTGCATAAGCCACTCACTTACTTGACAACAACAAGTCATAGGATCACAGGCTGCGGACTCTGAATAGAAAGGGCGCCATTCACGTGAACCCCGGGGGACGGAGCCTGCAGTGAGCCGAGATCGCGCCACTGCACTCCAGCCTGGGTGAAAGAGCGAGACTCCTTCTCAAAAAAAAAAAAAAAAAAAAGAAAGGGCGCCATTCTGTCAAACTAATGCTGAGGCTGGAGAACAGGGCCTCTAAACTTCTGAGATCTGCATTGGCCAGCGTTTCCAATTGTCCCCTTGATGGCACTTGCTCTCAGCCACTAGCATACCTGCTTTGATCTACCCCAACCCCAGACCATCAACTCATTCATTTTGATTGCTCCAGAGTACACAGGTGTGGCTGTACCTGCAAACTCATGTTTTCAGGATGGGCTTTTAATTCTGCTCAAAAATATTTTTCCATGTCTCCTTCTTGTCTTGTTTCCCCATTGCAGAATTTTTTCCTCTTTCTCCAGAGACAAGCTCTTACTCACAGAAGGCAGTAACCCAGTGGTTCCCATCTATAGAGCACACATGGTGGATACCTTATCTTTAATGCTCTCAGTAACCCGTGTAAGCTATGTGCTGTTATCCTTATTTTATTTGATTTTTTAGAGATAGGGTCTGACTGTGTTGCACAGAGTGGACTGCAGTGGCTGTTTACAGGTACAATAATCATCATACACTACAATCTTGAACTCTTGGCCTCAAGCAATCCCCCTACTTTAGCCTCCTGAGTAGCTGGGATGACAGGCACATGTCCCCATGCCCAGCTTGTCCCTGTTTTATAAACAAGAGCTCAGTGAGGTCACCCAGCATGTGTTCTGGCCAAGTGCATTATAGTTTATAAAATGCCTCCACATGTGTTATGAAGTTCTCTGACCTATGAATTGCATGTTTTTATTATCTCCATTTCACGGATGGTAAAATGGAAATTTAGAGGGGTTATGTGACCTACCCAAGTTGCGTTGTTCGTGGGTGGATGAATTGAGTTTCGAACTTGTATCCTCCCATTCCACATCCCATGATTATTCACAGTATAGTGGCAAGAAAATGGAAGCTTTCAGGCACAAACTCTCAAATTTTTTTATATCCATCTTTAAACTTATCTTAGTTTTTCCCCACTCATCCTTTTCTCCTGTCTCAGGAAGAAGCTGATTCTATCCTGTATTCCTAAAAGTTCTCTCCTGTGCCCTTGAATGATCTTATTTATTTCCATTTCTTCACATTTCAACTCTTTATGCAGAAGACTCTCAAATCTTTCTCTCTCTCAACTCCAATTGTTGTTTTCAACCACTTAAAGGGTATCTTTTCTTGGTAATATACCTTTATGTATAGACCATACACTACTCTCACATTCCCTCAGCTCTATACAACTAACTCTAAGTCTACGTTGTTTTACTTGGGCAATACATGTGCTTTGATGTCTCCGTGCTTTTGCTTGTCCTGCCTGAAATGCTGCCCTTCCCTTTCCCTACTTGTAGAAAGTCCATGCATTCTTTAAAGAATCAGTTCAAGCATGATAACTGTTACTGAATATTTCCCCAACTCTTTCTGTTAGATTTAACAGTGTATTCTGTGCATTCCCAGAGTACTTTGTTTTTTGGGATAACACATTGCTTATCACAAGAGAAAATCATTTGTCTCCATCTCTGTCTCAACTTATGGGCTACCAGTACAATGAAGACAAAAAGGGAATTTTATTTATCTCTACATCCCTTGATGCAATAAGCATGGCCCTTGGCTAAGTGTTTGTTGAATGAATAAAGGAATAAATGGGTGCATGGTGACTCAGTTACTGCTCCAGTTTTTCAACATACCCCTGGGAGGGCATGGTCTGATTTTGTTTTTTTTCCCTCACCTCAAATCTTTGCTATTGCCCTAGGAATCTGACTTGCTTGCTTGGCAAAAATGTTGAGTTTTAAATGAAAAAAAATGTTACCTGCCATGTGAGATCATGAAAAAGAAAATGGAATAATATATCATTTTTTCTTGTAAAGTAAACATACTACTGTTATCTAGATGATCAACATTACAGATATGCATCCCAAAATTAGAAGTTATATTTATAAATTTTTAAGATAATAGGAATTGATCATCTTCTATTACTAAATGCTTCCATCCACATATTACACAATAGTAAACCTCATTAGATTAGAATAATTAGTTTGGAAAGGAGGAGAGGAAGATCTAGCCTGAATTATGGAAGTCAGAATTTTTTGAAAGCAACATTGTTTTATTACTTGCAATACTATTACCTGCCAATAAAGTCTGTCTAAGGGGACATCTACTTCACGACCTTAATAATCCTTATTTTACAGCTGAATCTTTTTGCCTAAAGACCACTGTATGCTAAAGCCATGAAAACAATGTATTCTTTTTACATGGGGCACAAATATTCCATTTCACTTAGCAAATCCATTCCTTGCAGATAATTCAAAGCTAAATTTCAGCTTAGTCTAGATCAAATTCTCAAGAATTGTGTATTAGCAGTATCTGAATTAATGAGGTTTTACTCTATTCATAGAGGAAGACATTTAAAAAAAATAGACTATAATGCAATGGGCCAGGAAAATGTTAAATACCTTTAAAATAAAAATAGAAAAATCTGTAAACTTTTTCAAATAAGGTAAACACCATGCTATATATAACTGAAATCAGTCTTCAGAGCCTTTAGTTTCCTTTGTAAATCCCTTGAGGACAAGGATTGTGGTTTGCTTGCTTTTCTCCCCACCCTCCAAGACTTTATGCACTCCAAAAATGCCACCTAGGCTGTGCTTTCTAGGGATGGCTATCATCAGCAGAACAGGTGCTTAAAAGCCACACTCTGAGGTTTTCAGATATTCTAGTTGTTGCTCTGCTTATCTATAACTACCCAAGACTCAAACATTATGAGGAAGTTACTCACTGATTCTGGGTACAGGCGGCAGGTACTTCACTGGTACCCATCCTGAAAAAGAAGAGGAAAGAAATTCATATATTACCATCACATCCAAAGACATTTATAAAACTTTCTACACAAAGATGCCTCAAAGCCTCTCATATTTTATTTGTAACAAGGAAAATGATGGGAAGGGAGAGGGTCATGAAATAAAATGTGTCATCCCCTGTGTTTGTGGCCTGATTAAGCTTGGTGTCACTTATTAGGAAACCTGGCATTTCCATGAAAATTTGGTATCGAAAAGCCTGGGCTTTAAGCCTGTACTCTGTGGCAGGGAAATGGAGCCAGGGACTGGGGGGTGGGTAGCATTGGAAAATGACCATCACAAGGAAGACAATTTCCTTTGATTCTCAGCATTCCACCCCATAACAGATCAATGTGCTAATATACAATAATATTTTCACTTATTAATAAAATCTTTGTGTAAAATTGAGTACTTGGGCTCGACGTCTTTGGGTGAAATTGAGATAGAGATGCCATGTATAGCTCCTGGCATTGACTATTAGTGGCCCACTATTGGCTGCCTTAGTTTGGGAAGCTTGGAAGAGTAAATGAACAGAAAGCTAGGATAAAAAAGAGGGCTCTGAGGCAAGCAACCCCATGGATATTTAAGTTATCCAGAAAGAATGATAGTTTATTCTGTAGTAAACAGCTATAAGAAAGAAATCTTAAGGTTTTCCTTGAACCAGTGATTTTTCAAGGTGATTACCAAGGGCCTCTTTCTGCCAGATGAAGTTGGCCTATTGTAACATAGTATATTTCTTCTTGCTCAGTCACCTATGGGGAGAGGAGAGCCTCAGTTCCTTCTGAGAACAATCTTACAGAGCAGTAAGAATGTAATTATATGACTACTTAGTTTTTGGCTTTTTGGGTTACATGGTTCCATTTCTTTCCTTTAAAACATTATATATATATATATGTGTATATATAATATATAATACAACATATTATAATATATATACTGTATGTCATACCATATATTTTATATAATACATAACTATAATGAAATATATATTATATAATACATTTACATATATTATATATTAATATATATTCTATTCTATATTTTATAAATATATATGTAATGTTTTGCTCTCTGCATGCCTTTAAAAAATATCTTTCAACATATGTTGACTAAAACTTGAATGAGTGCTAAAGGATGGTGTGGCTTAAGCAATGGTAGGGTTAATTGTTTGTCCTGCTAGCCTGCCTCATTGAAATCACTTAGTCTCAGTGTGACTCATTTATAATATTGCTTTGCTAACCCTAATTGAGATAAAAATCTTAATGGCACTTGTCTTTTAAATTATTTTTTAGCAAATTTCACATGTGCCAAAAAATACCAGTTTACACTTGCATCATTGATATGCTATTCTGTTTTTAGAATGATTTAAAGCATATATCCAAGGGCATTTTGAATTGTCTTGTTATGAACTTCCTGGTGTAAGGTACTGGCCATTCTACTTGATTTAGTAATATCAGAATTTTGGAGGCAGGTATTTATGAGTCATATAGCTCATCAGTAAGTTACAGGTCCTTCAGTACAACTGATTCCCAGGGTCTGGACCTGGATATGTAATGCATTGCTCCCGCCCACTTTATTGTAATTGCAACTCTATATTTACCTGTTCACCCAGGTAATGGTAGCATGATTAAGGTCACACTATCATGGCTTAGTGATAAGAATATTGTTTAGACTAGAACTCAAAATCTTCCTCCATACAAAATTGATTATTTCTAGCATATTATCATTATTTATGTAGGCTGTCACTGAATCAAGGAAGGAAGTTAAATTGGTGTGGAAAAACTGGTTATTCAAAAAGTCAAATGCGTCTGCTTCTTTATATCCTACAATATTCTGGTAAGTTGCTTATCGATTGTATGAGAGATTGTTCTCATCAAACATTGCTTTTAAGCTATGTGACTTATAACAATCAAGTCATTTCCTTTAAAAATGTGGACATGATAGGCTCTTTCCTCCATCTCCATGATGGCTCAAATATGAAGGTTGTGCAAATCTGGCAATTTCTTAAGGGTGTCTGGAAACCTGATATTAGGACATTACAATGAGAGTACACTCAGGTATTGGTAATTCTTCCCTGGTCTAGTTTGTCCCTCCACACATCATGGATGGAAGTATACTAGTTAGATAAATGCCTTCCTCCCCCACTATAGTAAACTTCTTGAACACTGGGATGATCCAGTCTGGTTCCTCTTTTTAACTTCTCTGAACCTAGTTAGTCTTATGCATATATATTGAATTAACCTAAAGTTTTGAAACATCTATTTCTTTAAGCATCAATTAAATGATAGGGAAATAAATACAGTTTACTTTTTATCTTTTGAATTGTCTCCTAAGGAAAGGTATCCTCTACCACCTCTCAATAATAGTAATATAGTATATAGCTCTTTAAAGGCTTTAACTATGTCTTTTAAATCATTGTTATTTTTCTGTATATTTGTACATAATAAATATGTAGGATGTTGGGCTCAGTCCATACGATCAATATAGACTGACTGACTAGCTACAAGATCATGTACTGTTCATGGTCAACTGTGAAAATAACTTGAAACCCCAACAATGGGAATTGCTTCACAAACAGAAATTAATTGGGTTTGGCCAGAGCCACTAAAATTAATGAGTTTAAACCTCACATCCAGTATATCTGTTCTTATATTGTGTTTACAAGATTGAAAAAGAATTAAGACTTAATTTAGTGGCACAGATAATCGAATAAAATAGGATCTTTGCCTTTCATTCCATAAGTTATTCTGATCATTGTTTTTTTGTGGTGAAGCATGTTTTACCTGTTGAAACTTTGCTTAAACATCATAATAAGTGAATAGGTCTAGAGCTTTCACGAAAATTTAATTTTTTAAAAAATTAGCATTTCACTGATCCTTATCCTGAGAGTTGGAGAGCTTCACACAGCACTGAGCCAGGTAGAGCTCACGCTCAAGTGAGAGAACACAAATACAACCATAGTGTACTTTTCTCAAAGAATTCAAAATAATTCTTCTGGCCATGTGATAAATTAATTTAGTTGTTTGTCATCATCCTTATCTAACTGAGAATACAAGGATAGGAAAAGGTTAGAGAGCTTCCTAAGGCTATGTGGCAGTTTGTTGTTAAAATTGAAATAGGGTTACATTTGGAATGCCAAGGCTTTATTTTCAATAATGAATGAGGATTTGTTTTTCCAGCTAAACTTTGTAGATATCTGATCATCAATATCCTCTTAATTTTACACACAGATATTTGGATGCAAAGAAAAAAATAATCACAGTGAAGTTTAGGTCCTTTGGTTGCTGGGTTTAAAAGTTTATCCCAATATTTTCTTTTGAAATATTGATTTGGTCTCACCTTGCCTTTTGTTTTATCTTTTCTTTTAAAATTGCCTGGATGTGCAATTATTAAATGAATAATAACCACAATAACAGCTAACATGGACTGAATGCTTATTAAATATCAGACATGCTGCTGAGTGTGTTATGTGAACCTTATCTAATTTAGTATCATAAGAATCCCATGGAAATACTACCAGGATTTCTGCATATAGAATATAGCCACATATTTCCAGTTCTGCATTTTCTTACATAAACTACACCCATAATCATCATGTCCATTTCTCAGTTTCTGTTTCATTAAAGTAGATTGAAAAAGGCACAAAGCAGAATCCTTTCAGATTTAAGTTTTTCCCCAATATTTTACCACTATCTAGCTCACATATAATTCTATAGCCTTTATTTTATTTTATTTTGTATTTTTTTGAGACAGTCTTGCTCTGTTGCCCAGGCAGGAGTGCAGTGGCGCGATCTCGGCTCACTGCAACCTCCTCCCACTGCAACCTCCGCCTCCCGGGTTCAAGCGATTCTCCTGCCTCCGCCTCCTGAGTAGCTGGGATTACAGGCGTGTGCCACCATGCCCAGCTAATTTTTGTATTTTTAGTGGAGATGGATTTTCACCATGTTGGTCAGGCTAGTCTCGAACTCTTGACCTTGTGATCTGCCCGCCTCAGCCTCCCAAAATGCTGGGATTACAGGCGTGAGCCACCACGTTCGGCCTATAGCCTTTTATTTTTAGTAACTCAACTTTATTGAGTCTTTACAAAACATTTTAATAGAAATAGCAATTCTCTTTTACACACCCATATATCATTGGTTTACATAATTATCATTGAATAATTATATGAACGAGCAAAACTGGCACAGCACATCTGGGTACAAACACCACTGACTCTTGGTCCACATACATCTCCACAGGAGGGATCAGGAGTTTACAGGCGGGCTAGAGAGCATCCGGTCCTGAGCTGGCTGTGAGCATCAGTCGGTAGGATATATTGAGGGAACGGAGAGAATTGCTTAATCAGGCAAATCACTTAGGAGGCCAGTAAAAGTACCTTCTTTTTTTTTTTTTTTTTTTTTTTGTTTGAGACGGAGTCTCGCTCAGTCGCCCAGGCTGGAGTGCAGTGGCGCAATCTCGGCTCACAGCAAGCTCCGCCTCCCAGGTTCACGCCATTCTCCTGCCTCAGCCTCCCGAGTAGCTGGGACTACAGGCACCCGCCACCGCACCCAGCGAATTTTTTTGTATTTTTAGTAGAGACAGGGTTTCACTGTGTTAACCAGGATGGTCTCGATCTCCTGACCTCGTGATCCGCCCGTCTCGGCCTCCCAAAGTGCTGGGATTACAGGCGCGAGCCACTGCGCCCGGCCAGTAAAAGTAACTTCTATTGTATTTTATTCTTTAACTATGTATGCATTTGATAAAATTCCTTACTTTGATAAAATTATTAAAACGTTTAAAATGGAAGGACAAGGAGGAAGAGAATGAGTTTAGGTATCCTACCAAAGACTGCAAAACTAGTGGTGGAACTAGAATTTGACGCCTGAATTTGGCCTCCAAGTCTAGAATTTTTTGCTCTCTCCCATTATGCGTTAGGACAGAGATAATTGTGGTGGGTTGGCTGTGCTGCTGCAGACCAGAAAGGGGGATCAAGATAGTTCTCCTGGTCAGCAAGAGAACAGAGCGAAAGAAGATAGAAGAAACCACAAAGTGATGAAATAGTCTTAGAAAAAAGACTATTCTTGCAAAAGAAGAGCACTCTGATTCTGTTTTCCTTGAGTTAACCCAAGTATTTCTTGACTTTGTACCTCACTGGTTCAAAACAAAAGGGGTTTTAGCATACAAATTTTGCTAATAGAACTGGTTTTTCTAACTCTAAAATTGAAGAAATCTTGAAAGGGCATCGCGTCTCTCCAGCAAACAGTAACAACACAGAAGAACCCATGATGCAATGGCCCCATGGGGAACCAAGGAACCAAGAGTGGGATAAAGCTTAGGGAAATTTGTGACCAAAAATAGCAACTGTACTTCAAATGAAGTACAGTTGTCTCTTGGTATCTGTGGCGGATTGGTGATTGGTTTTGGGGCACCCTGCAAACACCAAAATCGTGAATACTGAAGTCCTTGATATAGTATGTGCATATCACCTATGCACATTCTCCCATATACTTTAAATCATCTCTGGAGTATTTATAACACCTAATACAATATAAATGCTATGTACATAGTTGTGATACTGTATTGTTTAGGAAATAATGACAAGAAAAAAGAGTCTGCAGTTATTGAGTACAGACGCAACCATGTTTTTTCCCCCAAATATTTGAAATCCACGTTTGATGGTATCCATGGATGCAGAAACTGACATACATGAAAGGCTGATTGTAATTTGAATCTCATCATCCACCTTTTTCTAATCTTTGGGCGTCATATGTTCTATTTCCATCAAGTCCTTTTTTAGGTAATACTATGTAAGCACCAGTTTTGAAGAACTTCCTAGTCCCCTAGAAAGGATTTTGTAGTAGCTGTTTTAAAATGCCTCAGAATAGAATATTGTTTTCCCATTAAGTATTAATGATTTCATTTTATGTTAAATGCTTTCTCCGTTTATTTCCTTGGCACTTCCCAAGTTATTTCCTTCAAGAAGAAAATTTAAAAGGTACTCAGATTTCTAAGACTTCACAAGGAATTCATAAAAAGGTCAAGCTCTCAAATGGCTATCCCTTCAATAAAATTATGTTAAATTGTTCAAAATGTTTGTACATGGGACATCACTTTTATGGACTTTCAAAAATAGCTGTTTAGTTTTTAACCGATCTGGTTATAAAAGTAATTATTGCCATGATGTGGCTGTATTGTGGTTGAGATTGAAAACTTTCTTTTTATAAAATATGATCCCGCTTAAATATCTTCTTGGAAGGAGATTACAAGCCATGGATTAATTATTTGATTAACATGAGTAAACAAGTAAAGAGTATATGAGTAGATGGCTTATTTCATGATTTAAAGATTGTAAAATTAGTTAATTAACTAAAAGGAAACACAAATTTAAAAGACGGTGAGACGCAAGATCAGTGTCTGAAATAAGTGCTGCTTTTCAGGAGGCCCTGCATAAAGCTGTGCCTGTGTGGAAGCAGCTTCCTGTGCACTGCCGGCTGCCGGGTGTGCTTGTCCGTGTGCCAGACCCCCTGTGCAGGAGAATCCAGCACTTTAGAGCACGCTTTGTATAAAATAGAGTGAAAATCGAATCATATTCGGGGAGCCTCTGAGAGACAGGACTAGCTCAAGAGGCAGCCTCTAAAGTGAGAATAGCACTGAAAAGGGGTGGAGGGCCTGAGCCCAGACCTGATTCTTTAGCGATCTCATGGGAAACCCATTCATTCAGCTTCTCTGAGCCCTCATACCCTCACCTTCACCTATACAATGCTTTAATGTGCACTTCAGCCTTGAGATTCTAGGAAACAGGGCAAAAACAAACAAACAAACAAAAAAGCTCTCCATTATCATGCAGTCATCAAGATTTTCCTGTTTATATTGTATTTAATAGTCCACCCCACCCCCATCCCATAAGTGTTATCATATGTATTACTTCATATAATTCTCATAACAGTTTCCCAAGTATGGTGGGCTTACTGGCTGGCATGGTAGCCTGCCTTAATCTTGCCATACTATTTCTCTCTCTCAATTATTTCACTCTCACCTATACTTGATCCAGTTCCAAATATTTAAGCAATCCTCGCTTTAACCTCTCCTGAACTTCAATTCTGCTTCTTCAAATTCTAGCTTCCACATCAGTGTCCCACTGTTGCATCAAGTGCAGCTGGACTTGAATGAAACTTGTAATCCTTTTCCGCAAACCACCCACCCCTCCGAACTTGCACAAGTGTCTATTATATCGACACTTCTTCCTGCCATTCAGGCATGCAGCTTTGACATCTCCCCTCACCATCTCCTCTCCCCAATACTTGCTTCCAGCCACCTTTCGATCCTTTCTTTCTATATCTCATAATCATTCTTTTTAGCTTTTCAATGCTGCAGCATTCTGGCCAAGATCCTCAGCACATCAAATTACAACTGTCTCCAAGCTGGTATCCCTGGTTTAGCTTCCATTTTCATCTTAATTTATCCAATGAATTGTTTTCAAAATTGTTTTTCCTATGCTAAACTCCTCTCCAAAAACCTTGCTTTTTCCTTTCACTGTTACAGGATCCAGTATAACTGCATTAAATACAATCTCTTCTTCCCTGTGTAACTCAGAATTCTCCTCTACAAATTCTGAAAGTCCCCTGAATAGGCCACTTCTGATCCCAAGCTTGAAACAGCTCTCATCCTTCGGTTTGAAAAATTCATATAGCTTCTTTAAGATCTAAGACGGCTTCTTCTCTCAGTTTCAGAGTGGCCATCCTCTGAACTACAGCAGGCATTGCTCATTGGGAGGAAGGCAACAGCACAGACATGACCAGCATGCCAGGCCAAGCCCTTTATATATACATGAACTCATCTGCTCTTAATCTTACCACGCATGCATCATCACTGTCCCTACTTTAGAGGAGAAAATGTGGCTCAGAGAGGTCAATAGCTTGTCTAGGTCACAGATTTGCCAAGTGCTGGATCCAAACCTTGGTGGTCTGGCCATAGAGTTTGTGCTTCTAAC
The DNA here is from genome assembly GCF_006542625.1 of Nomascus leucogenys. NCBI lineage: Eukaryota > Metazoa > Chordata > Mammalia > Primates > Hylobatidae > Nomascus > Nomascus leucogenys. Next base: position 52,770,335 of record NC_044384.1, on the reverse strand, counting down.
CTTTACACCACACGATCTATCAAAGCTTCTGTTGCTCTGTAAATCCTTTTGTGCCACTGGTCTCTAGCACTTGCAGGCTCCTTAAGGGAAGGCTCTTTGTCTCTGTGCTCTGTAGCCTGTGACTAGCACACAGAAACACCCTATATGTGCAGCCTTAGAGGTCCAGAGATGGAGTTTAGCAGTAGAAACAAGAGCAAACCCCTGACAGTGTCTCTGGGCTCAAAACACACAGAGACATACACCTTCCTTCTTGATCTTTCTTCTACTGTGACAAAAGTGCTGACTGCATATTTCATAGATCAGAAAAAGAGTAATACTACTAATAAAAATACCCAATACATTTCCACATTTCAGAATGTGGGCCAGATAATGAAGAAAGATCTTTGAACAGTACAGCCTCCCTCCTTCCCTCTCTTCCTTCTTTTCTTCCTTCTTTTGTCACTTGCTCAACAAATATTTGTTTTATGCACACCCTGTGCCAGAACAACACACCTCAGGGTCTGTTATTAATGTTTTCAGCTGAGCTGCTAAAAGACAGAGCCAAGTGATATTAAGTAATTACGAAAAGCAACAAAAAATTGCTAAAATGTATTGTGAGCATACCACCAGGCAGACCTTAGGCAAGGGCTTGGCAGATATTATCTCACTTAATCCTTATTAAAACTCTATGAGATAAAAAGATTATTATCTCCATTTTACATATAAGGTGAGAAAGGTGAAGGTCATAGGACTCATAAGGGACCAAGCAAGGATTGTAGTTTGGGTAGTTTGAAACGAGAGCCTTCACTCTTACCCTTTACACTTGACTTCCTCCAGGAGTAGATACAGCTTTGCAACATACCAGAGGCATATTTAAAATTAGTTTCATATCCTTTGAAAATATCTCCATAAACAGTATCAGGGTACAACAGGAATGCCTCCACTATCATCGCACACTTTACCTGAAAGCAGGTGTGTGACTTTTAACACGTTAACTTCCCAGGGCTCTATTCAATTCATTTGTAAAATTAAAAATTAGCACCAAGTAATCTCCAGAATTCTTCCCAGACACAGACCTTGTATTATTCCAGAAAGGCAATTGTTGGGCAGTGAGTGTTCACTAATCTTGGAGTCAGAATGAGGTTTCTTTGAATAGCCCAGCACCCTTGCTATCAGTTCCTGTCACCATGGTTTGTACCTATTACTTGCAGTTTGTCATCTGCTGTCCTCAACTGTCTGGAAGACAATCACCCAACCCAAATAATCACCTGGATATACAGTGATCTGTCCTTTACCCCACCCTTTTCACACGCACAGTTCAAAAGCAACGTCTCAGTTTCTGAGTTCTTTATCATCCTGATTTGTGGTTGCAGGTTTTGCTTTTGGGATGTGAGACTTGCACTTATGTCCAATATTTCCTTGTTGCAGGTCCTGGTTGAAGAGGAGCTACTTCTGATAAAATGATGCATCTGATGTGGAAGGATGTTTGCGTCATTCCCTCCTTTCTCTTTTTTTCATTTTCAAGATTACTTTGGTCACCAGCATGATACACATCAAGCTTTTTCTTTTAATCTGAAATAAAGTCTCTTTTTGTTTTTTGTGCTATGGGCCTTTTCTGGGTAATCTCATTCATTTTGTTGGCTCTAATGACAACTATGTTAACACTGGTGACTCTTAAATTTCTGAACTGTATTTCTTACCAGAGCTCAAATAAGAATGTGCCCAGAGCACATGGCCTCAGGTTTTCCATGAGCACCAAAACAGAGCCTATCTAAATATGAAGTCTTCCTCTTCCCTTCCAAACATGCTCCGGCTCCTGTGCCGCCTCTCAGGGAATGTGGCACTCAGTCACTCAAATCAGGGGCCTTGGAATTCCTCTTGCATTCCTGCATTACTTACATGTCATCGATAACCAAGTCCTGTTCATTCCTTCTTCAAACATTTCTTAAATCCACCCACTTCCCCATCCCCACTGCTGCTTCCCTGTTTCTAACCTAGATAATTGCAGTAGATATCCAAGAAGCAACATTGCTTTGGTAGGTAACAGTCATTTCAAATTTAAGATAAATAAAATAGAAATCTCCTTTTATCCTCAGCCCCCCAAATGGATCCTCTAGTGTCTGCTGTATCTCAGCTAATAGTATTATTCACCAGCTTGTTCTCACCTTAAACCTGGAGTCATCCTTTATCTCTGTTTTCGTATCCTTCCACATCCACTCTATCAGCACGTGCTGTCAGTTTTACTTCTAAAATCCTTCCTAAATCTGACAGCATCTCATTATTTTTACTGAAACCACCTTGGTCTCGGCCACTTCATTTTTTTCCTGGTTTACTTTAACAGCTTTCTTAAATGGGCTCCCTAGCTCCACTTTTTTTCTAAAATCCCACCTGTGTTAGAGAGCTTAAAAAAAATCTCATTACCTAGCTTAAAATTCTCCAGCATTTATTTTTTTCTCAATGAAATTATCATAAAATTCAAACAGTTTCCCACAGTCTATAAGGCCCCATGTAAGCTGCATGCTGCCACATGTTCACCCTTGCTCACCATGCTCCAGCCACGCCAACTGTCTTTCTTCTTCCTCAACCCACCAAGCTTGCCCTGCCTCAGGGCCTTTGCACTCTTCTCTCAGATCTGCTCAAGGCTGGTTCCTTCACATCACTCAGGATTTAGCTCAAATGCCTCCTCCTCACAGAAGTCTTCCTCTCTCATTCTGGCTAATGTGATACCTGTGTACAACTCCCCAGAATTTAACTTTATCTCTTCTGATGGGATAATTACCATAGACTGATGAATGTGTGTGTTGTTTTTTAACTAAAAAAGTTGAAAGTTGAAAAAGTTGAAAGCTTTTTTTCTTAAAATAGAAAAATATAGGCCTACTGAAGCAGGTTATTTAAAATTAGAGAAAAATAGTTTAATATATCTCTTTGAGATGCTGAATTCAATCCTTTTGGCTATACATACCGAGAAATGGGATTGCTGGATGATAAAATAGCTCTATTTTTAATTTTTTGAGGGATTTCCATATGGTTTTCTACAATGGATGTACTAATTTACATCATCACCAACAGTGTATTAGGATTCCCTTTTCTCCACATCCTTGCCAACACTTGTTATCTTTTCTCTTTTTGATGATAGCCATTCTGATAAGTGTGAGCTAATATGTCATCGTGGTTTTGACTTGCATTTCCCTGATGATTAGTGGTGTTGAATACATTTTCATGTGCCTATTGGCCATTTGTATGCATTCTTTTGAGCAATGTCTATTCAGGGTCTTTGCCCATTTTTAAATCATGGTTTTTGTTGTTGTTATTTTTTTGCTATTAAGTTGTATGCAGTTCTTATATAATTGCAGCATTCAAAAGAGCCAGGATATGGAAACAACCTAAATGTCTACCAACAGATAAATGGATAAAGATAATGTGAGATGTGTGTGTGTGTGTGTGTATTCCATTGTTTATGTGTGCACATATGTACATTTTATATAGGTATATGTATTATATATATGTGCACATATTATAATGCATGACATATAATGCACACATAATGAAATATTATATAGCCTCAAAAAAAGAAGAAAATCCTGCCATTTGTGATGACATGGATGGACTTGGAGGACATTATGCTCAGTAAGATAAGCCAGAGGTAGAAAGACAAATTCTATATAATCTCAATTATATGTGGAATCTAAAATTGTTGAACTCATAGATATAATTATGCAAGATGAATAAGTTCTAGAGCTCCAATGTAGAGCATGGTGACTATAGTTAACAATACAGTGTTGTAAAATTTAAACTTTGCTGAGGGTAGATCATAAGTGTTCTCAACACATACACATGCAAAAGGTAATTATGTGAGGTGATGGATATGTTAATTAGTGTGATAATGGTGATTATTTAACAATGTATGCAAATATCAAAACATCAAATTGTGCACCTTAAATATATATAATTTTGTCAATTGTACCTCAATGAATTTGGGAAAAAAATATATAAAATGCTATATGTATCTATATTCATGTGCCAAATTCAAAAGTACACATCCTTTTTCCAAGTGTAACAGTACGTATGATATTTTGAATGCAGACCGAATACAGACACTGGATGATTCAGGTTGGTGAAAAGCGAGCAAGGTGCATCAGCTCTTCCGATGGGACATGGAAAAAGCAAGAGTCCTGCTTCATAGGTAAGTCTCAAGGCAGAGGATAACTGGACTTCCACTTCTCCTTTATCTCCAGTTCAGGAAAGAAAGAAGGATGGACAATTAAAAAAAGAAACAAATATCTCTTGCTTGTCTAAACTGTCTGGAAGACACAAACTGATGTGGCAATCCAACTAGACCTCTGGGAATACAATGTAACCTAGAATTAAATAATGTAACCTAGAATTACATTACAGGGTTTCTATAGAAGGAAATACAGAGGCACAGGTGTTGTGTTGTGTTTCGTTTTTGTTTCCCAACATTTTGTTAAGATAATTTTCAAACACACTGAAAAGTTGAAAAGCTTCATTTCTGAAGATCGTATTTCTCCCACTTCAGGCAAAGCCAAGCAACATCAAGACTTCCTACCTGCCTAAGACCAGTATACTCTAAATCTCTAAGTGCCTGGAACCAAGGACTGGACCACGACATGATTTTTGACATTTTGGTTACCTTTTTAGTGTGCTTATACCTGCAATGAGCCAATCACTCCTGCTAGATAGAAACAGACTATTTTTTTTTTAATTTTATTTTATGGTGATAACACAACATGAGAACCGCCCTTTTAACAGATTTTACATGTATGATACAGTATTGTGAACCGTAGGTAAGATGCTGTCCAGTGGATCTCTAGAACTTATCTGGGGCTGCAGGGAGGGGGGAAGTGGGGAGTTGCTAAACAGCTGCTATATTTTTGTTGGTTGAAAAAGCTCTGAACTAAATTTTGTCTTCAAGTCTCCTTACGCCACTGCTGGGAAGAACATCTACGTGCTTATTGGGCACATTTGTTTTCTGTCGTTTAGAGAGGTCCTTCATCAATGAGTATTGATTATTGTGTCACGTAGTATATCGCTTATACAAATTCTGAAGTCAAATTGTTTTTAACAATCTAAATTGGTCACATCTTAGCCTTGGCGTTTACATTTTTTTTCAGCAATATGAACTGAGTAGTCCCTCATATCTGCCATCTTTATAGCCAAACCTATTACTTTTCACCTAGAAAAGAGATCTTCCTTTGACATTTTCTCATGAGTAACAATAATGAATTTGATAATTTACTAGTGGAAAGGGTATGATGCCTAACTTACACTGAACTAGATCCTATTGTGTTTATACTGGACACAACTCAGTGGTCTCTGAAAAGACAAATGCCTGGGCATGGTGCCTCACGCCTGTATCTCAGCACTTTGGGAGGCCAAGGCAGGAGGATTGCTGGAGCTCAGGAGTTCACGACCACCCTGGGCAACATAGTGAGACCTCGTCTCTACTAAAAATAAAAAAAATTTAGCTGGATGTGGTGGCACACGCTTGTGTGTCCTTGCTACTCAGGAGGCTGAGGCAGGAGGATTACTTGAGCCCAAATGGTCTAAGCTGCAGTGAGCTGTGATTCTGCTACTGGATTCTAGCCTGAGCAACTGAGTGCAGAGTGAGACCCCGACTCAAAAACAAAACAAAACAAAGAAGACAAACAATGCAAGCTGATTGGAAGCACCTGTTTGCTTATTTTTGCCACTAATCATTATACATTATTTAAAAACAAGAGATGATTAAATCCATCTTTCAGGTCATTTGGTTTTTTTTTTTTTTAATTTTTACAAGCTCTCAGGGTCTTTGACTACTGCCAATTCTCAAGCCATTCAGATAAGAAAGCATTGCTGCCAAGTATGTATATTTAATGCTTCTTGAGAAGTTCACTGAAATTCAAACATTACAACTATAATTAGGATACCAAGAATAGGACATTACTGGTACTTTAATATGAAACCAGGACCTAATACACATATGTTGGGAAGCTGTTATTTAAAGACTTATGCTATGGGGTTATATTTAAAAAATTGATTATCTCTCTTTTTATTCTCTCTTACGAAAATGACAAGAATTATTATTTTCTTGTGTTTTAGATAAACACTAGAAAAGTAAATTTTAAAAATGAATTCATATCTTACTTTAAAAAATATTTTGTACATTTGCATTGGGTTAAATAAAGAAGATAACTTTCTGTCCAGGTGCGGTAGCTCATGCCTATAATCCCAGCACTTTGGGAGGCCGAGGCGGGCAGATCACTTGAAGTCAGAAGTTTGAGACCAGCCTGGCCAATGTGGTGAAACCCCGTCTCTACTAAAAATACAAAAATTAGCTGGGTGTGGTGGCATGTGCCTGTAATCCCAGCTGCTTGGGAGGCTGAGGCAGGAGAATAACTTGAACTTGGGAGGTGAAGGTTGCAGTGAGCTGAGATCGCGCTTCAGTCTGGGCGATAGAGCTAGACTCAGTTTCAAAAAAAAAACTTCCAGCATGGGGTTCAGCTCTGCAGTGTCCACTATGGTAGCTGCTGGCCACACGTGGCTGTTGAGAACTTGCTATGTGACTAGCACAACTCAGAAACTGAATTTTTAATTTTAATTAATTAAAATGTTACTTTAAAATCTGAAGTAGTGTAAAGTGTTTTTTTCATTAACCATAACTTTATTGTTTCCATAGACTACATTTCTTTTCAATGACTGCATCATGTAATCTACTATTTTCTATTATAATACACATGTTCAGCATATCTATCATTTCTAGCATCTAATGAATAATTTCTTATATTGATAGCATGCTGTAATAATACTTTCAATATCCTGGCTTAAATAATATATCATTAAATTAATTTCCCCATTGCATTTTACTTTTCGAAATGCAGCTACTCAAAATGTAATTTATATATATGGCTTACATTGTATTTTTTTTTTTTTTGAGACAGAGTCTCGCTCTGTCGCCCAAGCTGGAGTGCAGTGGCACAATCTCGGCTCACTGCAAGCTTCGCCTCCCGGGTTCACGCCATTCTCCTGCCTCAGCCTCTCCGAGTAGCTGGGACTACAGGCGCCCCTCACCACGCCTGGCTAATTTTTTTTTGTATTTTTTTAGTAGAGACGGGGTTTCACCGTGGTCTCGATCTCCTGACCTCGTGATCCGCCCGCCTCGGCCTCCCAAAGTGCTGGGATTACAAGCATGAGCCACCGTGCCCGGCCCTTACATTGTATTTTTATTGGATATTGCTGATCTAGAAGAAAGCAAGAGAGTAAAAAACAACAGCAACAACAAAAAATACACCAACAAGTAAATAAGGATGAAATCTGGAGAGTCTTACAAATTTACTTGTTCTTTCTGCCTAAGTTAAAACCTTGTAAGGTACCACATGATCTAGCAATTCTATTTCTGGTGTATATACCAAAAAAATGGAAAGCAGGGTCTGAAGAGATATATT